>NC_045436.1:108075526-108188670 GCF_002776525.5 Piliocolobus tephrosceles | reverse complement strand
CTCTCAGACCACAGTGCAAACAAAATAGAACTCAGGATTAAGAAACTCACTCAAAACTACACAACTATGTGGAAACTGAACAACCTGCTCCTGAATGACTACTGGGTAGATAACGAAATTAACGCAGAAATAAATAAGTTCTTGGAAACCAATGAGCACAAAGACACAACGTACCAGAATTTCTTGGACACCGCTAAAGCAGTGCTTAGAGGGAAATTTATAGCACTAAATGCCCACAGAGAACGTGGGAAAGATCTAAAATCGACACCCTAACATCACAATTAAAAGAACTAGAGAAGCAAGAGCAAACAAACTCAAAAGCTAGCAGAACAAAAGAAATTACTGAGATCAGAACAGAACTGAAGGAGACAGAGACATGAAAAACCCTTAAAAAAAAAAATAAATGAATCCAGAAGCTGACTTTTTGGAAAGATTAACAAAATAGATAGACCCCTAGCCAGACTAATAAATAAGAAAAGAAAGAAGAATCCAACAGACGAAATAAAAAAAATGATAAAGAAGATATTGTCACTGATCCCACATAAATACAAACTACTATCAGAGAATACTGTAAACAGCTCTACTCAAACAAACTAGAAAATATAGAAGAAATGGATAAAATCCTGGACACATAAACCCTCCCAAGATTAGACCAGGAACAGTTCAAATGCCTGAATAGACCAACAACAAGTTCAGAAATTGAGGCAGTAATTAATAGCCTACCGACCAAAAAAAGCCCAGAACCAGACAGATTCACAGTCAAATTCTACCAGAGGTACAAAGATGAGTTGATACCATTCCTTCTGAAACTATTCCAAACAATAGAAAAAGAGAGACTCCTCCCTAACTCATTTTATGAGGTCAGCATTGTCCTGATACCAAAACCTAGCAGAGACACAACAAAAACAGAAAATTTCAGGCCAATATCCCTAATGAACATCCGATGCAAAAATCCCCAGTAAAATACTGGGAAACCGAATCCAGCAGCACATCAAAGAGCTTATCCACTAGGATCAAGTCAGCTTCATCCCTGGGATGCTAGGCTGGTTCAACATACACAAATAAAAATAATGTAATCCATTACATAAACAGAACCAATGACAAAAACCACACGATTATCTCAATAGATGCAGAAAAGGACTTCAACAAAATTCAACACCCCTACATGCTAAAACTCTCAATAAACTAGGTGTTGATGGAATGTATCTCAAAATAATGAGGGCTATTTATGACAGATCCACAGCCAAGATCATACTGAATGGGCAAAATCTGGAATCATTCCCTTTAAAATCTGGCACAAGTCAAGGCTGTGTTCTCTCACCACTCCTATTCAATATAGTATTGGAAGTTGTGCCCAGGGCAATCAGGCAAGAGAAAATAAATAAAGGATATTCAAATAGAAAAAGAAGATGTCAAATTGTCCCTGTTTGCAGATGACATGATTGTATATTTAGAAAACCCCATCGTCTCAGCCCAAAATCGCCTTAAGCTGATAAGCACCTTCAGCAAATCTCAGGGCATAAAATCAATGTGCAAAAATCACAAGCATTCTTATACACCAGTAACAGACAAACAGAGAGCCAAATCATGAGTGAACTCCCATTCAGAATTGCTACAAAGAGAATAAAATACCAAGGAATACAACTTACAAGGGATGTCAAGGACCTCTTCATGGAGAACTACAAACCACTCTGCAAGGAAATAAGAGAAGACACAAACAAATAGAAAAACATTCCATGCTCATGGATAGGAAGAATCAATATTGTGAAAATGGCCATACTGCTCAAAGTAATTTATAGATTCAATGTTATCCCCATCAAGCTACCATTGACTTCCATCACAGAATTAGAAAACCTTACTTTAAATTTCATGTGGAACCAAAAAAGAGCCAGTACAGCCAAGACAATCCTAAGCAAAACGAACAAAACTGGAGGCATCATGCTACCTGACTTCAAACTACTCTACTCTACATGGCTACATTAACCAAAATAGCATGGTACTGGTACCAAAACAGATATACAGACCAATAGAACAGAACAGAGGCCACAGAAATAACACCACACATCTACAACCATCTGATCTTTGACAAACCTGACACAAACAAGCAATCAAGAAAGGATTCCCTATTTAATAAATGGTGTTGGGAAAACTGGCTAGTCATATGCTGAAAACTGAAACTGGACCCCTTCCTTACAACTTATACAAAAATTAACTCAAGATGGATTAAAGACCTAAACATAAAACCTAAAACCATAAAAACCCTCGAAGAAAACCTAGGCAATACCCCATTCAGGACATAGGCATGAGCAAAGACTTCATGACTAAAACACCAAAAGCAATGATAACAAAAGCCAAAGTTGACCAATGGGATCTGATTAAACTAAAGAGCTTCTGCACAGCAAAACAAAATATCATCAGAATGAACAGGCAACCTACAGAATGGGATAAACATTTTGCAATCTTTCTATTTGACAAAGGGCTAATATCCAGAATCCCCAAAGAACTGAAACAAATTTACAAGAAATAAAAACTCCATCAAAAAGTGGGCAAAAGATATGAATAGACACTTCTGAAAACAAGACATTTATGCAGCCAACAGACATAAAAAAAAAAAAAAGCTCATTATCACTGGTCATTAGAAAAATGCAAATCAAAACCACAATGAGATGCCATCTCATGCCAGTTAGAATGGCAATCATTAAAAAGTCAGGAAACAACAGATCCTGGAGAGGATGTGGAGAAATAGGAACACTGTCGGTGGGAGTGTAAATTAATTCAACCACTGTGGAAGACAGTGTGGTGATTCCTCAAGGATCTAGAACCAGAGATACCATTTGACCCAGCCATCCCATTACTGGGTGTATACCCAAAGGATTATAAATCATTCTACTGTAAAGACACATGCACACCTATGTTTATTGCAGCACTGTTCACAATAGCAAAGACTTGGAACCAACCCAAATGCCCATCAATGATAAACTGGATAAAGAAAATGTGGCACATATACACCATGGAATACTATGCAACCATAAAAAAAGATGAGTTCATGTCTCTTGCAGGGACATGGATGAAGCTGGAAACCATCGTTCTCAGCAAACTAACACAGGAACAGAAAAACAAAACACCACATGTTCTCACTCATAAGTGGGAGTTGAACAATGAGAACACATGGACCAAGGGAGGGGAACAGCACACACCGGGGCCTGTCAGGCAGTCGGGGGCTGGGGAAGGAATAGCAATAGGAGAAATACCTAATGTAGATGATGGGTTGATAGGTGCAGCAAAACCACCATGGCACGTGTCTACCTGTGTAACAAACCTGCACCTTCTGCACATGTATCCCAGAACTTAAAGTATAATATTAATAATAAAAATTCAAAAAGACTTGTGGGACAGAAAAGAAAATTCAAAAATTGACCTACGCACTCATAGATTCCTGATTTATGACCACAGTTGTACTACAGAGCTATGGGAGATAAACAGACCTCAATAGAAAATATATACATCAAAAAGTGCTCACCATTGTTAATTATCAAGGAAAAGAAAACTAAAAGGACATTGAGATACCACAAAATATCCAGTAGAACGGCCAAAATGAAAAAGACTGACTGAATGCCGTTGCACATGTGAAGTAATTTAATACACATACGTGTTGATGGGAGTATATATTTGTTTAATCACTTTGGAAAATTATTTGGCCATCTATATTAAATTTGGATATAATGTATTACCCAGTAACTTCACTCCTAGGTTTATACCCATCGTAATTCATATACATTACAAGACATGTACAGAAATGTTCATGGCAGCATTATTCATAACTGCTAAATACCAGAATTAACCAAATGCCTATAAATCATAGAATGAATAAATTGTATATAGTTATACAATAAATACTATATAGCAATGACAATTAGTGAACCTCGGTTACATACAGTAACATAAATGAATCTCACTATAGGAACAAAAGGAGCCAGAGTCTTTAGAGTACACACTCCATACTTCCATTAAATAAATTTCAACAACACGTAAAAAGTATTATCTCTGATAAGAGTAGTGCAAACAGTAGCTCCCTTTAAGGAAGATAATGAGTAGAAATGGAAAGAGGGTACGAGGGGCTTCCAAGGTACTAGTAATGCTCTATTTTCTGATCATTTCGGTGGTCACATGGGTATGTCCACTTTACTTTTTGTGTACTTCGATTAAAAATTCAGTTTAAAAAATGTGTATGACTTTGGAATCAGAAAATCTTAGGTTGAAATATCAGCTCTGGCACTTCCTCGCTTCAATTTTAGTATACGTGCTGCCAGCACTTTCCTTGCTTCAGTATCCTGGACAAGTAACTTAGCCTCTCTGAATCTCAGCTCTCTCATCTATGAATAGGTGTAGTAATTATGCTTACTTCATAGGAATATTATGCACATTAACTTAAATAACGTGCCAGTAACTTAATAAATGGTAGTTATAGTTGATGGAAATGGTAGAAGTTTTTCTGGGGGAAAGCGTGGAATGAGAAAAGTTATGAAAACCATAGAACAAGGAGGCACTGACAAGACCCTCTGCTCAGTTCAAAGTTCCTCCAATGGGACTGGATGTTGAATTTACGCCCATTTGAGGTGGCACCAGTCATCCTTTTGTAATCATTTTATAACCCCAACTTACAGTCAACATTTCTTGAAGCAATAAATTTTCATCCTCTAAGTTGCTTCAGAAAGTTTAACTTGGCAAAGTTCACCTACAGTTGTATTAGGCTCTCAATCTTTCTTCTCCAGGCTCATATATTAGAGGCCCATGTTCTCACTGTTTTGTTTTGTTTTGTTTTGTTTTGTTTTTCAGGTCAAAGCATGTATCTTATAACCGCCTTTGAATAAGGCTCAGTGCAAAGCTGGAGTCAGTGGCCTTTACCTTCCTTCATTCTCATCTATCAAGGATGTTTTGTGAGCATAAGAGGCAGCAACTTTACTTGTATTTCATTTCATAGCTTAATTATATCTACATGCAATTAGAAAACATATGGTAAGGTGTATTTGTGAAGGTCACAAAATCTACTAGAGTTAGAATGTCAGGATTTGATTCCAACTTCTGCCACTTACTAACTGCGGGACCTTAGGCAAGTCACTTAATCTCTAAGTTTCCTCAGCTGTAAAACAACAATAAACACAGTCTACAGGTCACAGGATTTCTATGAGAATTAAATTAGTTAACAAAATAAAGCACTAAGAACTGTGCCTGGTACATAAAATATACTGCATAAGGGTTAGCTATCACCATAATAAGTAGGCAAGTTACCAACACCTTAAACGCTGAGTTAGAACAGATCTAAAAACTCTATGCTGGCCTGGCACAGTGGCTCATGCCTGTAATCCCAGAATTTCGGGAGGCCAAGGTGGGCAGATCACCTGAGGTCAGGAGTTCTAGACCAGCCTGGCCAACATGGGGAAACCTTGTCTCTACTGAAAATACAAAAATTAGCAGGGCGTGGCAGCCTGGGCAACAGAGCAAAACTCCATATCGGAAATAAATTAACAAACAAACAAACAAAAAGTCTATGTTTAAGACCTAACTTTAATTAAAGGAGGCCGCTTCAAAATGGTAATGCTCCTGATAATCTATCCCCTCTGCTTGTCCAGGTTCCCCATATTTAGGGTACCCCAGACCCACCAAACCACACAGTGCCAGGCCTCTTTGTCTCATATAATCTATTCCTCCTTAAACGCCCAGCTAGAGATTTTCTCTTCTACCCTACTCTTCTACCAAGTAAAGAATGTGCCCACCTTCCATGGTATGCCTAGCTCTTAGAATGTTAATCCCATAAATTATAATTTCCCCAAAGAGACTCTGATCTTTAAGGGTATGACTATGCTTTCCCTATTACTTAACATCTAGAACTGTATTTTGCACATATTAGAAACTTGACAAAATTAAGAAACCCAAAGGACAAATTCTTTCTCCCAATTTAAAAATTATGGGGACAAGAATGGAGTTGGAAAACGTCAGTCACCCTAATAAACAAGGCACATTTAATAAACAGGATACACATCTCTATTTTCTTCCCCATCCCCAGATAATTGTTTTTGAGTGATGAACCAAAAAAAACATAATAAATACACAAGTTTAAAATTTGAGAAACTAGCGTGACAAAAATGAGGTCATCCCATGGAAGTCATAAAATAAGCATGACTTTCTTCTCTCAATTCTTTTACTTATTGCCCATAAAATTAAATACAGTTGTAATTTAATTGTTTGCTGTTATTTCATGCTCACAACAAAACATTTCTCTCTCTTTCTCTCTCTTCCTTAAGTTTGTGTAGATTATTCTATTCCCATGAGCATCAAAGAACAGGGTTTAACAATGAAATGTTGAAAACAATCAAAACTTACGAAGAAGTTTATCTGACACACTCAATGACAGGCATAATCATCATTGTGTGGCATGGTAATTAGGTATAAAAGACAAACAGTTCCTTTAAATGTCTGTAATTAGTACTGCTCTTAAATTTTCAAACCAAGTATTTGAGGAGTCAGCAGCAGGGAAACCTGCTCCTATAACACAACGCTCCTCAATGGTGGTTTCATATGAGAATCAGCAGGGGAGCTTTTTATATATATGTACACCTATAATCCATATGCCCAGGGCTCTTGCCTCAAATCAATTTAGTTAGAATACCTGGGGGTCAGACCCAGGCATCAGTACTTCCTATTACAGGTGATTATAATGTGAACTGAAGATTAAGGATGACAGCTGTAAACAAGAACATGGAAGGGAGTTGAGCTGTCCCTTCCCTCTATATTTCCACAGCACTGGGAACATGTTCTACCGAAGGCTCATCAAGTAATCAATCAATTAGGTAATTAACAAGTATTGATTAACAATGACCAATTAATGTTTGTCACAAGACTTTGACATAGCTTGTTCTTTTCTGCAATATAATACACAAATGAGAAGATCCCTGCTCTCCTCTCCCTCCTCCCAGCATTCTGTCTGGAACCTGAAACGTGGCCTGGCACCTAGAAACATGCTGTCAAGTCAGCCTCGGGGTCTGAACATTTTTTTTAATTGTAGTAAAATATACATAACATAAAATGTATCATTTTAACCATTTAAAAGTGTACAGTTTAGTAACAATAAGTATATTCCCATTGTTTTACAACCATCACCAGCATCTATCTCCAGAATCGTCCCAAACTGGAACTCTGTACCTGTTATATATTCCCTGGGTCTCCTCATCCCTCCTGCTCCTGGCAATCTCCATTCTACTTTCTGTCTCGATGAATTTGATTATTCTAGGTACCTCGTATAAACGGAATCCTGCAGCATCTGTCTTTTTAAGTCTGGCTAACGTCTGCAAGCATCATTCCTGTTGCACTATGTGTCAGACTTCCTTTGTAACGCTGAATAATATCCCATCGCATGTATATACTACATTCTGTTTCTCCATTCATCTGTTGATGGACATGGGGTTGTTTCTACTTTTTGGCTACTATGAATAACACTGCTATAAGCATGGATGAACAAGATTTTTTATGCATAGCTTTACCTACCTGGCATAGCCAATATTCCTAAACAGGAATCTCACACCAGAGAAGCAAAAGAGCTT
Source organism: Piliocolobus tephrosceles (assembly GCF_002776525.5). Lineage (NCBI taxonomy): Eukaryota > Metazoa > Chordata > Mammalia > Primates > Cercopithecidae > Piliocolobus > Piliocolobus tephrosceles. Next base: position 108,181,072 of record NC_045436.1, on the reverse strand, counting down.
GGTGAGTGACGAGGGGGGACCTGTGACTTGCTCCTTATCAACAAAATACAGCAATGATGATGGAAGGTCACTCCTGTGTAGGTTATATAAGACTTCATCTTAGTCACTGTAAAGGGCTTATCCAGCTAGATCTGAAGAAGTAAGCTGCTGTGCTGTGAGAGGGCCTGTGAGAGGGATGCAAGGCAGGAACTCTAGGTAGCCTCTAGGAGCTGAGAGCAGCCCCTGCTGACAGCCAGCAAGAAAATGGGGACCTCAGCCCTACAACCACAAAGAATTAAAGTTGGCCAACAATCACGTTAGCCTGGAAGAGGACCTCTTCCTGTAGAAAGCTCTAGAAATGAACACGGCCAATTGACCCTTTGACATAGATAACTATGGATAAGTCATAGCAGAGTGTACCCAATAATAGATACTCAAAATTGGTGTTGCAACCTTGGGGTTGATGTCAGAGAAGATGACTTAAATAAGTCACACCTAGACTCTTGGCCCACTGCAAACTGAGATAGCAAATCATGTGTTGTTTAAGCTAATAAGTTTGTGGTAATTTATTACACAGCGATAGAAAACCAATATGCTTGCATTTCCTGAGTTTCTGTTTCCAAGTAATTTCAAGTTTTATCTTGTTCTTCTCACTTATACTTCCTCTTTCCTTATCTCACATGGAAAGGGAACTGGAATCTCTAGGTCTTTCTTTCTCTCATATTTCCCAGAGCTTAATCTGTAAGCCCCAAAAAAGACCTTTTAAACACCTGCTTGAAATTTACCAATTAAAATTGATTTGGTATCACAAATAACCCAAGAAGGAGTAAACAGATGTTGGGGGACCCTGATCACTCACACATTATAAAATATATATAAAATGTAAAATATTCTCTAGCCATTCCTGGCTATAGATTTCAAAAAAAAAAAAAAAAAAAGGGAAAAGGAAAAAAAGAAACCTGTCCCACATAACTGCACTGAAAAATCTACAACTAACAAATACCTCTAAGGAGAATCAGCAAAAAGAGAAGACAGATCATTTTAAAGTGAGACTTTAACGGAAAGAAATAGTTTTAGTTAAAGGATAGATATAAGAAATGTATCTTTCACAAAGAAGGGACTTCCAAAGAGTCTGAAAATCGAAACATTTCATCCTTGTCTTCAGATCTGTTCCTCTTTTTGAGAATTGTATTGCAATTTAAACTCTAGAAAGAGGCGACAGGAGCTGAGCTGCTCAGGCTTACAGAAAGAAAAGGGAGGTTCTGTGGAAACTGAGTGCTGCTTATTAGGAGGCAAAGGCCGGTGGTGATGTTTCTCTCTTATTCAGCAAGCAAGGAAAAGAAAGACCACTGTTCTTCTCAATGATGCTATTTCTACTACAATCTTTCCTGGGTATCTAGCAAGGAATGGGCAGTGTCCAGAATGTTTCTGAGAAAAGAAAAAAAAAAGGGGGGATGTCAAAAGGAGCCACCCGTTTCTGAGGACATTTAGAAAATGTAAGGGAGAAGAGGTAGGGCTCCTGCCCAGGCAACCAGGACCCTTGTTAAAAGCCAGCACTGCTCAAACTCACCTGGAATAACCTATTTGGAACCAAGCAGATCCAGAAACTGCTATAAATATCCTACATAAATTAAAACAACAGCAAGCGAAATAAAATGAGAACGGATTTCAGAGTTGTTGTGATTAAGAGGCAGATGTTTTAACATCTAGGTGATTTTATAGAAGCCCTAGCCACTACTAGTGATAACCATGGACTAGTTACTTACTCTTAATAAGCCTCATATAATAATACTTACCTGATAGGTTAACTGTGAAAATAACTGAGATAACTATGGATAAGTCATAGCAGAGCGTACCCAATAATAGTACTCAAAATTGGTAGTGTTGGCCAATGACTAGTCAGAATGAGAGAAGATTAGGAAGAAACCAAATTAAAGAATTAGTGAAAAAAAATGAAGGAGGGAAGACAACAAGAAATAAGGAAAAGGGAAGCAAATGTGGAAGAAAATATTAAAGAATTGGATTCATTGATTCAATATTCAATAAATATTTGTTGCATTGAATGTATTAATCTGAAGGACTAAAGGGAACCTTGGACATTAAAGCTGCTAAGCCAAGGCTAGGTACTGGGTTCAAAAGTGCCATGGTTTTTGTGTAGTGTAAAAATAGCATTGAGCATCCCCTTAGGAATGTAGCCCACAAGGCGAGGGTAGGCTCCTCGGAGTCAGCACCGTGCTTACAATGAGCACTTAGACTTTGACTGCTCAAAACAATTAGCCTTCAAATCCTCAGTGTTTTCCAAAGCTTCATTAAATATTTTTCCTAATGCCTAGCAACTAACAGACTAGAAGTTTTAATTAAGGATAAAGTGAGAAGGATTAAACGGCAGATATCCACTAAGCAGAAGACCATCTGAGAGGCTGAGAGGGCTAAGGTGGGGAAGCAGAGTGAACAGAGCCCAGAGCTCATTGGCTCCTAGAGAAAAGACAGAGGCACAAAGGGAGACTGACTGGGTGCCAGGATTCAGACCTGCTGCCAAAGCTTCTTTAACTTCATCTAGATGTCAAGGCAGCTGCCACTTAATCCCAGTCAGGCTCCTAAATTCCTCCATGCTTGTCGCTTGTCTTTTTGTTTTTGTTTTTGTTTTTTGTTTTTTTTTGTTTTTTTTTTTTGAGAGGGAGTCTCGCTGTGTTGCCCAGGCTGGAGTGCAATGGCGTGATCTCGGCTCACTGCAAGCTCCACCTCCCGGGTTCAGGCCATTCCCCTGCCTCAGCCTCCCGAGTAGCTGAGACTACAGGCGCCTGCCACCACGCCTGGCTAATTTTTTGTATTATTAGTAGAGATGGGGTTTCACCGTGTTAGCCAAGATGGTCTCGATCTCCTGACCTCATGATCCACCCAACCCAACTCTGCCTCCCAAAGTTCTGGGATTACCGGCGTGAGCTACCGCGCCCGGCCTCCTCCATGCTTTTTACCTCTTCTTTTTTTGGAGCTTAACGGTACCACCCACCCTACCTCACCCCCACAAAGAAAGCCCCCAGCCTAGTTATACAACCCCAAGAGAAGCCACTCACACTGCAGGCTGCACAGGCTATAAATGTTAGTAGAGAATACATTGTGGTAGAGAATACACATTTGACATCACGCAGACTCAAATTGGAAAACTTTCCAAAAATATATAAACATTACAACCTGGAGCAAATGGAATGACCCTGAGCTTTAATTTCACCTTCAGTAAAACGAAAACCTGATGCCTCATTAGGCAAGTCCAAGGCCTCCATGAGTTAAATATGCAGAATGACAGACATGAAATAGCCAACCAATAACTTAGTTTTTTCATCCCATCGCAGAGTAGCTAGTTTTGATCTGAGTGTCTACATGCACATTATCTATCACTATGAAATATAACCTTTTGTTTTCAAGCATACTGACAACTTTCACCAGATACATCACCCAGCTACCTTCACCCGTAGATTCTGGGTATCAGATCACCACACAACTGGATATTTTTCTTCTTCCATGCCTTATCCTATATAGACAGCTTCAATTTTTGCTTTTCTGAAGACCCAGGTTAAGGCAATAGCATTTATGAGAATGTATACCAATTTTTAACTGTCCAACTGCTAAGAGCCTGTATATACACTCTTAAAATCTTCAATTATCTATGTAAAATCTAGATATAGAGCCTCTCATATGGCAACATGTAAGTCACCATTTCATGGAAGGGAAAAACGGGGTGTTTCCTTCCCAGCAAAAGTTCCCACTACTGCAAACTGCTAATAGAGCAGCACTTTCTGGAAGAATCATTTTCAGAGAAAAATAACAATAGCAGGGAGATTTTTCTAATCATTGCATTTTAAAAAATGTATTTCTGATTATATATTTAATTTTTAAATAAGACTTTCTAATAAAAAGGTCAAGAGTCCACCTCTGATTGTTATCTTGAAAAAATCATCTATAGGAATGATTAGAGCAGACTCTAGATAGTGGGTTTTCTGACTTTGAATTCTGTTTCCTATATTAAACTCTGCATAACCTTTGGCAGGTTATATAATTCTGTATGCCTCAGTTTTCTCATACACAAAATGGGGGTGATGATTAATGTCTATCTCATAGGTTTATTGTGAGGATTAAATGATTCAGTATTTGTGAGGCATTCAGAGTGGTGACTGGCACATAATTAGTGGTATATAAATATTTTTTTCCATGGAAACATTCCTCTTCAATAAAGAGGAATACAACATGTTCTGTAGTGTACATCCTCAAATGCTCAGTACTGCTTTGGAAAGGAAGCAAATAAAAACAAACATATTCTTCCACAGTCCTTTTCCACATCTTATTTAAACGTATGACTCACTAGCATTTTCTTCTTTTACCTATTCTGCTCCTGTGGTTGGAGTGACAGATAAAACTAACTGTCCTTCCTAAAACTGGACTCCATATCTGAAGTCAGATGGCAAGTCTTTGTTTTATCTTTCCTTTTCATGAAAGAGCAATAGTTTCAAATGATAGTTTAAGCCTCCCTAGCAAAATGCAGTCATACCAGCAACTTGCCAGATGTTTCTGATTAATTTGCCTGTGTTCCACCAGACATTCAGCATGAGCTCCTAATTTTGCTCTGATGAAGTTTTCTAAACAATATCTACATAAACAGAAAAGAAATACTTAATCTCAGTAAAAGGTGTGACATCTGAATGCATGGTTGTCTTGGTGCTCAAGGCAGACCAGACATGGGCAGAAATGCTATGTGAGCTCTTCTCTGCCCTCTCTGCCAGTGATATTCAGTTCTCAGCCTTGAGAAGCACTGTACTTATTCAGGAACCCATATGTGACCCTCCATATATGCCACAGTTGGTGCCATCAGGTGGATCAAACCCATTCTCAATGTCCTTTTCTCACAGACCTCAGCTCTAAGGATCCAGAACTTAGTAGGCATCAATGCAATGGACCGCCTCTGCTCAACTCCACATGGATGAAGCTAGGGAGCTCCAGGAAGCACCACCACTCTTAATATCAATCAATAGGGCATATTATAATAAGATAGACTGGTGCCCAGGCTGGTCTAATCAAGGTCTTTCACATTTGTGGGTAGTTCTTGGAACACTAGAGTAGGACTGAAGAGGAAAAGAACTGATCTTGATTTCAAGAGTCTTGGATTCTATCTTAGCTCTGCCACCAACCATGGTACATTCCCTAACTCCCCAGCACTGTGTCCTTACTTCTCTAGTAAGGGGGGTAGCATCAAACAATCTCTAAGGTTCCTATGGCTCTAAGGTCTTCTGATGGTCAACATATTAAATTTAAATCACAGATCAGAGTATTTGACACACGGTAGTACCCTGACTCATCATGACATTTATACTTCAATAAAGCTGAGTGCCTGTTATATAAACAGACTACATGCCCACTGCATGCTGCATGCTTTTGAGGATCTAAAATGGTCAGTAGGCACAAAGCCAGGTCCCTACAAAGAGCTATGATATGCTGCAGTTTGGGTGCAGCTGACCAGTGATTTCACATTTTGCCCACCTCAATCTGACAGGCATAGAGTCATTTTCTGTGGCGTTGTCCTAAAACTGAACGTAGGTCTCACTTTGTCTGTAAAGGGTTCCCAAACTAAGTAATAATTCCCATCTTAGGCAATAGCAGTTACAGTCAAAACCATATTATCTAGAATGGCAGTATTCAGTAGAGTAGGCAATAGACATGTGACTATTCAGTTTTTAAATTAATTAAAATTAAAAATCCATCAGACTCAATCTTCTCTGTAAAAAAATAAATTAAAAATTCAGTTTCTTAGTGGCACTAGCTGCATTTCAAGTGCTCAATAGCCATATTTGGCTATTGGCTACCATATTGTAAAGCATGGATTATATAATATTTCCATTGCTGAAGAAAGTTCTACTGGACAGCACCGAATCTAGAACCTGATATTAAAATGCAGATCCTTGAAATGAGAAAGAAACAAATTTCCAGAATTTCCTAATGCCAGTAGAGTGTCATTATTAGTTCCTCCATATAAAGTAGGGAGGTACAATTAGACAACGTAAGTTACACCTTCAGACCATAAAAGTATATTTGATGGGTACAGGACAATAAAGCGGGCATAGGCTGGAGCTGCCCAGCAACTGAAGAGGCTCACTCACCACTTATGATATATCTGAGCACAGGTACCTTAGCAAAATCATAGAATACTGTGACATGAATTACAGAAACTGATTATTCAAATTCAGAATCTATCATTCCATCAAATTTTATTCTCTGGCTTCTATGGGTGCTTCGTATCTCCCTAATATTGTTGACTGAAGGAGAGCTAGCGCTCTCCCCTCAGCTTCTTGCTCACTGTTAAGTGTTCATCATAGATAGTCCCTTTGACAAAAAGACTGAAAAGCCATTCAATGGCTTTCTGGCCCAGTATGGAAGGGTGAACTTTATCCAAAATGTAGTTGATGTGTATATTAATAGAAACAGATTTAGCCATAAATTCAGCCAGGATACTTTATAAAAGTCCAACAAATAAATTAGGAGAACCAAAAATTAAACAGAGGAGTCATTTTGACTGATGATCTTAAAATCTCTGTTATCTAGCAGGAATTGCTTGGAAAAGTAGACAAACTAATGTATACCATACATCATCCTTTCATCAGTGAAGGACATGTCTACCCTGTTAATGCTCTAACTTCTGGAAAATTGTTTCTTACAAGTTTTTGATAGGCTGTATAATATAAAAGAGATATAAAAATATCCAAAGTTTACTTTTGGCTTTTATCCAATACTGAAACGATTTGGAAATGGAAAATGAATTGTAATATTGAGCACTTTTGAAAAATTGAACAATTTTAAATTTCTGAATTGATAAAGTTAACTATGTGTGTTTAGCTAGCTATTTCAGACTTAAGGAGGTATCTGTACTTTTTGCAAGGGAAACTGAGGTACAAACCAGTCAACTGAAAATGAATGTTTCCATTTTTTATTTAATTATTCAATTTAGAACCACAAGGCTCTGTGAAAGCAGATGAGGATAGTTAGGGCATGGATACAGTTTTTGTCTCTTTGGGACTTAATCATTAAGAAATCTATTAGCCCATTTCTTTATCCTGACCACAACACAGACTTGTACCCACTTGGCTTGCCTTTATGGTGAGGAGAATAATCAATAATCCTTATTCAGGAGATACAATATCCTTCCTGCGTCCCATTCACTATAGACAGAAAGAAGTCTGGTTTGGCACAGAAATTGTATATAACTACTGATTTTTTTTTTTTTTTTTTTTTTTTTTTGCCTGGTTATAGCAGAGCTAATCATTTATCCTTAAATAAATTCAAGGAAATATGCTTATCTCAGATTTTTCAGCACCAGGAGAATGGTGTTTTGCCCCAAGATGAGCATATGTCTTTGAACAAAGTAATTGAACATAATCTTGGTTGAAGAGAATACATCTGGTGTCATATATAGGGAGAAGGTCAAAGAAGATGAACTGCTACTAAATTCTCTTACATGTCATTCTTCATAAAAAAGCACATTGATATTTGTAACATTTTTGTGAGTAAATAATAGATGATACTTATGTGTACATATATAGTAATGCAGTGCACATTCTATAATATTATTATATATGTGTATATGGATACATATACTATGTAGAGTTCATATATCTCTGATATAACAAAAGAGAACACTGGATGATGCTCAGTTTTTTTAAAACAAATATAAGTTTGTGCCATCTATAATTTCAGAATTCATACCATTAAAAATAATTATTACTTTTGAAAGGAAACAGATGAGAAATTTTTAGACTAATAAAAATTTTGACTTAATAAAACTCTGCTGAAATCCAATATTAATCAAATTTCTTTCAGTCACAGTATATTACAATTAATAATCTGGCATCACTAACTTCCTTCACAAATATGTATTGATCATTCACTATGCTTCAAAAACTGTCAACAAATTAATTAATTAAACCTCCCTTTATAATTCTGTGGTTAAAATTAATCATTTGTTTGTCTAGGTCAGATGTTTTATCTTCATTTATAATACTTTTGTTAGTGAATAAGTTAAAGTTTGTTTCAATTTCACAGATCTTGCATTTTGCAATAGAGATTCAGGCTTGACCAAGGCATTACTGAGGCAAAAGATTTAATTTCAGTTAATAAATACTCAGTTGAAAATAGTGAAGGAAGGGAACCCTAATTCACGATGTTTCCAATGAGTCTTTCCTGACCCAGAAAATCGAACTTTCACCCATAAAGAAATGTACACACACACACACACTCCTATACATGAATGCAGTGGCAAATATTTATATGTTATTTTAAAAACTCAAATTTTTAAAAGTAATTCTAGCTTTTAATTGTTCCCTCTGCCTGAAATCCTCTTTCTGCCTGGTTCATGCTACTTGAAGTCTGTTAAAGGTCACTTCCTCAGCCAGGCCTTCATGATAAGCCTGCTTCTGTTGTTGTCTCCCTGACCTCCTTTCCCCTCACTCCAGATACCACCTGCTATAGTATTGGTTTGTATCATATTATTGATTCCAATTAATAATTATACATTGCTGACTTGTTTCTGTGTATAATGCTTACCACCCCTGCTAGAAAGGCTCTGTTTCTATTCACTGAGGCATACCTAGAATCTAACACACTGGATGGCAGAGAGTAGAAACCAACATAAACTGGAATGAATGAATGAATGAATTCATCTTTCTTTAAGGCTACACCATGTTCCTTTTTCATGACACTTGAGGAGAAGAATAGTAAAATGTGACTGTTTTTTGCTAACATAGTCACAATTCACTATGATGTGTGTACATTTTTAAGTTCACTCCTCTAGAAAGAGAAGTGTACACTTTCTAATACAATTTCACACCCCTAGGGTTTTCGAGGTAATAGAAATAACTGTGAGTAAACTGAGCTCCTCACAGAGTGAGATACATAGTGCAATTTCTACTTTAAACTTCTGTCCAATGGGAGATTCTTTTGCAAAACAAAATCATTTAAAAAACCCCTCTACCCCCACATCTGAAAGGGTTAATATGTTCTTTATCATTAAGGAGGCTTAATAAATACCACTCTCATATTCCACAATATTAAGGCCATTTGAGTTTAAAGGTTGTGGAAACTTCTTACCTGGAGTCTTTTCTGACTCTTGCTTTCTCAAAGGAAAATTCAGGGGGTTTGTTGAGGTCATAGGTCCGGGTTGTTGGCTCAGCAGATACGCCAGCCTTTGCTCCCCTCCTGCTATGGAGAGAGACCAATCCAGAGGTCTTCCGGTGGACCTCAAGAGGCACTTTATCTGGAGAAGCCTGAAGCGGGCTTCCTCCCTGCATATGCACCACATCCTGCAGCTTGTTCAGCTGGATGCACTTGTTCTGGAGCTCTTCTGTCAGTTCAGCAATGGCCACGGTCTGCTTCGACAGCTGCTCCCGCAGCTCCTTCAAATTGTACTCCCGCTCCTGGATCTCAGCATCCTTCCTCCTCAACTCTCTCTCCAGCTCTGTCACCTTGTTCCGCAGAGCATCAGTGGTGAGGTTCCCAGAGTGTCCATCTGGGTGCTTGGAATGTTTAGGTTTCACTGAACCATTTCCCATTTTGCTCAGGGACCTGAGAGGGCACAGAATTGGGAAGTATCAAGTGGAGTTTCACTTCCCAATAGTCCCCACCATTCCTCTCATTCCTATCTTGTTTCATAAATAGGAACACAGCAATCATCATTGTTTGAAAAGTCATAAATTTCCCCATGTTTCCAGGAAAAAAAAACAAAAGCTATCTATTGATTTCTTTTTTCCCTCCATGAAGAAGAGTTGGCATTTGGGTTCATTCTTACCTGTCCCTTTGAGAGCACAAGTATCACACCTAAACATTTTGTACAAATGGTCTGAGTTACCTGCTGTTTTCTCTGGATAGTCTCTCTGAACAGCTGTCAAAATCATCACAACAAAACTGTGACTTGGATGTTAGCATGGCAAAGATAAAATGCAAATGAGCAGCTACAACAACAGAGGTATGGAAATGTCACAACTTTCACAGCTCCCCATGCGGCAACAGTAAGAAACCTTCCCCAGATTTAGAAAATTACACATCTGCATTTCTCAGAAGACGGAAGCAGAGTTGGTGATGCTTGATTAGCACTTTCCTCCTGCTGTATGTATCTATTAAGTTTTTGCATTTCTGATAACACTCACTGCTAAAACACTTCTGAACTGTGGTCACCAACAGGAAGAAGAATTTTAAATTGTTCTACATCCTTTATTTTTTGTCCAAAGTGGAGGATCTCCAACATGTACGACCCATGCCTGCAAGGCTCTATTCTTTTCCTATTAAGAATGTCCTCCTATATTGGTGTAGTGTGGGAAGTTATGAAAATTTCAACAATTAAAAAAATGAATGTCCTCAGTTCAGGCCCCAAAGTAATCATGAATCTAGTGAGTCTCAGGATGTGGTACGCAGATCAGGGGTTATGAGGGATGATTTAGTTTATTCAGAACTTGTTTTAGTCTAATAGCTATGTATTTATTTTAACACATATTTGAAATATAAATATCACCGCAAAGTTGTGATCTCATTATTATTATTGCTTCAGTGAAGACTAAACTAGATATTTAGGCTTACTGAGTCAATTTGATGAAAATAAAAATAAATCATCTGCAGATAATAAGCACATATGAGCAGAATCATAAAAGTAGAACTTGAACGTGTGGAGTTTGGGAAATACTGCTCTAATTATTATAATGTTTAAAAGCTCTTTAGACTACCTATTTAAACTTCATACTTTTACACATGCAGTTTTTGACAGCTGATATCATTTGGCTGTGTCCCCACCCAAATCTCATCTTGAATTTTAGCTCCCATAAATCCCCATGTCGTGGGAGGTACCCAATGGGAAGTAATTGAATCATGGGGGCGGGTCTTTCCTATGCTGTCCTCGTGATAGTGAATAGCTCTCATGAGATCTGATGGTTTTATAAAGGAGAGTGTCCTCTGAACATGCTTTCTTGCCTGCCACCACGTAAGACATGCCGTTGCTCTTCCTTCGTCTTCTGCTACGATTATGAGGCCTCCCCAGCCATGTGGAACTGGGAGTCCATTAAACCTTTTTCCTTTATAAGTTACCCAGTCTCAGGTGTGTCTTTATTATAATAGCAACATGAGAACAGACAAATACAACAGCCATAACCCAAAAAGCATTATAACACTTGTAAACTAAACTTGAATTACTTCTGATTATCTCAAATCAGAAGAAATGAAACTTCACAGTTTTATAACCCACACATCTGCCCCTCTCTCCCTCCAAATTTCACACTTAAATAGAAGTGAAATACTTAGAGTTTTTTTCACTAGTTCTATCAGAATAATAGTGACCTCTACAACAACAAAGGCACAGATGCAAAGATGTAACACAGCGTCTAGGTTTCAAACAGATGTGACCAAATAGTCAATGCAGATTGCCTGCAATGGATGGTATAAACAGAAAATAAATGCATTTACAAAAGCAATCTTGAAACACCTAGATATTTCTCATATAATTCAGGTTCAAAGTGGTCATTAATAAACATTAGCCTTCGGAGAATTGCCTTAATATGTTGCAGAGATGTGGCAGGTTTAACCTTTAAGTTTCTGTTGACTTGGCAGCATTTACTGATCTTGTATATTATGAATATATAAGAAGGATGAAGAGACTAGAATTCAAAGAATTCGCTCTGGACATACTTGTATCCTGAATAAGCAATTAAGAATATGTTATATGGAAATCTGAGAATAAGCCTGAATGAGATTATGAATTGCAAGCATAAGAAAGGTACTCCAAAAATATTTTAAATTAATGTGTACACACATTTTTAACACGCATCAGTGAGCCATTTTCTAGACAGCCTTCTCAGTTCATGGACAAGTATTCTTAGGTCAGTAAAGAAAGAAGGGAGATGTAATGGTAGGAGGAAAAGGATTTGCCTTATAAAGAAAAGAGCACATACAAAATCTTTCAAATTTAATATTAAACTAACAACTCACTCATTTTTGTTCATGGAAAAATTGTTTACTAAGACCAAAGTATCATATACTATATCAGGGGCATATCCCATCATGGATTTGCAGTCAAATTTGACACAGAAAACAGTTCTAGCATTACAAATATGAAAAGGCTTACAATCATTTTTGCTCTATGGATGGTATTCGAAAAATTCTGTGCCAATCCAATAATTTTACAAACTTGAAGCACAGTAGGTAGAGGATGTTAAATTCTCCCAAAACACCAATTATCCTCTGGTTTAGTTGGAAGCTATGTAAATCTTTCAAGCTATTTAGAATTTCAAAGATGGGAAAATGAGAGTAACTCATCTTTCAAGTCACTAATTTAAGATACATAAGTAAGTTACTAAATGGCTCAATACTAGTCTGATTTCTTACTTAGTTCATCCATTTAAATATTGTTGTCCCTGAAGCCAAGGTTTCAAGACTCTGGCTTCATAAAACCTAATTAGATTCACTCTGTTTCCTGTATCCGTCACTAAGATAAGCTATTCCTCAAATACGTATTGCTAGCCACAAAGAGAAATGAACCATAGAATGTTGCTCCATCAATCTGGCAACTGCAGGTTATTAAAATCATTCTTACAGTCAGAGGGCAGCACATGATGTAATAAGAAATGAGTTTGGAGATAAAGATCAGAATTTAACATGAGCAATAGAGTCAGGCCAATTAGGGTTATAAAATAATCTGCTCTTTCTCAACCTTCTATATATTCCTAAAAATCTTTGAGTCTTACTTTCTTAACTACAAAAGGGAATATATTTATACCTATCTCATAGGGTTACTATGATTATTACATTTGTAAAGTATCCCATACAATGCCTGGCAGGTCGCACACATGAAGTAGGTAAGCAGCTCTTATTATAGCATGTAACTAGAAACAGGCAATTAATGTCTTGGTGTGAAGAAAACCCAGAGAGGATCGTTTCTGGGTAGGACAGAAGTCTAGTAAACTGAATGTCTTCCTACAAGAGTCTTTTGTGGGTTGTTTGTTTGTTTGTTTGTGGTGACAGGGTCTCCCTCTGAGGCCATGAGATGCAGCGGCCAGTGGTGCAATCACTGTAACCTGAAACTCCTGGACTCAAGTGACCCTCTTGCCTCAGCCTTCAGAGTAGCTAGGACTACAGAGGCACACCACCATGCTTGACTGATTTTTTTTTTTAATTTTGTTGTTGAGATGGGGTCTTGTACTATGTTGCTCAAACTGGTCTCGAAATCCTGGGCTCAAGCCTTCCTTCTACCTCAGCCTCTCAAGTGACAAAACTCTTTAAAGAAGCACATTATTCCTTTGGGAGGATGTGGCCAGGAGTAAAGGACTCTTACTTTTCCTGGATTCTATCTTCCATTGAGAAAAGAAATAATTTGGAAACAAACAGCCTGCAAAACAAGTTCCCCACCTAAAGATGGAGACAAAAATAGATTATGAATGACACGGAGCCAATTCATGACTACAAGGACTTAATAATTGAAACTCTGTAATTCTCTCATGTAGCCCCTATTTATTTTCACACATTGCAATGAAACGCTTAAAACACAGAGGTCCACCTAAATATCTTTGAAGGCAACCAAAAACCGTAGTTCACTGTGGGGCAATACTCTTCTGCAGTTAGGTATAGGAGACAGCAATCAAATGAGTAGTGGCATTTCGCTAGAAGAGAGAAAAGCTATATACAACTACAAATTATTATATTAATGTAATCACCATTTAGAAAATGCTGTCCACCAAGAGGTAATTAGAATAGACATAAGAAAAGCAAAAGTGACTGTGAAGGCGCCTGCAGGCGGATTAACACCTGGCAGTCAATGTGGGAGGAATTAAGCTTTGTTTTCTGTTTTTCCTCCAGCCCTATAGCAGTTTGAAACCAGAATCTTGGCTGTGGTCTAGATAATATCTATTTCTCTCTCTACCCATCTGGAGTCTGTTATAAATATACACAGACAAACACACACACACATATATAGATGTGTGTGTATAGCTACGTGTATATCTGTCAATATGGGAGATGGTATAGTGCTGGCTAAGGTTACCGATTCAGAGTCCCAGTCGAAGCACTTTCATTTAGTGGTCTATATGCCCTCAGGCAAGGTACTTGAGTGTCAGTAATGGAAGAAAAAGATAGAAACATAGAGAGATAGATAAAATAATGCTGCCTGTCATTTAGAGTTTTTAGAGGATTAAATGAGATAAATCATGATGAAATTTTAGCACAGGTATTAGCATATAGTATTTGTTTAAGAAATATTAAATGTTACTATTATTATTACAGTTAACATTATTTATCCGACAATTTATCTTAGAAGAAAAACTTATTGAACAGAAAACATGTACTAAACCAACACAATATCGAGGAAGAACTGATACTATCCAACTTTAAGGCTTACTAATAAAGTAATGGTAATCAATATAGTGTTGTATTGGTGAAAAAATAGACAAGTAGATCAATGGAACAGAACAGAGATCCCAGAGGCAGACCTAAACAACACAGTCAACTGATCCAAAGATCAAAGAATACAAAAGAGAGCAAAGACAAATCAATGGAGAAAGGATCGTCTTTTTAACAAATTGTACTGGAACAGCTAGGCATTAATTTAAAAAAAAAAATAGAATCTAGATACAGACCTTATAGCTTTCACAAAAATTAGCTTAAAATGGATCACAGACCTAAATGTAAGACACAAAATTACAAAACCCCCCAAAGGCAACATAGGAGAAATTTTAGGTGATCTTGGGTTTTGTGATGACTTTTTGGATAAAAGACCAAAAAGCCTGATTCATAGACAGAAAAATATTGATAAATTTGACTTGATTAAAATTTAAAATTTCTGCTTTGAAAAAAGAGAATGAAAAAACAAGCCATAGACTGAGAGAATGTACTTCTAAAACATATGTCTAATAAAGGAGGAATTCTGAACACTCAATAATAGGAAAACAAACAACCCAACTGAAGAATGGGCAAAAGATCTGAGCAGACACCTCACCAAAGAAGACACACAGTTGGTAAATAAGCATATAAAAAGATACTCAACATCATAGGTCATTAGGGAATCTCAAATTTAAACAATAATGGGATAACACTACACACCTATTAGAATGACTACAATCCAAAACACTGACAACACCAAATGCTGGTGCGAATAGGGAGCAACAGGAATGCTCGTTCATTGCTAGTGGGAATACAAAATGATACAGTTACATTAGGGGACAATTTGGCAGCTTCTTACAAAGCTAAATCTACTCTTACTCTATAAGCCAGCAATCATGTTTCTTGGTATCTACCCAACAAATATGAGACATATGTTTTCATTAAAACCTGAACATGAATGTTTATGGCAGCTTTGTTTATAATTCCCAAAACCTGGAAGTAACCAAGATATCCTTCAGTAGGTAAATGGATAAACAAACTGTGGCACATCCATATAATAGTATATTATTCAATAATAAAAGCAATATCAGCCAATGAGAAGACATGAAGGAACTTTAAATGCATATTGCTGGGTGAAAGAAGTCAATCTGAAAAGCCTATCCATTGTATGATTTCCACTATATAGCATTCTGGAAAAGACAAAACTTGGAGACCATAAAAAGATCAGTGGTTGCCAGGAGCTTGGGGAAAGACAGAAAGGAATAGGTGGGAAAGAATATTTACAGGGCAGTAAAACTATTCAATATGAGACTCTATTGACATATACATTTCATTATATGCTTGTCAAAACCCATGGAATATATAAAAGGAATGAACCCCAATGCAAACTATGGACTTTAATAATAATGCATCAATATTGGTTCCATCACTTGTAACACACGTACCATACTGCTGAAAGATGTTAAGAGCAGGGGAAAGTGCTGAGAGGTGGGTATATAGGAACTCTGTGCTTTTTACTCAATTTTTCTATAAACCTAAAATTTCTATAAAATAGAAAGTCTATTAGTTTAAGAAAAGAATTATGTATTAAGAAATGAATGCAAGAAAGCTCATAGCACAGTCAAGGGACAGGCTGAAATGTGTGATAGATGAAAGGAGAGTAATGAATAATGAAACTGAAAAAGTAAGATACTGAAAAATTTCCTATGCCACATTATGGTATCTGAATCTTAAGATACACTAAGTTTTCTAGTTATGTGGTCAGATTTGTCCTTTAGGAAAATAATATTCTTATAAATAAGAAATAGAGTAAAAAGAGCTTAGAGGAGGTAAGACAAGGGAAGATACTATTGCACCAATCCAAATAGGAGGTGATAGTTTCAGGATTAAAGCTCAGAGTCCCAGCACTACTTAATGACTTGAACTTCTTGAACTCGAGAAAAAAATTGACCATCTCCATGGTAGCCAGAGAGAAAAACATTGTCATATGAGATTCAGTAAAAGTTACAGCTATATGTAACACTGCAATGTCCTTCCCTTCAATACATCATGGAAAGCAGAATTGATTTTTTAATGATAATGGGCAGTTCGGCTGGAAATCAGAGGGGTGAATTATACAGACGTTTACAGATAATATTCTAGGTAGATAGGAAACTGATACATTTGATGTTACCATTAGCTTGTCTCTCTAAAGTTCCTTTAGAAAATAATTGAATATATAAATCCCTGATTCTTCTCCCTGAAGCAAAACCACACAGAGTTGTCCTTGTGAGAAACAGCTCACTTTCACATCAATGCCACAATTAAAAGCATCTGTTCATCTGACCTTGTGACTGTTGACCTGGGGCTCAGTTTGGAATCTACTGCTTGTTTTCTCTGTCCACACCATCCTGGCTGGAGAAAAACTTTCTCTTGACAGGAAATCATATGACCTTATTGTACCAAAGTTTCAGCTACTCTGGAGGTTGATTATTTCTTTAAAGTGCCTCCCCTCCCCACCCTCTGCCCCAGCAGAATGTTTGCAGCGAATTTTATGAATGCCACATAGCCTATATTTGACTACCAAATTCAGCTATTTTGGGGGCTACATTAACAGATAAGCAAACACACAGAAATGTGGGTCTGTAAGTCCAGGTCAGAAGATTATAGCTGACAGAATTTTTGAGTGGTGGCAAGAAGAAAGAGGATGAGGATTTGAAAATTTACATCGTGGCGACTGGGTAAAAGGTAATGTCATTGACCAAAATGAGGAGCAGATTTGAGGGATAGGACGGTGAGTTTAATTTTGGATATACTCAGTTTGAAGTGCCAATGGAAACTTTAAGGTAAAGAAGTTTAGTGAGCAGTAAGAAATGAGGGACAAGAAAAGCTAAAGAAAGAGGAAAGCTGAAAATATTAAGCAGTTATTGATACATAAATAGAGGCTGAAGTTGATGAATTGGATGCAAATGCCCAGGATATTGGTGATGAGGAGAGGAAGAGTGTCTAGGTCTATATGAGGTTGGAAAGAAAACTGTAAGATATGGTAAGAAGGTACTGCTTTGGTTAAAGTGAGAGAGGATGTGAAGAGATTAATATTAAAAGAAAAGGATGAGCAGGAGGAACACTGCAGGATAGCATCTCTAATGTAGTAATTAAATGGATGTGCACGGGAGGGCAATCAAAATGATTTCAATGTTTTGATCTTAGGAGGCTTGAAGGAAAGCAGTACTATCTACTCTTCATTCATTCAGTCATTCCAAAAGAACACACAGGGCACCATGTATGGGCTAGGCACTGTGGCACTGACAGAAGTCAGGAGAATGAGCTTGCTTTGAAAAGACAGTAACGAGTCTGGATTTATACATATTGATTTTGAGATGCTTTTGGGCCATCATGATGCAAATGTCTAACAGTTAGAAGCAAAAAAGAAAAGTCAAGGGAAGAGATTGCTCCATAGAAGAGTTGAAGTCCCATTTGTAGATGAGATCACTAAGGGAGATAAGAAAGGAATGCCTCTATTGTTACCTATGAACATATATACATAATATCTGTGGATATTATTTGTGGGAGAGGAGGAGGAGGAGGAGAAGCAAATAACAAAGAAGGAGAAGGAACATGTGTACCAATAAGAGATTTAGGAGAAGCATCAGAAAGACCATGCAGATAAGATCCTTAAGAGGTGAGCAGGCTGTACTCACATCCCACAGGCCTGTCACAGGAAATGAGATCAGAGGGAAAAGTACTGAATCTGATTTGTCAAAGAAGAATGGGGATAGACACCCAACTACAAAGAGCCATGGAAAGAGCTGACACTAAGAGTAGAGCCTGCAAGATGGTATCACGGTTCACGTAAGGGATTTTTAAAATAATGAAAACTTGAAAATGTCTGCAGCTCCAGGATAATGAAGCACAGGAGATTGGAAAAATGAAAACATGGGAGAAGAAGAGATAATTGATAGGAAAAATAGCCTAGAGGAAGCAAGACAATAAGGGATCACAGGCCTTGGGCAACAGCCAGGCAACATATACCTTCACTGTGAGGTGAATTCTCATTAGCCTCACTTGTAATGACTTCATAGAACTGGAGTTAAGGATTTCACGTAAAAGAGAAAGATGTCTGGGCATCATCTTTTCAGGTCGTTTATTCTTAGTCACACAGTGTTCCAATGGAGAGGATGCGCTCTAATTCTTCAAAGGGAATTCTCTACCATATTAGCCCATACCCTCCTGTGCAAAACTAAACAGGAGTACTGAAAACAGCTAGTGTATGTTATGTGGGATGATCGCCTTCTTCAAGAGTTAAATAGAAACTTGCAAAGAAAAGAGACAATTTCTTTTTTTTTTTTTTTTTTTTTTTTTTTTTTTTTTTTTTTTTGAGACGGAGTCTCGCTCTGTCGCCCAGGCTGGAGTGCTGTGGCCGGATCTCAGCTCACTGCAAGCTCTGCCTCCCGGGTTTATGCCATTCTCCTGCCTCAGCCTCCTGAGTAGCTGAGACTACAGGCGCCCGCCACCTCGCCCGGCTAGTTTTTTGTATTTTTTAGTAGAGACGGGGTTTCACCATGTTAGCCAGGATGGTCTCGATCTCCTGACCTCGTGATCCGCCCGTCTCGGCCTCCCAAAGTGCTGGGATTACAGGCTTGAGCCACCGCGCCTGGCCGATAAAAGAGACAATTTCTAAGAAACTGTAAGTATGAGGGTGTGGTGGGGTGGAGGCAGGTGTATGTTGCTCTCTTCCTTAAAAAAAAAAAAAAGCCCCTGGGAACTTGGGGAACAAGATGAAGATCAGGAAATCAAGGCATTTGTCCCAGCGTTACCCTTTCTACCTAATTCTGCATGCATTGTTTTTATTGTCAGCTGTGGCCTCAGCTACTTTGTACTTGCACCGTAGTTCTCAAAACTGAACCTATTTCTTTTTCTCTCATCCCCAAAGTGGCTGGTTTCTGGGCTTTGTTTGCTCTTGTTTCTTCATCACCGAGAAATACAGAAATATGAAAGCGCCTCACGGTGCCGAGAGTGACAAAAGGACACCCACACAAGTTTACCAGGACTCCTAAAAGTCCTTGCCTGAGGACTGTCCCCTAGCAACTACTCAGAGCTGGACGAAGCAAAGCCGGGAGCGCAAGCCCTGACAGCACCGCCAAGCCCTAGCTCGGAGCAACAGCCTCCACCGCCGCTCCTCGCTAAACCTAGAGAACCCTGAGGACTCCCCACTGGGGCTGAGCCCCTCCCGCCCTCATCCGAGCCTCTAAACACAAGTAGCCTTTCCCTGCCTCCAGGAGCTCAGGAAACGCTGCCACACCTAGTGAATGCAACGCGTGCACACGTCCACACTTAAACAGCACAATCAAGAGACCGGCTGGGTGTGGAATAGAGGCGCACATCGCGCAACGCATGCACAGCATGCACACACGCGCACCCCGACCCTGTCCCTCCCGGCGCGCCCTCACACCCCGGTGCCCAAGCCCCCCAGCCCACGAACCTCACCAGACAGCCGGGTAACTTTCCAGGTGCGCAGTTTGTCACCTCGGCGCGGCCGCCCCTGCGTCTCAGCGTCCTCTCCCACGCCGCCCTCCCCAGCTGCCTGCGGCGCCGGAGCCCAGCGCAGGTCAGCTCAGCCAACCCCGCCGTGCGCACGGTGCGCAGCGCGGGCCCGGGGCTGCTGGCTCAGTCGCTCCGGCTACGTGTGAGCCGGGGGTGCGGGTTAGCGCGATGCGGGAAGGAGCTGCGGCGGCGTCGGTGCTGCCGCCTGGCTCCGCGGCGGGGGCCGGTGCAGAGGAGACACGCAGGGAGGGAGGGAAAAGAGGAGGGAAGGAGGAGGGAGGGGGTCAGCCGGGGCTACTGCCTGGAGAGTAGGGCGCCGGCTTCCCTAAAGGTGGGGTCACCCGCGCGCGCACCCACACCAGCCCGAACCTTTACTCCCGACACAACCGCAGTGTGCACTTTATACCCCATACCCTCCAGAGTGAGGCAACTTAAGTAAGGCGATAACATCGTGGTTGTAAGCATTTTTGTTCATGTTATTATTTCTATTTCAAGTGTCTGGGACGAAGGGAGAGGAAAGTTCAGGGAGGTGTTCATTTTTTCCTTCCCCTCCCTTTCCTCCATCCTTCCAATCTGTTTTCACTGCAGGCTCTCTCCACTTCGCCTTCCCTCCCAGAGCTCAAACGGGCGCACGTACCCTGGACATGCCTTCCTCTGTCACACCAATGCCCTTCTACGAAGACATGTGACCCCGACGCAGCTCGTCGACGCGCCCCTCCCAGATTCTGGGGCCATAACTTACATCTAGTTTGCCAATTCACGTGACGCTGGGGGCAGGGGTTGAATCGAGTTTCGAGGGACAGAGAGTATACCTTCCGAATCTGCAGGTCTTTGGGCAGGGAGCTTTCTTGATCACCCAAGTAGATAATGCTCTCTCTTCGCCTTTTGAGTACATTTTTTTTTTCTTGAAGGGTGCAATATGGTTTTCTAAATATATATGTACACCCCACCGCATTATTTGCTGTGTCCTGGAGTTGTGAGATCCCCGTGTGGCTTTTTCCCTTTCCTCCTGCCCCTAGAGGAATTTCACCAGCAAATTCACGGAGGACAAGGGCAGTTTCTGTGTTGAGAGATGGAAAGTACAGTGAGGGTCTATTCCTCACTGTGCATCTAGAGAATGTTACAACCAACTCTCCTGGGTTTTTAAACCACATGGTGGCAGTGGGGCTCATGTAACATTTGTATACACTGTTACATACATAAACTTATATAAAAAATGAGGCCCGTGTAAAATATGTTGAATGAGGCCATTAAGTTTCAGAGGAGGACGAATATAGTCCTGTTTGTTTTTGTGCTAACTGGAGGAAAATAGCAAAAGTATACAAAGTACTTTTTCATGAAGTTATCCCAGAATCGGTACATTTTATACAGACCTCAAAAAAAAAAAAAAAAAAAAATAGAGGAGAAAAGAATGAGGAAGAATTCCACAGGAAAAGAGAAAATAAGTAATTGTATATCACTGTAATAATGGACTTTTAAGTTGGGCTGAATTTTTATAAACGATTTAATGACAAAAAGAAGAAAAACAGATTTTCAAAGTCTTTAGTTTAAAAAAAAAATTTAGATTCAGGGGTGCAAGTGCAGTCACATTACATGGACATAACACCTAGTGGTGAGGTCTGGGCTTTTAGCGCACCTATCACCCTAATAATGTGCACTGTACCCAATAAGCTATATTTCCTACCTCACCCACCTCCCACCCTCCCACCTATTGGAGTCCCCAGTGTCTGTTATTCTATTCTGGATGTTCATGCCTACCTATTGTTTAGCTCCCAGTTATAAGAGATTATGCAGTTTTTGACTTCGTTTCTGAGTCGTTTCACTTAGGATAATGGCCTCTAGTTCCATCCATGTTGTGGCAAAAGATATAATTTCATTGTTTTTGTGGCTAGGTAGTATTCCATTGTGTGTGTGTGTGCGTGTGTGTGTGTGTGTAATACCCCTGAATCTAAAAAAATTTTGGAATTTTTCAGGTGATAGGTACACAGTGTGTGTGCATATACCACCATAGTGTGTGTATATATTTTATATATGTGTGTATATATAATATAAAACCACATTTATAAATCCAATCACTCCTTAATGGACACACAGGTTGACTCCATGACTTTGCTATTGTGAATAGTGCTGCAAAGTCCTCACATTTCATTGAGTCCTGGGTTTTTTTAAACAATGGGTTGCTAATTAATGGATTATAAAATTGATGTATTGAGTCAAAGCCAGCATTTTTAAAATGATATCAAATAGAATAAAAAAATAGCAGAGTATGCACGCACACTGGGTCAAGTGGGTCATATGTACTTTCTTACCGTTCATTGAGGTAAAAGCTTGAAAGCTGTGGATGCAGTGCAGGCTGCTGCACAAGGTCACCCAGCTAGGAAGAGTTTGAGGGGGAACCTAAGTTGCCTCCCAGCAGTCCTGTGCTCTGTCAACTGTACCATGCTGAAAAGGAAAAGGAGGAAGAGAAGGAAAGTGACCATTTTTTGAGCCTTTTATTCAGTCTTTCAACAAATGTGCTTTCAGCAGCTCCTGCATCTCAGGCCCAGTGCCAAATACTTAGAATTCAATGGTGAACAAAATTAACTTGTGATCTCTGCCAACTTAGAGTGTACAATCCAGTGAGAGAAACAGACATTAAACAAGTAAACACAAAAGTAAGCATATATGGGGGAAATACTGTGAAAGAAAATGAGAGAAAAAAATGAGGTTATAATTTAGATGTGGGAGGCTGCAATTAATAATTAACCCAATTTAGAATGTCTTAAATTATAAGGAAACTTACTGTTTCACAAGGGAAGAAGTTCCAAGGTCAGGAGGCTCTAGTTGGTGAATTCAGGAACAGAGTTGTGTCTGGGAAGGGCCTGGCCTGTTCCCGTTATTCCCCCTGCCATCCCCAGTATGGCAGCTTTGTTCCTGGAGCTGCTTCACCCATGGCCCCAGAATGACTGGAACAACTGCATTTATTATGGGCAATCCCAACAGCGCCCAAAGGTCGCAGAGAGTCTCTTTTCCAGAGCTGGGAAATTGTTCTTGGAAGCTTCCAGGAGACTTCTCACCTGCCATTAATCCAAACTGAGCATGTGCTCACACCTAAATGCTGGAGATGGAGGGAGGAACCACCATTCCCAGGCTCTTAGGCTCTGTAGGACTGTTTCCTAACTCTTTCGGATTGCATTCTTTGAGAAATGCATACCCGAATAAAAAGTAGAAGATGGCAACAGATGCTGGGCAGACAATCTAGAGTCTGCTACAGGGGCTCAGGGATAATGTCTCTCGGAAAAAAAAAAAGGGCGGCATTTAAACTTAAGGTGGGTAAGAGTGAGACAGGGAGGAGGAAGCACTTCAGGCTGAAGGAATCTAGCCTGTGATGTTGAACTCTGTGTCATGAGTTAAAGGCTTCCATGTAATTTCTCATTTACTCCTTTGACCTGAGGAGGTAAGCGCACCTGAGGAAGGAAACTCAGAGAGTTAAGTAACTTTAATCAAATTCACAGAGCTAATAAGTTGCAGAACCAATCTATATAATTCCAGACCCTAAAATCTTGACTTCTTCTACCTCTACAAAGACAACGAGAAATCAAAATCCACTGGCCTTTCTCTGCCATTGACTGAGGAACACAGCCCTCTCAGAGGCCCTTCTGCAATGTTAATCTGAGCACATGGGCAATGTGGGACATGTTCATGACTAATCCTCCTCCCACTAGGTAAGCCTCTGCTCCACCAGGTCTCCTGGTCTCTGCTAAGCACTGTTACCAGAGCACTAGAATTCTCACGATGTCAAAGTTCAGAGGTAGCCTATGGAGATGGGGATGATAAAAGGCCTGTCTTCCCTTGTTTTATACACAGAAAAGTCCCCAAGCAGCTCAAGTGTTTTCCAGAAATCTCCCAGTTTTGCCCACTTTCTGTTTCTTTCAGGGACCTGCATCCAAGAGGCTGAGCTAGGAAGAGATCCAGTAATGTTTCCATACTTAATTCAGACTCCCAAGCCCTTGGATGACTAAATTATGGTTTAGGATCATCCCATGACAATCTTATTTTCTTGGGATAAATTTCTACACAGGAGACTCTGTAGTTACCTTGCACACAGACTCCTGTCAGGGCACCCCATCAGATCAGCCTTGTGCTCCTAACCTTTAAATTCCAACTTAGTGCCCTCCAAGGCCCAAGTGAGGCCCCTTCTATGTATCAGCAGACAAATCTCCTGGGGACATAAGAGGGACAAAACTTCCATGTTGGTGGTTCACACTCCATTTTCTCACCATTTCTTTGGCTTTGTTTCCTTCCCTCTTTTATTCTTTCATTTACCTTCAGGCTTCCTTATCCTACCAGACTAACTCCATGAGCAGCCATTTCAGTTGCTAAGGCTAGAACCTCAGGTCAAAGTGCCCTTCTTTCTAGTTGGATTTGCCAAAGCCTAACCCAGAGAAAATCCCATTTGCCTTTGATGCTTTTGCTGTCCAGGTTCCAGCATCACTCGATATGGTTATAAAACTGGGCCAATTGAATCCACCCAAATTTTCATGTTATCTAAGCTCCCTGCAGCCCACAATCCCTTTATTTACCTCAATGCCATTTATCTCTTCCATGAAGTGCTGCTGACCATGCAGGTTAGTGCTTCTCTCCCATGAGCCCACAGCAACATGGTGCTCCAAGTTACAAATCCTTGTTAACTTGCCAGTCTCCCTTATTAGACTTCAGAGCCGGGACTTTGTTGTATCAATGCTTATATCTCCAGAACATACCCAGCTCAAGTCTCTTCATTATTTAAAAAATAATTTAAAAATTTCACTCTTTAATCTACTATCTTCTTTAAAAAACAAAAACTGTCTCTTAAGATACTAGAGACTTGAAAGTGAATCCTGTATGTGGTGCCTCTGCTTCCTCTGTGGAAGCTCATCAATAATGTCATACAATCTTCCAGGCCTAGCATTGGGAGCATTAGTCTCCTTTCTACTCTGCTTTCCAAAGGGCACAGTAGCCTGTCATTTCCCCAGTGATCCCGGATGGGAATGAGAGTGTTATGGGCATTAGCTCCTCGTACATCTGGGCTATTTCCAAGCTCCTCCAAGCAGCAGCCGAGCCTTCTTGTGATCCCAATCTAGAACAGAATTGAACAGTCTCTTGCCCATGCTCTCTCTGAATGTCCCCGCTCGTCTATTCCCACTTCTACCCAGTCCACATTTTCCCAGGATTCTGGCTTTAGCCCTTTCCTCTCTCTCTCTCTTTCTCTCTCATCTCATAGCTACACTGATTATTTCTAGGTGTCCGCCCCTTTTCCCAAACTCGCCAGCACTGTACTTTGTCTCAACACTTCTTGTGGTATTTATCACTTTCTACTTTGTATTATTGGTGCCAAAGTATGTTTATCTCTCCTACAGAACTGTAAATACCTGCAGGGCATGGTTCACATTTGATTGTCTTTGCTGTATATATCCCAGTACCACACACAGCAGGTCCAATCCTAGAGTTGATAGAAAGTCATGATTTGTTATCCAGAAGAATTTTGCTTATGTTTCTGAAGTTCTAGAGAAAGAATTTGGAACATGTTCTTGATTTTCCTTCTGGAATAGACAATTGTTTAGAATAATGGTATGAATTAGAAATTAATAGTCTGTCCAATTGGCAATCAGGTAATAGTAAATTTTACTTTAAAAGTACAAAATATAAATAAATTTGGTTTTCTGGTTTTATCTATACATAGTAAGTTTCAGCCCAGGGTGCATTAACTTTCCTAAATAGTGATTTTTTTTCTAGGTATAGATAGTCATCAAATAATATAGCCAGTGTACACTAACCATGCATTAGGTTCACAGTATTTAGCATCCCACCACCCTGTGCTATTTCAGAGTCAACCTGGACTACCCATCCAACACTTTCATCCCTCAACTCCTTAGTCTTCCCATATCTAATAGCTCTGTCTCAGCTTCAGCCATCACTCCCATAGACACACCTGGAAATCCCCCTAAAATCACCAATTCTGCTAGTGCATATGCACCCCAGATCTGCACAGCCCTGCCTGCCTCCAGGGCTTTAGCCATTTGCCTTGCTTCTCAGCCAGAATGGCCCAAGCAATGGCTGGGGTTGTCCCCATGGTTGTAAAGCCCAGGCTAATGCTGTCACTGACCTCCGCCTCCCTTGGATCCAGGGCCAGACCAGGATGACCTTCATAACACCCACTGTAGAGGGAACATCAGCAGTTCCAGGCCCCTGGGCTGACCTGACTGAACCCACAGAAGCTCTGGATTTCTGAATTCCCTCACTGCTGCCTGGAGGGGCCCAAAACACAACCCAGAAATAAGTGGAATTAATGCCCTGTGGAGCCGACTTTGACCACTGAGAGACAGGAGCCAGGAAGAGGACAACAAATAAATTGTTCACCCTTCCTGCCCACCCAGGAGCTGTTCAAAGATGCA
This sequence comes from Piliocolobus tephrosceles, assembly GCF_002776525.5. Lineage (NCBI taxonomy): Eukaryota > Metazoa > Chordata > Mammalia > Primates > Cercopithecidae > Piliocolobus > Piliocolobus tephrosceles. The sequence goes on along the minus strand of NC_045436.1, from coordinate 108,154,769 downwards.
ATGGTTCTGTATTTCTGGCTACTCTGGCATGACTCAGCAACCAGCTTTGTTTTCTAGAGAAGCTGTAGACAAATCAGTAATGCACGACTTCGAATATGCTTTTTCTCTTTCTCTCTTTTATTTCTGTTTTTCTGTTCATTCTTGCTTCCCTAGGATAATACTCTAAATAGAATATCACATGTGAGCTTTACCTTAGGTTCTATTTTCTAGAGAAACCAAACTAAAATAAGACATTATACTCTAAGACAACAACTTTCCATCCTTCAAACTTAATTGCTCTATTACGTTCTCTTCATGTGTTTCTGGCCCTATAGTGACTTCTAGTTCCTTCTAGTTCCTTGATCCTCTATTTACTTCCTCACTGTCTTTACTATACTCCTTACACAGTTTGGTATGGAATGCATTACCTCATACTACTGGTACCTTGCCCCAGCCTTATGTCTTACAATAGCCAGGAGAAGCCCCCATTAGGAAGGAATTGCACTTCTTCTTCTTGTACTTAAACAATAAGAACTAGTGAAACAAGGTAGAGATAGGTTCTGTTCTCATAAACTTAAGTTCTGGGTCACCAGTAGGAGACTAGTGGGAAAGCCATTCTAAAGAACCATCTGGCAGGATTTACTCAAATTAAGAATATGTACAGCCCTTTGGCGATTCCACTTCTGAGTATACCATATATCCTAGAGAATTCCCATATGAGTCCATAAGGGAACATGTACTAGGATGTTTATTGCAACTTCTTTTTTACTGTTATGATTAGAGGCTAGAGGGCACCTGGGTATGCATCCCTGGGAGGGTAAATAGGTAAGTTCCTAAGGCTATATGCCATAGAATATTAAACAATACTTAGAAACAAGTTAGATGTTCAAAAAAAAAAAAAAAGATATACCTTAAAAAAACGGTATCTAGTAGAAAGCAGAAGTACAATGAGATATGTATATATATATATATAAAACATAATATTCTTTGCATAAATTAAAGATAATATACACAAAATACATTATTCATTTTGCATAAACACATTAAAAAGATACAAAAAACACAGTAGAATGTTAGGGAGTACAGTATTTTAATAAAAGAAATAACAGGAGAGAAAAGGAAAAACAAAAAAAGAAATGGAGAGCTACTTCTGAGAAGTGGTATTTAGAAGACCTCTTTTAAGGGGGAGCATTTGCGTGAAGCCCAAATGATGAAACAAAGCCTACCACAAGACGATCTAGGAAGGAATATGCCAGGCAGAGGGAAAAGCAAGTGCAATGGCCAACAGGCCTGTATTAGTCAGTTCGCACACTGCTATAAAGAACTTCCTTGAGACTGGGTAATTTATAAATAAGAGTTTTAATATATGGCTAGGGAGGCCTCAGGAAACTTGTCAGAAGGTGAAGGGGAAGCAAACTTGGACCTTTTCACATGGCGGCAGGAGAGAGATTGGGAGGAGCAAAGTGGGAAGAGCCCCTTATAAAATCATCAAATCTCTTGAGAACTCACTCACTGTCATGACAACAGCATGGAGGAAACCACCCTCATGATCCTATCACCTCCAACCAGGTCTCTCCCTAGACATGTAGGGATTACCGGGATTATAATTCAAGATGAGATTTGGGTGGGGACACAGCCAAACTATATCAAGGCCAAAAAAACTTGGTAAGTTTCAGGGGTAGAAAGAAAGCTATTGTGGCTGGTACCTAAGAACATGGGAGAGCATGATCAGGGTAGTTCAGAGAGGGTACAGCGAGGCCCAATTACATAGGGCCCTGTAGGCAATGGTAAGGATTTTGGGTTTTACACCACTCTGAATTCTTGATATCAATCTCCTCTGGGCACTGAATACTCCCTGGTAATCTTCCTGAATTTACCTGGTCGCCTATATTTCTCTCTACTACAATGAATGTGGTAAATCTTTTCCTCTTTCTTCAAACCTTCATCTAACCATTCTTACTCATGGTCGTTGGCCTCACTGACTCTTCAAAGCAAATAATCGTTATGGATTGAATTGTGTCCCTCCTAAAATTCATATGTCAAAATCACAACTCCCTGTACCTCAGAATGTGACCTTATTTGAATATAGGATTATTACAGATTTAATTAATTAAGATGAGGACATTAGGGCGGCATTAATCTGATATGATTGGTGCCTTTATTAAAAAGGAGAAATTTGGACACGGAGACAGTCATATGGGAAGGATAACATGAAGACAACCACCTACAAGCTGAGAAAGGTTTGGAACAAATTCTTTCCTCACAGCCCTTAGAAGGAACCAATGCTGTCAACACTTTGATTGTGGACATCTAGCCTCTAGAACTGCGAGACAATAAAATTTGTCATTAAAACACTTGGTCTATGAAACTTCGTTACAGCAGCCCTAACCAACTGATACAATAACAATAATATGTGTTGAGCCCTTACAATGCATATGAGCACTGTACTTGAAATGCATTAATGCAGTTAATCCTCAGGAAAACCCTATGAGATATTATTATTTTAGCCATTTATTAAATAAGGAAACTGAGGCACAAAGAGATTAAGTACAACCATCAATAAGAACTACCTCAGTGCCCCTACATAAAATCTAGAAGTCTGTCTGCGCCAAGATACACCCTTTTCTCCCTCATTTTCCCTTAGGATGATGCGTCCATTACTCTAACTTCAGTACTTCTACCTGTGCTCTTGATCACCTGCCTGTTCTTAAAGAACTTTGGCTTCTTAATTTTCTCCCACATTAAGCAAGAGCTTCTTCATTGTATCTTGTAATATACCGCTCCTTCACAAATTTCCCAACATCCACACTCACTGTCTTCATTTCCTCTGTCATTCCTTTGACCTATGGTATATCTGTTTCCTAATGCTGCTATAACAAATTATCACAAATTTGGTGTCTTAAAGCAACACAAATTTATGTTCTTACAGTTCATAAAGTCAGAACTCTGAAATGGGTCTCACTGAGCTAAAATCAACATGGTTTCAGAGGCCGGGAGTGGCGGCTAACACCTTTAATCCCAGCACTTTAGGTGGCCAAAGTGGGTAGATCACTTGAGGTCAGAAGTTTGAGACCAGCCTGTTCAACATGTTGAAACCCTGTCTCTACTAAAAATACAAAAAAGAACCAGGCATGGTGGTGCGCACCTGCAATTCCAGCTATTCAGAGGGTGAGATGAGAGAATTGCTTGAACCCAGGAGGTGGAGATTACAGTGAGCCCAAATCGCACCACTGTACTCCAGCCTGGATGATAGAGTAAGACTCTGTCTCAAAAAAAAAAAAATTGTGTCAATTGTGTCAGGGCTGTTTTCCTTCTGGGGGCTCTAGAGAAGAATCCATTGTCTTGCTTTTTCCAACTTCTAGATGCCATCCACTTTCCTTAGGTTGTGGCCCCTTCCTCCATCTTCAAAGCCAACAGCTTAGCATCTTCGAAGCTCTTTGACTCTGTCTGTCTTGCCTCCCTCTTTCACACCTAAGGACTGCTGTGATTACATTTGACACACCCAGATAATCCAGTATGATCTCCCCATTTCAAGGTCCTTAATCATATCTGCAGAGTTCTCTGCCGTGCAAGGTCATATCTTCATACGTTCTGAGGATTAGAACCTGGGCATCTTAGGGGAGCTATTATTTTGTCTACTAGACTCAGTGATTTGGCTTCCCGTCATCCTACCAAAAACACTTTCCCTAAGGTGACTAATGTCCTCCATCTTTCTAGTTTCATGAGAAATACCTGTCTTATTTGGCCACTCAGTGGCTTTGAGTTCAGTTACCTCGCTTCTTCTCATAGGAGTAGTTGCAGTGACTGCATAATCTCCAGTTTCTCTTTCTTCACTGGCTGCTCCTTCTCAGGTTCCCTTGCAAATGACTTTGCCTCGAGCCATAAACATTAAAAATCCTTGCAGCATTGAGCAAGATTGTCTTTCCTCTCCGTGGGAGCCATCCTCTTCAAAGTAGTACCCTTTTTCAGTTGCTCTAAAGAAAGAGAAGCCTAGAAAAATCCTTGTTTTAATTACCATCTATATTCATGATTCCCAAATCTGTATTTCCATTTCTGACTTCTGTGATCAAGAACAGATTATTTAACTGCCTTTTCATTATTTCCACTCTAGAATTAAAATGCTTACCCCCTCAATATCAACATGTCCAAAAGTAAAGGAACATCTTTTCCCTAAGAACTAATTCTTCCTCCGGTGTCATACAAATAAGCCATTCTCCAATTAGATTTTTTAATTTTAAATTTAGAAAAGTTGTCTTTGTCTCTTTCTCTTCCTCACCCTCCATAAAGAATCCATCACAAAGTCCTGGCAATTCTGCCCCAAATATATCTCTAATATTCCTAGGTGTCTCTTCAAAATCAACATCAGCAGCATTTCTTGCTGGGATGCTGGGAGAGTCTCTTCGCCATCTCCCTGAAGCCACTCCTATGCCCACTCCAACACTGCTGTCAAAGTGATCTTTTAGAACTCAAAGCTGCCTTTGTTACTCCCCTGCTGCAAGTCTCTTAATCTAGCAGACATATAGCCACAGTGCTTAGGACGATAGGTTATCAAGAACCTGTAGGATTGCATGGGGCTTCCATGCTACAAAAAAGAACATTACAAAATTGAAATGATAAAATGTTTAATTATCTAGAAAACAGTATTATGCCAACTAGCAATTTCAGTGTGTGTGTAATTATATATGTGTGTGTGTGTGTGTGTACACACTATTTCTCCAATGCTAGAACCTGGTGGCGCCTTTGGCGGTATCACCACTTTTATCAAGCAGTTTTATAATTATATGTTCATGTGCATTTTTAGAATTAAACTGTAATCTCCGGTGCAGCCAGGACAATGTCTTCTTCATGGTAATCACTTAGTGAAGATTAATGAATAAAAGAATGATGTTAAAAGCCTACTCAAGTATAACTTCCAGCCAGAATGCAATACAGCTTTGACATGCTGGGAAATAGTTCCATCTGACAGCACAACCTCACATAGAGTAACCAGAGATGGGTTAGCCATTTTGGCATGCAGATGCCGTGTGTCCCCACACATAGAAATAGCACATAGCAACAGGTCTATAAATGGCAAACCTATCTATAATTGTTTTTAAAAAATCCATGCCTAGCTAGCAACAACTAGGGTAGCATAAGCTGCTTTTTACTAGTGGCTAATTTTTGCTCCTTGGTTTGTGATATTTGTTGTTCACATTGTTATTATATACCAATTTGTATTAGCAACAGTGACACCTTTACCTTCAAAGTAACGGAAGATAAATGAAAATAACTTAGGTGTTAGCCTTGTTTTCACTAGGTTTTTTTTAGATTCAAGTATTATACCATGAAGATATGGGTTATTATCTTCCCATCCTGGCATTTAAATAGCAGAAACCTGACTTGAACTATGTTATATTTATCTTTTCACATAACCATTCAAGAGGAGCTAAATCTATTAGGACCTCGTTGGAGATAGCATCACATTTCCCAAACCCAGATTGTCTATAACTGATCCTTCCTCCCAGAAAGTCCTCCAGACACCAAAGGTTTCATTTAATCAGTTGGCAATAATATTTCCCTGAAATAATGGTAATTGAGAATACTGTTTAGTTTCAGTTCTTCATTGGGTCAAATTGTTTTTTGGATTTTGTTTGGTTTGTATAAACAGTGTACCACTAAATGAGCTTCAAGCAGTCAAAGACAGCAAATAATAAATCATCTCTGGACCTGTATTTAGCCAGCATGTTGCATGAGGAAGCCTCTGACACAACTACATAGTCTTCCATCTTAGCACATTGTCACATGCCACTATTTATTTCCACATTATGATCTTGCCAATGGGAATAACTACAGATTAGCCTGAGCTACATGAGGCTCTCTCCTATTTTATTTGTTATTGACTTCTTAATTTACACATCTCACTTCCGTTAAGAGGCCCTAATTGGCAATAAACTACCAATTTAGTTGTCCAGTGTGATTATTTAAAACAGGCTCCCATGTTAATGAAGTATAATAAAAATTTTACGCATAGTTTGTCCGGGTCTTTAGTTATTTCATTTTATAAATGGCAAGGTTCAATGACTATTTATCAGAGGCCAGTCACAGACTACACACCAGCTTCTAGGCTGGGTATTTACATATATTCTCAAAGTGTACCTAATACATCATGGGTAGTCAATAAACATTTCTTAAATGGATGTAGGCATGTGCTAGGCTACTTAGCTATAAGACCAGAGGTAAATATCTTAATTTTTTTGGCAATTTAATAAAAGTGAAAATGTTTGTGGATCAATTTTTCAAATTATGAATTCTTATTAAAAATTCTGTTGCTGTGATTAAGGGTTATTTTATTTTTCCCCATTAGTGAATGGCTACTTTATTGAGAGAACATTTCAGAAACTACATAATTAGCACACCTTCCAGTAGCTGATTATAATGACTTGCCCTTGAATGATTTTGTGAAGGAGCTGAGGCTTCATGGTACTGGGAGAAAAACACTGAGGGATTTGCGTTAGGAAGAATGGACACTAGAGTTTGGCCTCAGGCCAGAGATTCAATATTCAATTGTAGGCTGGGCATGGTGCCTCACACTTATAATCCCAGCACTTTGGGAAGCTTAGACGGGAGAATTGCTTGAACCCAGGAGTTTGAGACCAGCCTAAGCAACATGGTGAGAACCTGTCTCTACAGAAAAATTTAAAATTAGCCAGGCATGGTGGCACGCACCTGTAGTCCCAGCTACTCAGGAGGCTGAGGTGGGAGGATCACTTGAGCCCAGAAGGTCGAGACTGCAGTGAGCTGTGATTGTGCCACTGCACTCCAGCCAGGGTGACAGAGTGACAGGTCTCCCCTGTCTTGAAAATAAATAAGTATACATTCAATTCTAGTTGCAGATTCCCAGGATAACAGTACAGTTACTCTTATACAGGGAGTAGGTTAAGAGCAATAAAGCAGAGAAAAAGGTGGACATCCTAAACTATGTAAATGATTCATCTCCTGCATTTATGCCCAACCTACACACCAACAAGAAAGAAACATTCTCTAGGTGATACTTTCTGAAAGGACAGTGTGTTTTGAAACTTCTCATGAGTCCATATTTATCTAATTTAGTGGTTCTCACATTTTTGGTCTCAGAAGAGTTTTATAGTCATAAAATTATTGAGGACCTCAACATACTTTTGTTTATGTGGGTTATATCTATCAATATTTATCATTTTCTAAATTAAAACCGATAAATTTTTATAAACATTTATTCATTCTAAAATAACTATTATAAAACCATTACATATTAGCACAAATGACATCATTTTATAAAAATAACTATTTCCCCCCAAAAAATAGTGAAGAGAAGCATTGTTTCACATTTTTTCCAAATTTCTTTAATATTTGGGTTAATAGATGAGAGCTGGATTTGCACACTGATGTCTGCATTCAATCTGTGGTTACATCTGTAGTGTCTGGGAAACTCTACTTAATGAAAACCAAAAAGGCGAATAAGGTCTTGGTACTATCATAATAATTACTCTGAACTGCGACTCTCTGAAAATATCTTGGGCACTCCCATGTGTCCCTGGACCACATTTTGTGAACCACGACTCTAATTTATAAGTCACGTAGTATTTCATATGTCATGGATGGTCCCAAAAGTAGTTACTATGCTGGCTGTCTCTGAGATTCAGCCAATGGCCCAATTAGCTTCCCCCAGATCAGACTTCCAATAATTTTTAAAAAATAAAAAAAGTGGAGTCATTACTCAGCTGTGAGATGCTTTCTCAATTCATAAGTGTGAGAAAGTGAATGAATGAATAAATAAATGATACAATAAAATTGTTCCTAGATTTTAATATTTTCATTTCCTTGATCTTATAATTAGATTAGCTCCATTCAATCTGCAGTTAACAGAGAGGAGACAAACTTTTGGGCCCTTGTATGATTTTTTATCACTTGCTCCCAACCCTTGTAAAAGACAAAAGGAAAACTCCCACATGCAGGGCTTCTAGTCTGCTGTAATCCTTCATTTAAGTATTCATTCACTAATCAAATTATTCATTCAACCAGTAGACTTTTATTCAACACTTTGGAGTAGAAATTGAAAAAGGCAAGATCTCCCAGAAGTTCACAATGTAATACAAAATGCTATTTTCATTCTATAACCCATGCATGCATTTATTCAGCATACACTAATCCTTTCAACACATATTTATTAGGCACCTATTATGTGCCATTACTAAAGCAAATGCAAGAAAAGAAACATTTCATGAGTAACTTAACCTAGTAGAGACTTGAAAGAGGATAGCATATCCAGGAAACAAATGAAATAAAGTAAACTGGATGAAGTGTATGTAGTAAAATACCACAAAATCCTTATTGAGGTAAAATCAGAATTTCCTTTCTTTTGTTTAAATGTCACACTCTGAAACACCTACAGAGAAAAAGCAACCAGGATAGAAAGACTTTAATAGGGTATATCACCATGCTGCGGGAAAAAGACAAAGAGGACTGAGTTTCTGCATTTAAAACTAGGTGATATGGTTTGGGTCTGTGTCCCCACCCAAATCTCATCTCAAATTGTAAACCCCATGTGTTGAGGGAGGGACCTGGTAGGAGGTGACTGGATCATGGGGGCCATTCCCCTATGCTATTCTTCTGATAATGAGGGAGTTCCTATGAGATCTGATGGTTTTAAAAGTGGCAGTTTCCCCTGTACTCTCTCTTTCTCTCCTGCTGCCTTGTGAAGAAGGTGCTGGTTTCTCCTTCACCTCCGGCCATGATTGTAAGTCTCCTGGGGCCTACCCAGCCATGAGGGACTATGAATTAATTAAACCTCTTTCCTTTATAAATTACCCAGTCTCAGGTAGTATCTTCACAGCAGTGTGAAAATTGACTAATAAAGAGAATTGGTACTGGGGGTCGGGCACTGCTAAAATGATAACCAGAAAATGTGGATATGTCTTTAGAACTGGGTAACAGGCAGAGGTTGGAACAGTTTGGAGAGCTCAGAAGAAGAAAGGAAGATGTGGGAAAGTTTGGAACCTCCTAGAGACTTGTTGAATGGTTGTAACCAAAATTCTGATAGTGATACGGACAATGAAGTCCAGGCTGAGGTGGTCTCAGATGGAGATGAGGAACTTATTGGGAACTAGAATAAAGGTCACTCATGCTATGCTTTAGCAAAGAGACTAATGGCATTTTGTCCCTGCCCTAGAGATCTGTGGAACTTTGAACTTGAGAGAGATGATTTAAGGTATTGGTGGAAGAAATTTCTAAGCAACAAAGCATTCAAGATATGACGTGCCTTATTCTGAAAGTATTCAGTTATATGCATTCACAAAGAGATGGTTTGAAATTGAAAGCTATGTTTAAAGGGGAAGCAGAGCATGAAAGTTTGGAAATTTTGCAGCCTGACCATGTGGTAGAAAAGAAAAATCCATTTTCTGAGGAGGAATTCAAGCTGGCTGCAGAAATTTGCATACGTAATGAGGAGCTGAATGTTAATAGCCAAGACAATTGGGAAAATATCTCCTGTGCATGTCAGAGACCTTCATGGTAGCCCTTCCCATCACAGGCCCAGAGGCCTGGGAGAGAAAAATGGCTACATGAGCTGGACCCAGGGCTGCACTGCTCTGTGCAGCTTCAGGACTTGGTGCTTTGTGTCCCCACCACGCCAGTTTCAGCAATGGCTAAAAGGGGCCAAAGTACAGATTGGGCCATTGCTTCAGAGAATGCAAGCCCCAAGCCTTGGCAGCATCCACATGATCTTGTCCCTAAGGGTGCACAGAAGAAAAGAGATGAGATTTAGGAACCTCCGCCTAGATTTCAGAGCATGTATGGAAATGCCTGGATGTCCAGGCAGAAGTCTGCTGCAGGGGCAGAGCCCTCATGGAGAACCTCTGCTAGGGTGGTGTGGAAGGGAAATGTGGGGTTGGAACTCCACACAAAGTCCCCACTGGGGCATTGCCTAGTGGAGCTGTAAGAAGAGGGCCACCATCCTCCAGACCTCAAAAAGGTAGGTCCACTGACATCTTGTGCCATGCACCCTAAGAAGCTGCAGGCACCCAATGCCAGCTTGTAAAAGCAGTCACAGGATCTGTACCCCACAGAGCCTCAAGGGTGGAGCTGCCCAAGGTCATGGAAGCCCACTCCTTGCATCAGCATACCCTAGATGTGAGACCTGGAGTCAAAGGAGATTTTGGAGAATTAAGGTTTAATAACTGCTCAGTTTGGTTCAAGACTTGGATGGGGCCACTTAGTTTTTGTCAATTTCTCCCATTTAGAACAGGAACATTTACCCAATGCCTGTACCCCATTGTATCTTGGAAGTAAGTAACTTGCTTTTGATTTAACAGGCTCATAGGTGGAAGGGACTTACTTGCTTCAGATGAGACTTTGAACTTGGACTCATGAGCTAATGCTGAAATGAGTTAAGACTTTGGGGAATGGTTGGGAAGGCATGATTGGTTTTGATATGTGTAAAGGACATGAGATTTAGGAGGGGCCTGGGGCAGAATGATATGGTTTGGCTCTGTGTACCCACCCAAATCTCATCTGCAATTGTAATCCCCAGGTGTTGAGCGAGGGACCTGGTGGGAAGTGACTGGATCATGGGGGTGTTCTCCTGATAGTGAGGGAATTCTCATGAGATCTGATGTTTTTAAAAGTGGCAGTTTCCCCTGTGTTTGTTCTCTCTCTTGCCACTTTGTGAAGACGGTGCTGGCTTCTTCATCTTCCTCCACTATTGTAAGTTTCCTGAGTGACCCCACCCCCAGCCATGCAGAACTGTGAGTCAATTAAACCTCTTTCCTTTATAAATTACCCAGTCTCAGGTAGTATCTTATTAGCATTGTGAATATGGACTATTACTCTAGGTAACACTGTACCGCTTTTATCCAACAGTGAGTCTGCATGGAAATGGGCTTTCCAGTGAGCTAGAGGCACAGATATGATTTGGAGACACCTGAGCATTCACTGTGGTTTCTCTCCATGGTTGGTTTTGCCAACATTGAATTTGAATCAAGAATCAGAAAAGTACATTTGTATACATTCTGTTGAACAGAATCCCACAGATTATACATTCTTCAGGAATGGTGATGTAAGCTCCACACAGAATTACAATGGTGGCACTTTTTCTAAATTCGAGGCATCACTGCCATGTAGTGACAGTGCTGCAAGCAGCTACCCCCCACTAGAAAGTTTGGAGACTGAGAGAAGATAGGTTATGTGGTTATTTTGCATCACGTGGAATGTGGTATCTGTATTAGTTTCCGAGGGCTGCTATAACAAAGTACTTTTGCTTTGAAAAAGAGAAATATACTGTCTCACAGTTCTGGAAGCTAGAAGTCTGAAATCAAGATGTCAGCAGTTCCCTGCTTCCTCTAAAACCTGTAGGGAAGAATCCTTTTGCTGCTTCCTAGCTTCTGGTTGTGGCTGTCAATCTTTGGCATTCCTTTGCTTGTAGCTGTAGCACTTCAGTCTCTGCCATTGTCATTACATGGCATTCTATATGTGACAATGTCCAAATTTCCCCTTTTCATAGGGTTACCAGCCATGTTAGATTAGGTCCCACCCTAATGGATTCAACTGGATTACATCTGCAAAGATCCATTTCTAAATAAGGTCACATTCACAAGCACTGACAATCAGGACTCCAACACAACTTTTAGGAGAAAACAAACCAATCCTTAGCAATCCTTAATTAATTGTGGAACTGAATCTAACAGTGTGTGTGCTGAGGGTGGTGGTGCTGGGATTCAGATAGATGGGCTCTTTTCATCTGTCCAAAACCTACCTGAAATGATACAGAGTCGTAAAACCAACCTATCAGAGTGCCTTAGTATATTTAAAGTCAATTGAGTTATCATTATTGAAGTGAGGAGTAATTTGCTGTGTCAAAAAAATAGGTTTTGTACACATGATGAAAAACCAAGGTTTTTGTTCATGACCATTTAGGCATTGAGGAGCAATTGATTTTCTAAGTACCAAAACAATGTGATCAAGCATGTTATAGAAAAATTGTTCCAGCAATAGTGTGAATAACACATTGTTCAGGGAAAAGATTACAGGTAGAAATAGCAATTAGGAAAACTCTACAAGGTCATGGAGAAATAAATTAGTGGGAGAGGACTAAGATATGTGTGTGTATAGCAGTGGGTGGGTATGTTGGTTCAAACACTAACCATAAAGAGAAGGGGAGAAGAATGGTGAGAGAACATTCTGAGTGACCTATCAGATGTGACTTTTAAGAAAGGCAGAGGAATTGATATTGATTCTGAATTGATGGGCTTGGGTAAGTGGATGGTATGTGTCATTACCTGGGATGACTAGGACAGAAGGCACAGGAGAAGATGCAGATTTTCTATGGGACAGAGAGAATAATAATATACAAGATGTTAAACAGGGATCACAAAAGCATGAGTTTTATTAAAAACATTTATGAAAAACTACCTTTGCCTGGGGAAGTCATACAAGGACACTGCACTGCAGTGTTCTCTAATCAAAAGGCCTGCAGTCATTCCATACTCAAAATGTCCCAAAGGGCTCATTTTCCCTTTTTGCCCTCAACTTTCTCCACTCCCCTAAAACCAGTCCTATATTTTCTACCCTGGTGGGTAGTGCCACCATTTACTTATCTCTAAAGCTATAAAAATGGAAACTTCCTCAAGGCTTCCCTATTACTGAACCCTCATATCTAATCATCAAATCTTGTCCATTTCATCTTATGAATCTCTTAAACCTACCCCATCTCCCCATTTCCATTGCCCCTGCTTTACTTCAGTTCATAGTCTTCTCTACCCTGCTCTATTGCCATAGCACCTTACCAAGTCAATTTGCCACTGCACTTGTCCTCATTTCAACATTGCAGCTAAAGTGCTTTTTGCAGAAGGCAAGTCTGATCATATTGCTTCCACGCCAAGACCTTTCACTTCCCCTGCCTGACTGCCTGTCAAGAAAAGTTCAAACTGCATAACCTGGCCTGCAAACTCTATATGTTTTTGCATCTGCTTATTTCTAAGCTTAGTCTGCTTCTATAGCACTACTTTCCCAGTACACTCCAGTACATTTGAGGATTGTGGTCCTTGTTTCTTCATTGCATGGTGTTTCCTCCACCTGAGTTGTCCTTTCCTACCTGCTCCTCTGGAATAACCTCTACGTTAATGCTCTCCCTGATGTTGCTGTGCACAATTAACCCTCTAATTTTCTCTCTTAATTCTGTATTGACATACTTCCCCTGTTACACTCATGACATTGTGTGTCATTTTTAATATAGCTGATTCTCTAAGTCATCTGCAAGCTCCTTGAGGGCAGGGATTGTCTAAATTCCATTCTGCAGCAAACTGAGCAGCTATTTTGTTTCATGCACTATGTTTTTGCTCAAGATATGAAGATGAATGTGTTACTTGTCTCAAGTTTATATAACTTGTCGACTAAAAATTAGATAATTCAAATATCAAAAATGAATTTAGCCTAATAGGAAAGTCAAGGAAAACGAAAATATTAAAAGAAAAAATACATAGCTACAGTCAAAACTGAATGATAATAGGTAAGGTCAGAATATTAAAAGCCACTGTTAGACATACACACCAGAGTAGCTACAGTATATTCTTTAAAGCAAATCATATGATCAAAATAGAACAAAGTGAGAGTTCATTTCCAAATACAAAATAACATTTTTTAGATTTTTCAAGGAAGAAATTAGTAAACCAATACATTGCCTTTGACGTTTTCTTTGTACCAATTAAAGTAACTCTCGACTCTGCTTTTCTCCAGTCAAATAGAGACATGGTATACAAATAAATATATTTTCTAAAAACTAGAGTAGGTAAGCTCTTCATTTTCTGCTGAGAACTGACCTCCAGAAACCTCTGACCTGGCTTCTGAGGGGAAATTTCCTCCACGGCCACTAACACCTGTGTTAGAAAGCACACTCTTTCCCCTCCTGAGTTACTGCAGTCATGTCCTCCCAGAACTTCCCTGATCTCTCTTGCTCTTGAACATTCTATCATACCTCCTTCTTTGTTCTTAAGGTCCAGTCCTCTATCTAATTTGCAGATCCCTGTATAGTCTGCCTATGCCTATGTCTGCGATGCAGACTACTTTTGAAATGGGAAAAGTTCCCTTATCCCCCTCACAGGTCATGCGATGGGGGGTGTGTCTTGCTTCTTCAGTTCCCTGCTGCTCACACATCTAGGAAAGCACACAGAGGGGCAGGCTGTGGGACTCTGACCCCATGGCAGTGTCTAGGGATGAATCTTTACAGCTCCTGAAGAACCCATGGGCATGTGTTACAGTGTGATCTTTTGGTTTAGCCCTCTGTGGGAGGCTTGTGTTCGCTCAATTAAATCCCCTTCCTTATCACAAGGACAGAGGGCTTCCTGTATCCCAAGCTTTCTTGCCTTAGTGTACCAGAAGAACTGGATCACACATGGGTTTGGAGGTTGAGTGCAAGGTTTTACTGAGTAGAAGTAGCTCTCAGCACATGGGGGATCCAGAAGGGAGATGGCTTTCCCTTGGAGTCAGGCGGCTCAATCACCCGCTCTCCTCAGACTGCCCTGGCCAAACTCTGACTTGTTCTGCGGGTCAAAGGCCTGCCAGCGTGCTGGCATCTGTTGGTGTGCTCCTGTTCCACCGACGTGCTCCCCTCAACATCCTCTAGATGTGCAGCCGCTTGTCTTCTTCCTCCGATGTGTTCCTCTTGCTGTCCAGCAGCTTCTGTCTCTGCCTTGCTCGGGTCTCCAATTTTTATAGGCCCAGAATTGCGGGCGCGGCGGGCCAGGGTGGTCTTGGAAAATGCAACATTTGGGAGAGAAGGCAGAAGTGCCTGTCCTCACCTAGATCTGTGCGGGTAGAGCCCTAGCCTGGGACCACATGCCTTTCTCTAGCCAGCACTTCCCTGTCCCCACTCCCATATCATTTAAAGGGACCACGCTCTTCCCTTCCCAGCACTCCCATGTTGCTTTCAGCTTCAAACACTTCAAACACTTTCCCTTTTCAGGGACTTTGTAAAACACCACATGTAAACAAACAGACTCAGCAGATGTGAGGATTTCATAACAAAACTATCTTTTTTTTTTTTTTTTTTGTGAGACGGAGTCTTGCTCTGTCACCCAGGCTGGAGTGCAGTGGCCGGATCTCAGCTCACGGCAAGCTCAACTTCCCGGGTTCACGCCATTCTCCTGCCTCAGCCTCCCGAGTAGCTGGGACTACAGGCCGGCTAGTTTTTTTTTTTTTTTTTTTTTGGTATTTTTTAGTAGAGACGGGGTTTCGCTGTGCCAGCCAGGATGGTCTTGATCTCCTGACCTCGTGATCCGCCCGTCTCGGCCTCCCAAAGTGCTGGGATTACGGGCTTGAGCCACCACGCCCGGCCAGCAAAACTATCTTGAGATAATCTGATATGTGACATTTTAAAAGTGAAAGCATGAACACGGTTGTGGTGGGAAAAATCTGAATCTTGTGGAACCTGCTTACACCTACTTTGTGGTTTAGCACAGTTTTAATTTTGAATTACCTAAAGATATGTACGTTTCTGGGGAAAAGGAAGAGCAATATCTTTCCAGAACTTCAGGCTTCTTTCCATCTTAATTCAGTCCTGCTGTTACAATGTGAATGAAGGCTTCTCTCTTATCCCTCCATTAACTGTTCTTGCATTAAATAAAATTTATTTAGAGAGGCCTTCCCTTACCTTTCTATTCCTCATCATGCCTTATTATAAGCCTGCACTAGTTCGTCTATTCCTCCATCCAACGGCCCTAGGCTAGGCCACCATCCTTCTTTACATCAACTACTGCAGCAACTTTTAAAGTGGTCTCACTACTCCTATTCCTAATTTTCTCAGTCTAGTCTCCATACAGCAGCACATTGTTCTTATAATGGGTCATGTCGATTTCTGCTTAAAATCCTTCAGTTGGCCGGGCACAGTGGCTCATGCCTGTAATCTCAGCACTTTGGGAGGCCGAGGCAGATGGATCATGAGGTCAGGAGATCGAGACCATCCTGGCCAACACGGTGAAAGCCCGTCTCTACTAAAAATACAAAAATTAGCTGGGTGTGGTGGTACATGCCTGTAGTCCCAGCTACTTGGGAGTCTGAGGCAGGAGAATCGCTTGAACCCAGGAGGCGGAGGTTGCATTGAGACGAGATTGCCACTGCACTCCAGCCTGGCAACAGAGCAAGACTCTGTCTAAAACAAACAAACAAACAAACAAAAATCTTCATTTGAATAAAATCCAAATGTGATCTGGCTCCTGCCCCACCTGGCTCACTACCCTCCAACCATGGTGATCACTGGTCTTCAGTTAAGATTCCTGCTGCATCATATCAAAATCATTCACCTCTCCAGGCTTTGCATTTCCTGTTTCTTCCACCTGGGAATTGCCTACCCTTCATCTGTAGATTTCAACTTAGGTATCACCTTCTCTGCAGGTTCTCATCCGATCACAGCCTCTAAAGACAGCCCCACTTTGTCCTTTTCTTGTTTGTTTTCTCATAGCACTTATCACGAGTTATAATAACGATAAGTGTTTGTTTATTTTTAATTAGTTAACTAATTGGTTTTTCATCTGTCTCTCATCCTAAAATAAAGGGATGGGTATGACTCATTCAATACCTTGGCATTCCCAGGGCCTAGCACATTAACTACCTCATAATAAGCTAATCAATATGTGCTTATTGAATTAATGAGATTTTTATTGCATACTTTATATAATAGTCAGAACTTTTTACAATATTAATTATATTTTTATGTGTGCTCTTATTGACTTAATATTTTCTTTGCTAAAGTTCTATGAGAGTAGGGATCAGGTCTATTTTATTCACTGCTATGTTACTAGGACCTTGCAAGTAATAAGTCCCTCACCATAATATTTATTCAATAAGTGAATTAAATAATTATCAACCAAAGGAAGATACTTTAAAAGGTAATATTGGTGATTCTAGACAGTCTTTTGTGTTCAAACAAAATAGGTAAACTCTGCTTTTAATGATCTGAATTTGGGAAAGGCAGTTTCAACAAGTAATAATTTACTATTTTTATAATAATAAATTTACTATGCCTTTGTTTAATTTATAAATAAATTAATGGATAGAATAAATAATGTAAATAATTTATGGACAGAAACAATTAAAGGCATAGTAAACTATAATAATGATTACAGTAAATAATGACTTACCACTAAGTAAATAATTATTATAATTTACTATGCCCTTAATTCTGTCCATAAAACTTGCATCTAATAAGCCTGCCAAGTAGAGATTTTTCCTTTTTTTTTTTTTTAATATAGTGATTCAGTCCTTTTATGTTAGTATCTGCTTGAAATACTACTTGTTTATGGAAGTGGAATACACTTAAAATCACCTATGATGTTCAACAACCTGGTCTGTGTTACTTAGATACTGGCCTCAGCATAATTTTTTTTTTTTTTTTTTTTTTGAGAAAGAAGGGGGGTCGCACTATGTTGTCTGAACTGGTCTCAAACACTTGGGCTTGAGGGATCCTCCTCCCTCCTCAGCCTCCAGAGTAGCTGGAACTACAGGAATACATCCCCACGCCCAGTTTAGCCTCAGAATAATTTTGACAGAAGGTTCCCTTTAAGAGGTTTCCAAAATTGATATTGGAGCATAATGTAGTCCCATATTTCTGATCTCTGGAAAAGGTTCAGTGCTATAACGTTAAATGGCCATTGTGGTAAATGGCAAAAATCTCCACAACACCCTGTGTCTTCCAACAAGAGGTGGAGTCTATTTTCCCAGCCATTGCTGTACGGGCCCTGGGACTTGCTTTGATCAACAAATTATGGCAAGAGTGATGTTGTGCCAGTTCTAAGACTTAAGAGGCCTTACACCTTTTGCTCTTACTTTCTTAGATATTTGGAAATGCCAAACCGAATCCAGCAACACATCAAAAAGCTTATCCACCATGATCAAGTCAGTGTCATCCCTGGGATGCAAGGCTGGTTCAACATATGCAAATCAATAAACATAATCCATCACATAAACAGAAACAGTGACAAAAAACAAATGATTATCTCAATAGATGCAGAAAAGGCCTTTGATAAAATTCAACAGACTTTCATGCTAAAAACTCTCAATAAACTAGTTATCGATGGAGTGTATCTCAAAATAAGAGTCATTTATGACAAACCCACAGCCAATATCATACTGAATGGGCAACATCTGGAAGCATTCCCTTTGAAAAAAGGCACAAGACAAGGATGCCCTCTCTCAGTGCTCCTATTCAACATAGTATTGGAAGTTCTGGCCAGGGCAATCAGGCAAGAGAAAGTAATGAAGCATATTCAAATAGGAAGAGAGGAAGTCAAATTCTCTCTGTTTGCAGATGACATAATTGCATATTTAGAAAACCCCATTGTCTCACTTCAAAACCTCCTTAAGCTGATAAGCAACTTCAGCAAAGTCTCAGAATACAAAATCAACATGCAAAAATCACGAGCATTCCTATATACGAATAACAGACAGAGAGCCAAATCATGAGTGAATTCCCATTCACAGTTGCTACTAAGAGAATAAAATACTTAGGAATACAACTCACAGGGATGTGAAGGACCTCTTCAAGCAGAACTACAAACCACTGCTCAAGGAAATAAGAGAGGACACAAGCAAATGGAAAAACCTTCCATGCTCATGGATAGGAAGGATCAATTTCATGAAAATGGCCTTACTGCCCAAAGTAATTTATAGATTCAATACTATTCCCATCAAGCTACCACAGACTTTCTTTACAGAATTGGAAATAAAGTACTTTAAACTTCATATGGAACCAAAAAGAGCCCGCATAGCCAAGACAATCCTGGACAAGAAGAACAAAGCTGGAGGCATCACACTACCTGACTTCAAACTTTACTACATGGCTACAGGAACCAAAACAGCGTGGTACTGGTAGCAAACAGATATATAGACCAATGGAAGAGAACAGAGGACTCAGAAATAACACCACACATCTACCATCATCGGATCTTTGACAAACCTGACACACACAAGCAATGGGGAAAAGATTCCTTATTTAATAAATGGTGTTGGGAAAACTGGCTAGCAATATGTAGAAAACTGAAACTGGACCCCTTCCTTACACCTTATACAAAAATCAACTCAAGATGGATCAAAGACTTAAATGTTAGAACTAAAACCATAAAAATCCTAGAAGAAAACCTAGGCAGTGCCATTCAGGACACAGGCATGGGCAAAGACTTCATGACTAAAACACCAAAAGCAATGGGAACAAAAGCCAAAATTGACAAATGGGATCTAATTAAACTAAAGAACTTCTTCACAGCAAAAGAAACTATCATCAGAGTGAACTGGCAACCTACTGAATGGGAGAAAATTTTTGCAATCCATCCATCTGACAAAGGGCTAATATCCAGAATCTACGAAGAACTTAAACAAATTTACAAGAAAAAAGCAAACAATCCCATCAAAAAGTGGGCAAAGCATATGAACAGACACTTCTCAAAAAAAGACATTTATACAGCCAACAGACACATGAAAAAATGCTCATCATCACTGGTCATTACAGAAATGCAAATCAAAACCACAATGAGATACCATCTCATGCCAATTAGACTGGCGATCATTAAAAAGTCAGGAAACAACAGATGCTGGAGAAGTTGTGGAAAATTACGAATGCTTTTACACTGCTGGTGGCAGTGTAAATTGGTTCAACCATTGTGGAAGACAGTGTGGTGATTCCTCAAGGATCTGGAATCAGAAATACCATTTGACCCAGCAATCCTTATATACTTATATCCTTTGGGCATATACCCAAAGGATTATAAATCATTCTACTATAAAGACACATGCACACGTATGTTTATTGCATCACTATTCACAATAGCAAAAACTTGGAACCAACCCAAATGTCCATCAATAATAGACTGGATTAAGAAAATGTGGCACATATACGCCGTGGAATACAATGCAGCGATAAAAAAAAAGGATGAGTTCATGTCGTTTGCAGGGACACGGATGAAGCTGGAAACCATCATTCTCAGCAAACTATCAGAAGGACAGAAAACCAAACACCACATGTTCTCACTCATAAGTGGGAGGTGAACAATGAGAACACATGGACACAGGGAGAGGAACATCATACACTGGGGCTTGTAGGGGGTGGGGGCTAGGGGAGGGATAACATTAGGAGAAATATCTAATGTAGGTGATGGGTTGATGGGTGCAGCAAACCACCATGGCACGTCTATAGCTATGTAACAAACCTGCACATTCTCAGAATTCTCAAACCTGCACATGTAACCCAGAACTTAAAGTATAATAAAAAAAAAGAAAGAAATTTAAAAATGCGATATGAATGAGGTTGGCTAGCCTGCTAAAGGATTAGAGACTACATGAAGAGAGGCCCCAGTTCTTTCAGATATCCCAGCTGATGCCATCACAAGCAGCCAGGCTGGCCAACCCACTAGCGCCTGCAGATGCATGAGAGAGCCCTGCTGTATTTGTTTGAGAGGGCTGCTGTAACAAAGCCTGTAACACCACACACTGGGGAGTTCAACCAACATAAACTCACTTTCTCACAGTTCTGGAAGTTAGAAGTCTGAAATCAAGATTAGGCAGTATTGTGTTTTGTGTGTCTTTTTGGGTTTTTTGTTTGTTTTTGAGGGCTATGAAAGAAGAATCTGTTCCAGTTCCCTCTCCTGGGCTTG
This sequence comes from Piliocolobus tephrosceles, assembly GCF_002776525.5. Lineage (NCBI taxonomy): Eukaryota > Metazoa > Chordata > Mammalia > Primates > Cercopithecidae > Piliocolobus > Piliocolobus tephrosceles. The sequence goes on along the minus strand of NC_045436.1, from coordinate 108,134,145 downwards.
TAGACACCTGTCTTCAGGTTCAAATGGCATTTTCCCCATATATTCACATTATCTTCCTCTGCACAAGTCAGTGCTCAAGTTTCCTCTTTTTAGAAGAACATTAGTCATACTGGATTAGGGTTCACCTTAATGACTTTATTTTCACTTAATTTCTTCTGTAGAGACCCTATCTCAAATACCACAGTATCAATCTGAGATACTGGGGATTAGGACTCCAGCACATATATATTTTTGAAGGGGAAGAGATGTGATTCAGCCCATAACACTAGCGAAGACCAGCAAGATGAGAACTGCCCAGCTGAGCCTAGCCCAAAAGAGCAGCCCATGAAGAAAGCCCAGTAAATGACTGTTATTTTAAGTTGCTAAGCTTTAAGGTAGCTTGTTACACAGCAAAGGTTAACTGATTATGGCTATATTTAATTGAATTTTGGTATATTTTTTATTTGGTTTTAAAACTGTAAGATTTTCTGGATATTACTGAGTTGCCAGAGCTGTGCTGGTAACATGGGAAATGCTGAGATCAACATTCCCCGACAATATAGTGTCTCTCGCACTCCAAGGATGAGCTAGCTGTAATTTCACATAAATATTTCATTTCTTCTTTCAAGTTGTCCCTTGGGAAGTCCAATAGCACTGATCACCCTATCACCTTAAACCTAAAGTTAATATATTTCACTCAATACCTCTGCCAAAAATATGTTCGTCAAAGTATGTTCTTCTCCAAGTTTAACATGACCTATTTTCTAAAAAAAAATCAAATCAAGTGCACCTCACAGCACCCTCACTCAGATAGAAACCACGGTTTATTTATTTTTATGTATAATGCTGCATCTCTAAATACCAATATTTTCACCAAAATAAACTTAGTCCTGTGAAGTTAAATTTCATGCATGTCAGAAGTATTTCCTCAACTGAGTAAATATTGAGAGGAGCAATTCTACTTTTTGACAGAAAGTGTTCAATGTGTTTGGTCATCAGATTCAATTTAGTATTCCAAAGAGTATCCAAATATTTTTGGCAATCTCAAAGCTTTATGAATCTCCCAGCCAACCATTGCTTTGATGGGCAATTTCTTCACCTGGCAGGAAGTTTTTCTAGTTAATTCACGTTTACTTCAAGTTCTATATTTTTCCTTTTCAATTTTTCCTATATACTTAAACGCAGACTTGTGATCAACAGATGCATTGCAAAATCCTCCCTATTTAAGTGGCCTTATGGTTCCCTTATTGGGAAACTGATAATTCACAATTCCAATTCTAACTGGATTAGTCTCATTCAAAACCCTATCCTGCATATTACACATCTTATTACCTATGTTAGTCCGTTATGTATTGCTGTAAAGGAAAACCTGAGACTGGGTAATTTATAGAGAAAAGAGGTGCATTTGGCTCATTGTTCTGCAGGTAATACAGAAAGCATGGCACCAGCACTTGCTTCTGGTGAGACCTCAGGAAGCTTTTAATCATGATGGAAGGCAAAGAGGGTGCAGGCATGTCACATAGCAAGAGAGGGAGCAAGAGAGAGGTGAGGAAGCGTAACACTCTTTTAAACACCCAGCTACTGTGTGAACCAATAGAGCAAGAACTCATAACCACAAGGATGGCACCAATCCATTTACGAGGGATCCATCCTCTATGAACCAAACACCTCCCACTAGGCTCACCTTCAACACTGGGGATCACATTGTAACATGATATTTGGAGGGGACAAATTTTCAAGCTATGGCATCACCCAACTTCATGAAGAATTTAGTAACTATTTAAAATGCTGTGAATTAAGATGCTTCCTGCTTTTAAAGGATGACTACTCATACCCCAGAGCAATATTTAGATGTAAGTTAATGGTTTATGTAGCTATATTTTTCTTTTAAAGACATTTTTGTAAAAATTTAGTTTATTGGGAACAATCGACCAAAAATCATAGACAATTCTACTCTCAAAAATGTCACTGTATGCATACCATCCACTACCACCACCACCACCACCACAGTTTCTCACTGTACTAAGGGCCTGTTACTGTCTTGCTTCCAAGTGTCAACATTTTCCCCTTGTGGTTGTCTGGGGATTGGACAGGGCTTTCCACTGCTTGATTTTCACACTGCTTTCCTTTTTGCATTGGCTTTAACTGGGTTTCTGCCATTTCCTATGTTTTCAGGAAGCCTGATGCTTTGGCTTGGCTCTAAGTCAGTTTGTTAATATGTAAAGTCTATCTTGTTTATAGAAATAGGTTGATTCGTGGATAATTTCTTCTATGTTTGCAAACTGCCGCCTTCAGATATCAGCCTTAACCTCCATATGAGGTTGTCCAGAAAGTCTTTTGTCTTTTGTGCTTTGACCTTTTATTTTAGTAGTCTGTAGCTGAACAAAGTTGGTTTGGCATATAATCATCACTTCTTTAGCTGGGGGGCTTTTTCTTTCTTTCCTCTCTGGTCATGCAATAAGATCGCTGTAGTTTTCCTTCTTTTTAAATCATTTTTTAATCTTTGAATGTCGAAAAGCATTCTCCAATTTTTCTTTGTTTTTTCTCTTCTCTCTGGAGATGCTCTAGCTTCCTCAGGGGTCCCTTTCATAATCTAATTTCTTTGATTTTGCCAGATCAAACAAGGAAGTACTTTTTATTACAGTCTCTCTTGAGCAGAGAGTCTGTGTGTCAGACCATATTAGAAAATTTCCCCCAAAACCTTTTAAAATTGAAGACACATTGATGTCTATATTCTTGCGAAAATAACCTTTACGATCCCCTTTCTTAAGGTTTCCAGGAGTCTCCACTGTTTGGGAAGTACTCTTCCTTATTCAACAAATTTTTAATAAACTTTCTCTGTTCAGGAATATCAGTTCCTAACAAACAAAACCAAATTAAATATACAGCCAGTTACAACAGCCAGAATTGTTCTGTAACATTCCCTGCTTCTCTATTTGAACAATAGCCTCTGAACTTGTGATCACTATGACTGTAAGGGCCAGGACATAGAACATTATTCCAAACAAATTATTTTAATGGTTTTCATGATAAATGTAACTCATATCAGCTAAAGTAATCAGCCATTGAGATGGCTAGAATATTCTTCAGATAGATTTTATCATGAGTTAGGTACTTTAGGGCATCAATATCCCCTGTGACTGTCTGTATTGCTAGGTATATGAAAATTACTAATTTTTTGAATGTCCTTCAAAACTTTTCTAGATATCAGATATTCTGAGAAATTCAGATGAATTGGGGGTTTTAGGAGTTTTAAAAGCAGAATGTTAAAGTGTTTAGACAACAAGTGAATTCCGGTAGAAGCAAAAAAAGGTAGGAATCAATATTTATTAGGTTTATACTGTAAGGAGACACTTGACATAATGGTCTCTCTATTCTTCACAAAAATCCTTTAAGTGTGCTATCTCTATTTTATGAACAACAACAACAACAAAAAACTAAGATTTGGAGACATTAAGTATCCTGTGTGAGGTCACACTCCTCTCAGGCTAGTAGGCTAGAGCCAGGATTATAAAGACTATACTTATTGCCCTCTAATCATATGTCTTCCCAAGAAGCAGAATTAAAGAGAAAAGACAAGGTGATAGGATTTATTCATCTCAGTCACATTTTCTAAATGATTTATTTTCCCCATATACAAGAAGCTTAGGGAAATAATGTAAATATGTGAAACAGCATCTCATGAATGTGGACATAATGAATATATATGTTTTCTGCATATGTAACTGATGACTGAAAAGACTGACATCAACATTGCAGTCTGTTATTTAGGATCAAATAAAATGAATCAGGTACTCTATGGATGTGTCTTCATATTCACAGATGATCAGGGACTTAGTGTAGTAGTTTAAAACATGGGCTTTTGGAGGTGGAGAGGAGGAGGGCAGGATAGGGAGAGCTTGATTAATGGATACAAAATTCCAGCTAGAGAGCAGCAATAAATTCTAGAGTTCTATACCACTGTTGGGTGAATATAGGCGACAACAATTTCTTGTATATTTTCAAAAAGCTGGAAGAGAGAATTTTGAATGTTCCCAACGCAAAGAAGGATTAATGTTTGAGATGATAGATACACTAATTACCCTGATTTGATCATCACACATTGTATACATGTATTGAAATATCACTCTGTCTCCCATAAATATGTACAATTATTATGTGACAAGTAAAAATAAAAGGTAACAAAAAGAACATGGGCCTCTAGAGCCAAGCTGGACATGTCAAGGCCCTGTTCTCCCTCTTACCAACTGTATAACTCTGAGCAAATTAGCCTCTTTGCGCAATAGTTTCCTTATCTGTAAAATGATCTGTAAAATGAGTGTGGTTTTAAAGAACAGCTTATCTTGCTGGGCCAGAAGGGTTAAATGTGCAATATGTAAATGTTATTTCTGTCTGGCTTACAGTAAGCACTTAAAACATGCTTCCTCTTATTATCTTATGTGCTAAATCTCAAAAATGTTATAAACCTCTGTCACAAACATTAGCCATCAGAACCAATGGTAGTATCATTATATTGTCTTTGACGTTCCCAAGATATATCACAGAGTTCTTGGGAGCATAATCTGTGTTATATATAATTATCTGTTAGTAGCAGAGAACAAGTATAGAATAGTGGTTAAAACTGCAGACCATCAAGTCGTGTGTTCCTACTAGAACTATAAACAGGGTTGCCCAGCTTACTGTTTTTTGTATCTGTAAAATAGAAGAATAGTAACTACCTCACAGAATTATAGTTAAGATTAACAAAATCATTCCTGGAAGAGTATCTAGAGATTCTTGATCAATTATTTATTAATATATTCATCATATCATTATTATTTTAATCCTATCATATTATTTTAATCCCAGAATAGGAAATTATTTGTTTAGTGTCTTTCGAGTTTACCAATCCTAAATCTTATATGGATAATATCATCTTTATTTATTTATATTTTTGACATGGGGTCTCACTTTCCCACCTAGGCTGGTTTCAAACTCCTGGTCTCAAGCCATCTTCTAGTTTCAGCCTCCCAAAGTGCTGGGATTGTAGATGTGAGCCACTATGCCCAACCTTGATAATGCCTTAGACCTGTGTGGTTTGTTACAACTTCCTCAGTGTTTCACATCCATCATATCATTTAATCCATAAAATAACTTTTGGGACAGGTATCATTACTCTTAGGTTGCAGAGAAAGGTGGAAAATTTATCCAAAATCACAAAGTTTATAAGTCATAGTTAGAACTTGAATCCAGATCTTCTGAATTAAGACTTCTATAATCGTTTTTCATGTTTTCCTACCTTCTAAGTGTTCTCAGGAAAAAGAAGTATTTGAGGATATGTAGGAAAGGAATCATACATGCACCTATCATAGGTTACAGTGGCCAAACTGAAGCAAAAAAAAAAAAAAAAAAAAGAGCAAATATCCAGTTTTAAAGTAGATAAAAGGAGAAAGAAACATGCTGATATGCCTCATCTTTTGCAAATATCTTTCATTTGCAGTTCTCAAGTCAATAAGAATCATGTGACAAGTTTACAGAGTTCCCATTGAGATTAGAGAACCCAAAAAAGGTAGGCAGGAAAATAAACTAACTAGGCAGACAACCAAATGGTTTATATTGTATGTTTTCACTTTTTAAAATATTCTATTTCCATGCACACTCAAATATAAACATTGATAAACTGTTCTAAAGCCTAATAGTGATATTATTAAGTTATTAAACAAACATAGTTGATAGGGATATTGAGATAATTACTATAATTTTTTTTTTTTTTTTTTGCCCTAATCCACCATCAATAACTTATTCCAGTAGTATAAACTGACATTTACTTTCTTACCTTTTTTAAACTTCTGGGTTTCGGCTGAAGTTCAGTTTCCAGGAAATCTCTCCCCATTTGGGGTCACCGTGTACCACAGCCTCAAATTCCTCCCAAGTCCCTTGCCCATGTACACAATCATACAACTCACTGTCTGTTCTGGTGGGTTTAGTGGACAGTGTCCATGTGACAAAATTATATCCCTCAGAAAGGAACTGGAATGAGAGAGAACAGATATTACCCACTCATGGATGGGATTTAATGTAGGAAACCATGGCCATGACACAAGCTCTGCCTGCAGGCTCAGATATTTGCGTCTTGGTCTCCTGTATCTGTCACAGTCCCTTTTCAAGGCTGCTGAGATACAGAAAATATAAAAGCAAGTACTTTTATCCAGGAAGCTAGCCCTGCTGATTTTCACATTGAGAAGTTTAAATAGGCATAAGGTCAGGATATTATAATAATCACTCCTTGAAGGGGAGTAGTTACAGGTCAAATATAAATACCTTGACAAGGCTAAAAGGACTGAAGAAATAAAACTGCGAATCGAGCTATACTGAGATCCACTTTGAGTTAATAAAACGAACAGGTTTGACTGTATTTTTTTAAAACATTTTTTCCCAGAACGATACACTTAAAAGCCTGAATATTTGCTATTTCGCCCAGTATCACACATTCCTTCTCCCACACTGAAGAGACCACTGAACTTAGAAAATCAGGAATTTTTGTTGTTCACTGTAACTGTTTTGTGAGCTTGTTTATCAGCTGCACAGACACACTGCAAGGCCTTCAGTGGGCTTGGGACCACAAGTGAGTGTGTGGTGAAAAAAAGACCTCACCATGCAATTTAGCAGATTCCAAAAAAAGGAACAAAAATCTTAAGAGAAGGCATTCATGACAGTAAAAATTATGGTTGGTGAAAGTTGGCTGAATTGGCTGAGAAAATCATCTTTCTAAAAAGATTTGCTTCATGTATTGGGGTTAAGTTCAGCTCTGAAAGGACCTCTTTGAAATCATGTTGTTCTTGCATCTGGTTGAGGACAAACTACCCCAAATTAACTACACACAAATGTCATTTTTAGCCTTTCAACATGTGATTAAATCAAGGGTTTGCATCCTTTGAAGCACAATTCTTTATAGTTTTAATATGGTCAATAAGCATTGGAAGGCTTATTATGTTCTGAAGAAGAGAATTTTCTGGTTAGATAAAATGTTATTCATAATCAATTTTTCTTTCAATGTTTATTGAAAGTCATGCTGTTATGTGTTAGACTAGTTTTCTGCTTTAGAAAGTATAGTGTGCAGAATGTAATTTAATACTTCTTAAATAATGGTAGCCTGACAGCACAGAAAGATAATAAATATCTTTAAAATAGTCTTCTTTTTTTATTATACTTTAAGCTCTAGGGTACATGTGCACAACGTGCAGTTTTGCTACATAAAAAAAAAAAAAAAAAAACCATAGTCTTCTGAACTGTGATCACTATGACTCTATGGCCCAGGACAAAGAACACAAATAATGAAATATCTGAACAAGAAATTGTGCCTTCAAATAAATATTTTCAATGACTTAAAATATCTTGGGGTGCTTTCAGGTTACCATTATGATTATTAAACCTAAGTGATGTTAAAAAAATATGTTGACTTACCAACTAAAGATCCATTCTCAAAGATTATTTGTAAAAATTACGTGATTTGTATTCATAGCAGCATTATTCACAATAACTAAAAGATGGAACCAACCCAGGTGTCCATTGATTAATGAATGGATAAGTAAAATGTGTATATACACATGAGGAAATATTATTCAGCCTTTAAAATGAAGGAAATTATTACCTATACTACAACATGGATGAATAATGAGGAGATTATGTTAAGTGAAATAAGCCAGTCACAAAAAAAGAGAAATACTGTATGATTCTAAAGACAAGGTACTTAAAGTAATTGAATTCATAGAAAGAGAAAATAGAACAATGGTTGCCAGGGACTGGGGGTCATACAAAATTGTCATTTAATGGGTATAGAGTTTCAGTTTTGTAAGATGAAAAGCTTCCACAGATTGGTTGTACAACAGTGTAAACATTCTTAACACTGAAGTTTATGTACATCTAAAAATGGTCAAGATTTTAATTTTGATGTTATATGTATTTTACTATGATTATTTTAAATTTGTATAAATTTAAGAGTACAAGTGTAATTTTGGTACATGGATATATTGAGCAGTGTCTAAGTCTAGGCTTTTAGTGTATTCATCACCTGAATAATTTATATTATACCCATTAAGAAATTTCTCATTATCTCCCCTGTCTCATCCCCCCACCTTCCCAAGTCTTCAATGCCTATTTTTCCATACTCTATGTCCGTGTGTACACAAAATTTTGCTCCCACTTATGGGAGAACATGCGTTTTTTGACTTTCTGTTTCTGAGTTGTTTCACTTACAATGATGGCTTCCATTTTCATCCATATTGCTGCAAAAGAGAAGATTTATTTCTTTTAGTGGCTGAATAGTATTCCATTATGTATATATGCTACATTTTCTTTATCCAATCATCTGTTGATAGACACTTAGATTGATTCCATATCTTTGCAATTGTGAACGGCGCTGCGATAAACATGCAAGGGCAGGTATCTTTTTAATATGATAATTTCTTTTCCTTTGCATAGATATACAGTAGTAGGATTGCTGGATCAAATGGTAGATCTATTTTTAGTTCTTCGAGAACTCTCCATACTGTTTTCCATAGAGGCTGTACTAATTTACATTCCCACTAACAGTGTGTAAGAGTTCCCTTTTCTCCACATCCTTGCCAACATCTGTTATTTTTTATCTTTTTATAATAACCATTCTGATTGGTGTAAGATGATACCTCATTGTGGTTTAATATGCATTTATCTGATGATTAGTGAAGTTGAACATTTTTGCATGTACTAAATGGCCATTTATATGTCTTCTTTTCAAAAATATCTATTCATTTTGCCCACCCACTTTTTAATGGGGTTATTTGTGTTTCTGTTGTTGTTGTAATTGGGCTGAGTTCCTAATATGTTCTGGATATTAGTCCTTGTATAGTTTGTAAATAGTTTCTCCCATTCTGCAGGCAGTCTGTTCACTCTGCTGAATATTTCTTTGACTGTGATAAAGATTTTTAGTTTAATTAAATCCCATTTGTCTATTTTCATTTTTATTGCTTGTGCTTTTGAGGTCTTAGTCATGAATTCATTGCCTACACCAATGTCTAGAAGAGTTTTCTGTAGGTTTTCTTCTAGTATTTTTAGTTTCAAGTCTTAATTTTAAGGCTTTAATTCATCTTGAGTTGATTTTTAAAGAAGTTTTTACTTTTATGGATACATGGGTGTATATATTTATGGGATACCTGAGATATTTTGATACAGGCATACAATGTGTAATAATCCCATTAGGGTAAATGGGGTATCCATCACCTCAAACATTTATTATTTCTTTGTGTTACAAACATTCCAATTACATTCTTTTAGTTATTTTTAAATGTACAATAAATTATTGTTGACTATAGTCACCAGCAGTGTAAAAGTATTCCTATTTTTCCACATCCTCTCCAGCACCTGTTGTTTCCTGACTTTTTAATGATTGCCATTTTAACTGGTGTGAGATGGTATCTCATTGTGGTTTTGATTTGCATTTCTCTGATGGCCAGTGATGATGAGCATTTTTTTCATGTGTCTGTTGGCTGTATGAATGTCTTCTTTTGAGAAATGTCTGATCTTATCCTTTGCCCACTTTTTGATGGGGTTGTTTGTTTTTTTCTTGTAAACTTGTTTGAGTTCTTTGTAGGTTCTGGATATTAGAGTTTTGTCAGATGACTAGATTGCAAAAACATTTCTCCCATTCTGTAGGTTGCCTGTTCACTCTGATGGTAGTTTCTTTTGCTGTGCAGAAGCTCTTTAGTTTAATTAGATCCCATTTGTCAATTTTGGCTTTTGTTGCCATTGCTTTTGGTGTTTTAGACATGAAGTCCTTGTCCATGCCTATGTCCTGAATGGTACCACCTAGGTTTTCTTCTAGGGTTTTTATGGTATTAGGTCTAACTAACATTTAAGTCTCCTATCCATCTTGAATTAATTTTTGCGTAAGGAGTAAGGAAAGGATCCAGTTTCAGCTTTCTGCTTATGGCTAGTCAATTTTCCCAGCACGATTTATTAAATAGGGAATCCTTTCCCATTTCTTGTTTCTCTCAGGTTTGTCAAAGATCAGATGGCTGTAGATGTGTGGTATTATTTCTGAGGGCTCTGTTCTGTTCCATTGGTCTATATCTCTGTTTTGGTACCAGTACCATGCTGTTCTGGTTACTGTAGCCTTGTAGTATAGTTTGAAGTCAGGTAGCGTGATGCCTCCAGGTTTGTTTTTTTGACTTAGTATTGTCTTAGCAATGCAGGATCTTTTTTGGTTCCATATGAACCTTAAAGCAGTTTTTTCCAATTCTGTGAAGAAACTCATTGGTAGCTTGATGGTGATGGCATAGAATCTGCAAATTACCTCAGGCAGTATGGCCATTTTCACAATATTGATTCTTCCTATCCATGAGCATGGAATGTTCTTCCATTTGTGTCCTCTTTTATTTCACTGAGCAGTGGTTTGTAGTTCTCCTTGAAGAGGTCCTTGACATCCCTTGTAAGTTGGATTCCTAGGTATTTTATTCTCTTTGAAGCTATTGTGAATGGGAGTTCATTCATAATTTGGCTCTCTGTTTGTCTGTTACTGGTGTATAAGAATGCTTGTGATTTTTGCACATTGATTTTGTATCCTGAGACTTTGCTGAAGTTGCTTGTCACCTTAAGGAGATTTTAGGCTGAGATGATGGAGTTTTCTAAATATACAATCATGTCATCTGCAAACAGGGACAATTTGACTTCTTCTTTTCCTAACTGGATACCCTTGATTTCTTTCTCTTGCCTGATTGCCCTAGCCAGAACTTCCAACACTATGTTGAATAGGAGTGGTGAGAGAGGGCATCCCTGTCGTGTCGTGTGCCAGTTTTCAAAGGGAATGTTTCCTGTTTTTGCCCATTCAATATGATATTGGCTGTGGGTTTGTCATAAATAGCTCTTATTATTTTGAGATATGTTCCATCAATACCAAATTTATTGAGTGTTTTTAGCATGAAGGGCTGTTGAATTTTGTCAAAGGCCTTTTCTGCATCTATTGAGATAATCATGTGGTTCTTGTCTTTGGTTCTGTTTATATGCTGGATTACGTTTATTGATTTGCGTATGTTGAACCAGCCTTGCATCCCAGGGATGAAACCCACTTGATCATGGTGGATAAGCTTCTTAATGTGCTGCTGGATTCGGTTTGCCAGTATTTTATTGAGGATTTTTGCATCAATGTTCATCAGGGATATTGGTCTAAAATTCTCTTTTTATGTTGTGTCTCTGCTAGGCTTTGGTATCAGGATGATGTTGGCCTCATAAAATGAGTTAGGGAGGATTCCCTGTTTTTCTATTGATTGGAATAGTTTCAGAAGGAATGGTACCAGCTCCTCTTTGTACCTCTGGTAGAATTCGGCTGTGAATCCGTCTGGTCCTGGACTTTTTTTGGTTGGTAGGCTATTAATTATTGCCTCAATTTCAGAGCCTGCTATTGGTCTATTCAGGGATTCAACTTCTTCCTGGTTTACTCTTGGGAGAGTGTAAGTGTCCAGGAAATTATCCATTTCTTCTAGGTTTTCTAGTTTATTTGCATAGAGGTGTGTATAGTATTCTCTGATGGTAGTTTGTATTTCTGTGGGGTTGGTGGTGATATCCCCTTTATCATTTTTTATTACATCTATTTGATTCCTCTCTCTTTTCTTCTTTATTAGTCTTGCTCGTGGTCTATCAATTTTGTTGATCTTTTCAAAAAACCAGCTCCTGGATTCATTGATTATTTGGAGAGTTTTTTCTGTCTCTCTGTCTCCTTCAGTTCTGCTCTGATCTTAGTTATTTCTTGCCTTTTGCTAGCTTTTGAATATGTTTGCTCTTGCTTCTCTAGTTCTTTTAATTGTGATGTTAGGGCGTAAATTTTAGATCTTTCCTGCTTTCTCTTGTGGGCATTTAGTGCTAAAATTTCCCTCTACACACTGCGTTCAATGTGTCCCAGAGATTCTGGTATGTTGTATCTTTTTTCTCATTGGTTTCGAAGAACGTCTTTATTTCTGCCTTCACTTCGTTATGTACCCAGTAGTCATTCAGGAGCAGGTTGTTCAGTTTCCACATAGTTGAGTAGTTTTGATTGACTTTCTTAGTCCTGAGTTCTAGTTTGATTGCACTGTGATCTGAGAGACAGTTTGTTATAATTTCTGTTCTTGTACATTTGCTGAGGAGTACTTTACTTCCAACTATGTGGTCAATTTTGGAATAAGTGCAATGTGTTGAGAAGAATGTATATTCTATTGATTTGGGGTGGAGAGTTCTGTAGATGTCTATTAGGTCCACTTGGTGCAGAGTTGAGTTCAATTCCTGGATATCCTTGTCAACTTTCTGTCTCGTTGATCGGTCTAATGTTGACAGTGGGGTGTTGAAGTCTCCCATTATTATTGTATGGAAGTCTAAGTCTCTTTGTAAGTCTCTAAGGACTTGCTTTATGAATCTGGGTGCTCCTGTATTTGGGTGCATATATATTTAGGAAAGTTAGCTTTTCCTGTTGAATTGATCCCTTTACTATTATATAATGGCCTTCTTTGTCCCTTTTGATCTTTGATGGTTTAAAGTCTGTTTCATCAGAGGCTAGGATTGCAAGCCCTGCTTATTTTTGTTTTCCATTTGCTTGGTAGATCTTCCTCCATCCCTTTATTTTGAGCCTATGTGTGTCTCTGCATGTGAGATGGGTCTCCTGAATACAGCAAACTGGTATTCTCCTGAATACAGGAAACTTGGTCATATATTCCTAGTAAACTACTTCCTCCTTCACCTTTCTGTAATTTTATTCATACTGCCCTTCGTCTAGATAGAGTGTTGTCTAATAGAACATTTTCTGTTGACGGACATGTTCTATATCTACATGGTCCAGCACAGAAGCCACTAGTCATATATGACTAGAGACTAATATTTGGACAGCACATGTCTAGAATCTTCTTTCCTATTTTCAAATCTGCTGAAATTCTACTCTTTCCTTTCAATGCCCATCACTGTAGGGAACATAGTCAATGTTTCACCCATACCCTCTCAGATCTCTTTTACCACTGTTGTTTTTTTTCCCCCTGGCCTCTCAGATTGTTCTTCTAATAGCTTGTACCTATAACTTACTTCACAGGACTGTCCTGAAACTACTGGAGCCATGGTGCACACAGAAGCAGAGCTCAGAGGGCCTGGGAGTTTATGTCCTGCTCCCTCCCCCTAACCTCACCCCAGGGCAGCCCTTAGCCCCTGACTGACTGGTACAGGAGTATGAAAATCAAGCTCACTTCCTTTTGAATCAGGCCAACCCTGAGGTAAAACTCAAACTCTAGGGTCCTCCTGCAATATCAGGCTAAAACTGCCTCTCCAGGACTTCGCCTGAAATCTCACCCTTATGCTTGGCTTCTTTCCTTCCCCTGTTCTGTTTCACCCTTTTCCTTACTAGTTCTTCTGCGAGCACTTCATCACTTGCACATGAATCTTCATATCAGGGTCTGTGTCTAAAACAAACTAAAATGCTAATCCTTCCGTGAAACTTTGATTGGGGACCGCAGTCCCCAATCAAAATTAAATATAGCACTTCATTTATATCTTCATATGGCACAATTTAAAAGTTAGATAATTATATTCATGACTGGTTCCCTGTGAACTGTGTCCCCCTAAAATTCATATGTTGTCCCAACCCCCAATGATTATATTTGGATATAAGACTTTTAAGGAAGTACTTAAGATTAAACAAGGTCATAAGCATGGGGCCCTAATCTGATATGACTAGTGTTCTTAAAAGAAGAGACACCAGAGATCTCTGTCTCTTTCTCCCTCTTTCCCGCCTCCCTCTCCCTTCCTGTCCGTGTATATCCAGAGAAAATGTTATATGAGGACACAGCAAGAAGGAGGCCATCTACCAGCCAGAAAGAGAGGCCACACCAGAAACTGAATCCACCAACACCTTGATCTAGGACTTCTAGCCTCTAGAATTGTGATAAATGAATTTCTGTTCTTTAAGCCACTTGGTCTGTGGTGTTCCGTTATGGCAGCCTGGACAGACTAATACAGTCCCCAACTAGAATGTAAGCTCTCAATGATTAAGAATCATGTATTCTCCTGCTCAGTGTCTTGTATGTTAAAGGTTCTTTAAAATATTTGTTGAATGTATTGACTATAAAGGAAAAAGTGGACATAATGGTTTTTCCGATCATTTTTTATAAAAATATTGTGTGATTTAAAAGTATTAAAGTTGTAGAAAAGAGCATTTGTTGCCATGAGGTATTTATCTATTATACTACAGATTCTTTACATACTAAATAGTGATGGCTAGTCATTCTTTAAGTGGAAAAAAATTAATATAAAAGTGACTCACATACTCACTGACAAAAACTATGATCATATCTACTGATTTTTATGAGTTCTTCAAATTTAAGAGTCTTTAGAAACCCAATTAGGGATAACTCAGATGTATTATTGAGCTGAAGCAGTGACACACATACAAAAGAAACAAAAAAGCTATATCCCTCCCATCCTTTGTTGATCATAAGTTAGTAAAACACGGACCATGTTGAATATCTTGTAATGACTTAGAAATGTATAGTTGAAAGCACTCAATAAATACTTATCAGATGAACAAATATGCTTAAAGACAAGCAATAAAATGGGTCACATAATAGTACCTTTAAAAAAAAAAAAGAAGTATATAGTTACATAGTAAATAAAAGAAAAAAATAAATAAGAATCTTACATATGAATGACTCTGAGTGGTGAGATTTTTGGATGTTTCTATTAACTTCATCATAATGTGTTAGCTTTTCCCATGTTTTCTACAGTGAATATATATAATATTTGAAACCAGAAAAACATTATATTTTCTAATCCTTTAGCCACATCCATATCTTCCAGCCCTGCCTACACCAAAAATCAGCAACAGTAATCAAACAAAAAAATTAGGTTTGGATATGGGGAAATAAAAATGAAAATAACAGTTATTTTACTCATTGAGATTCCATTTACAATTCAATCCATTACAGAGTAATCAGCTTCTGAAAGCTTGAGCTTATGAGTCAGGCAAACCCAAGCACTAAGCTGTTATGATAAAGATGTAACCAAATACAAACGATGTGGAGCCAAGATGATTGCACAACTTGATTCTTTCCTTAGCACTCTCATAAAGCCTGTGACCTGATGACGAAGGGCACTGATGGTCAGAAATAAATAATTCAGAGAATCTTTGCTGACCCAACTGCTCAGATTTCTCAAGGAAATGTCCTAACTTTTCTCCCTTTGAAATTCACCTTTGGCAATAAAATAATTAGAAAAAAATAAACCTTACCTCAACTTCACCATAGGGAGAGAGAGATGGTCTATAAGGCACAACATTTTTAGGGAAGCTTAATATTAGCCTCCGTCTAAACTTATTTGAAATGCTTAGCAATATTTCTTTTTAAAATATATTTGTCTTTATATCCATATATTATACATATAATAGCACTAAGAAATTGGTAGGGCAGATATTATTATCCTTAATTTACTAAGATAGAATCTGAAGCCACATTCAGTCCCCTTGAAGCCTAGCTGCATTTTGAGCACAGTCCTTTTGACCTTGTATTCCAACTACATTCCAGTAGGTGTGGGCTTAAACACCCGAGGGATGGTCTATGCACGTTGCAAGCTGAGAGAAAATAATATTGTTCTACCACCTCGGAAAACTGCTGAATGCCCTGATCTCCTGAGAAATTCTCCCAAGTGTTTAGCAGAAATGTCCCACCCCCGAGTGCAGAATGGAGCCATGTGACCCCCATTCACACTGTGGCCCTGCTTGCTCTTGCACCATCCATCCATCTGGGTGGTCTTCAGGGGAAGCCCTCAGAGGAAGACTGATTGAAACCAGAATTGCTGTGCCAACCACACCAATTCTAGTGTCTGAACGCAGCCAGCTAAAGCATATTCGCTATCCTAAAATAATAAAAACAAATTAATGGAATTGACTCAAGGGAAATCAAGTTTCACTTATAGACCTAGTGGCAGAAACAGCTGTTAAAATTCATTAAATTGGAAGTTCCTGTAGTAGCTTCTTAAGAATGTTTTTCAAAGTCTTTGGACCACTACTATAAAATACTGACTTAAACATTATTCATCAGGAAGTGTTTTTGTGGAAGGACATGGAATGCATTTGGAAATCTGCATAGCATGTAAGATTGTGGCTGGATCATTGGCAAAGTTTGTATTTCATTAAGCTTTGATAGATAAGCCTGTTGTAGTTTGAAAAATTAAGAAGAGATCAATCGCTGCATTAAAAATCCACAAAGCATTTCCACTGAGTATGAATTTTCTTATCATAGAAATTTCTATAAGATATTTACAGATTTTTACAAGTCTGGCTATGAATTCTACAATAAAACTCTTAAGTAATAATGGCAACGATTTAAAACCTATGTTATTTTTTAAAAATTTTTCAAGAATTGTTTATATACTTTTTCTTCCTTCAAAGGTATTTCTGTGCTGTTAAAATAATTGTACTTTTTATCTACATGAACTCTCTTAAGAATTTCTATAATGTTAATAATAAAGGAATGTGTCTGATAACCAAAAAATAAAAAGTACAGTTTGGATTTGATGACATCCAAGGATTTCTTTTTTTGATTCTAGAAACTAGAATTCCAAGGGTGCTATTCACATCGATAGTAGCCAGCTCTCTAGATGCAGAGTTAAGGCCAACCAAAATCATTCTGCAAGAATTGAGGATGCTAACACTGAACAACTGAGTTTCCAAATGTACCCACTGAGGTGGTTTGATTACAAATGTCAAAACTCAAATCTGACTAACTACAAGTAAAAGGGAAATAATTATAAGGTCTTGGTGGGAGCTCCCAGACCCAAAGGGAAATCTACAAAAGCAGAAACCTAAAAAGACAGGAATCAGGGCATTTGGAGGATCTAGGAAGCTAGTCTTCAGGATACTGCAAGAGGATCCACTGGCTCCAACCATTTTTCTTCTGCCCTTTAACCACTGGGCTCAAGAGCCTGGAGAGAGAGTCCATTGTTTATATGGTGGATTGATATTCAATATCTATTCTGCCCTTATTCTAGAGTTCCTTCAGTCATTGTTAAGGCCAGAAAGCGAAACACTATATTCCATAGTCTAGTTTGCAGACAGTGTTCCAGAAGGTACTTAATAATATTCAGCTAGTCACACGTGTTCATGTGAGATCAGAAAGGCAGAAGTGAGGTGGAGGCCACATTTGTACTGCTTCTGCAATTTCTGGTGCAGAACATAGATGGCAAGGTGGTTGATTTTTCTGCAACAGCTTTAGCTGAAATCCCAGTAGCTAACCACTTATTAGATATTTAGAGGATCGCATGGCTCATCCATTTTGTTGGTGCAGTCCCAGTAGGCATGTCATGGCTCTGGAGCCAACGATTGTGGCCATGGTTTCTAATCTGTCAGTCACAGCTAACGTGCATATTTCTGGTAGCAATGATTACAGTGACAATCAGAAGTTGGCATCATAGTTCCCACTTCCTCAGCTTCCTGATGTTAACAGTTCTCTTTGCAGACTGTTATTTGTTATATAACAATTATTTTTTTCTGCAAATAATTACTGGAGACTCCATTCTCTGTAATAAATAACCTTCTGCTTAAACAGGTAAATAGTTCCATTTTAGTCCAATTGGCCATCAAAGCTCATATGCCTACACCTTGGTGGGGCTGAATTGGCAGTCCCACCAAAATTGGCAGCCCCACCAAGATTGGCAGCCCCACCAAGTACACACAATGGAAGAGGGATAATTTCCCAGAAGAAAATAGATGCCCTTATCAAAAAAAAAAAAAAAAAGACAATTGATTGTGGGTGGCAGAAAATGACAACCAATCATCCTGTAAATAAATACAAAGATAATTAATCAACATCATTGTCAGGGTGTCTTGTAGGCCCATTATACAAAGCAAAGTTTTCTGAAGTCCTGAAATATTAACTACCCCAAGGGAAGGAGTCAGGGAACGCTTCAGAAAGAGACATCTGATATCAGTCTTAAGGCTCAAAGAAATATGAAGGTCTTTTTAGGTAGTGGAAAATTAATGACTTAATTGGTACTCTGTGTCTGTATGTGTGTGTGCACACATACTCATGCACATGTGTGTTGAGTATCTAAATAAAGATTGAAGAGTTGATTAATTAGTAAAGAGGAAAGTTTCATTTTGAGCATTTCTCTCACTAGTAGTTGTACATTTCATAGTTAGAAGGCACCATAAAAGGGCATGGTAAACAATCAAGACACTGTAGATTCAGGTTAGCTAGCCAGAGAGTCCAAGAGTCCATACCCAGAGGACGCACAGAAGCAGACAGCTGCCTATCGCTACCCTTTTAATTGCCCTATGCATTCTGACCTCCTTAGATAGAAATTGTATTTAACACCTGTTAATACAATTAACATGTTCCAAACGCCAAGGTTCATTATCCATGGACTTCCACATCATATGACTTTTTTTTATGACTTCCCAGCATTCTTCCCTGGGCTTAGTTTTCCTCTCATAGTCAGGGTCACTAGCTCATGGATTGGCCCCTGGGGATGCTAGTTTTGCACTTCCATTTACTCCTACTTTCCCAAGAGAAGCTAGACCCCTATTATTTCATTCTCAATGCCAGGTAAGGGTATAGCTTTATTTCTATCCTGATCTGTGACTTTGCTATTTTTCTCACTCAGCCATTTCACACATTGAATTGAATTCAACTTTTACCTGCACTGAAAGTGCTACTGAGACAATATTGTCACAGTGACGCTTTGACCAAAACTCAGACAATCTGTTTTATGTGCCACCTGGTAGCACCATCAAGAGCAGGAAGGGAAGGAAAACCAACACTAATTGAATTTCCATTATATGTTACATATGTGTCTAAGACCTTTCCCATATGTTATTCATTTCATATAATTTATACAGTGGTTTGTGTCCCAGAGCCAATCATCCTTCAGTCTATGTCAGCATTTGCCAGGAACTTGCTACAGCAGAATTCAGCTTCATTAAGTATCTTCCTTTCAGCAATGTCCTCTCTCCCACTCAACCTGCCTTTTAATCCAGGTGACTCTCAAATACCATCTCCTCCGCCCTTGTTTTCACCACAGCCATCCTCAGAAACCACTTCAATCCCACCTCCCTGCTTTCCTATTCTTTTCTTTCCAATCTTACTATAGTGAAGGTTGGACACCAGCCCCAGTGTTAAGCCAGCTCTAAGTAAACTGCATCTCTCCCCTCAGATACCAGTACTGACCTCACAGAGAGGAAGAACTTATGATAGGAACCAAATTTCAAACATTCCTACCATTTTTCTGAAACTACGTCCACCTGTTTTGAATCAATGTCATATATTAAGTGAATGTGATTCTTTTTCCAACAGGATAAAAATGAGTAGATGTTACCTATCACACAATTTTTCAGACCTTTCACATTTTCTTTCCAAGTAGCAAGAGGAGTACTAAAAGATAAGGTTTCAAAATATGATAAAGTGTTCCTCAAAAGATGAGAGAGTAAAGATAAAACATGAATAGTGATGAGGCAGCGCTAAGGAGACCTCTGTGCGCTGCTGAAAAAAGAGAAGAGTCGTGATTTCCCTATGTACAAGCTTCTGCATGCACAAACCCACCCACAAATTTACCATTTACTCTTCTCATGCAGCATTTAAGAGTCTAATGTGTTGCATTGCCTCCATTTTTCACACACTGGACTCTTAAGCATAAAAGCTGTAAAAAGGAAAAAAAAAATCTATTTTTGCAATAGAATATCTGATATTAGGTGCTGGATCAGGCTCTGCCTTGTAAAACAACTATGGTGATAGCCAAGGGGGAAAAGAGTGCTTGCACGGTTCTGAAAGAACCGTGAGAAGTGGAGTCCAGACACCTTTCCAGGGTTTGAGGTGTTAATACAAGGCATTCCTACTTCTCTCCTCCCATCCGGCAACACTATAAGAGGAGAAATGGGAGCCAGATAGAGTTCCCTTTTAGGGAAGTACAGTGGGTTTTTTAATAAAAAGAAACTATTTCCTCCCTGCAGCTCCCCCTACTGGAAAAGGGGGATTTTTCCTCCCTGAATGTTGTGGGTAGCCCCACCAGATTTCTGGTAGGATTTAGGGTGACGGCAGGAAGTGGAGATTGATGTTTCATTCCCTGGTTACAGTTCTGCGGAGGAACTGGGCTAGTTTGTCTGCCCAACGCTACTCAAGTCCAGACATGGGACACTGGGGAAGGTGGTGTGGTGGGGAGGCCTAATGGAGGGAGCCAGTCCTAGTATCTGTCCTCATTCACCAGAGCCTTGCCCCTGAGATGTCATAGGGGATAGGTCCCAGAGGTGGGACCTGCAGAGGGTGCACAGGGTAAGCAGTCTTGCTGGAACCACAGCAATATGGGGGCAAAGATAACTTCTTAGAGAAATACTAGGTAATGCCATCAACTACATAGTAGAATGTGGTAAGAATGAAGATATTTTAGCTTTTATGTATCATTACATATCAGACTGAAGTCGTAAAACATGTGTGTGCCTCACGAATATTTCTCTGAAACTATTTTCAAGAAGAGGCTTCAAAATGGATTTGAGTAATGACAACTAAGTGGAATGGGTTCATCATTTTTCATAGTGGTAATTTTGAAAGAAAATCCATTTAGATGTACCTATTTTCTGGCATCTGTTAAAAATAATTTCTCTCCGTACTTTATAGTTTCAGTTTATGTGGATTGTTACATAACTGAAGTAGCTCTACTATTCTCACCAATCAGGAACGCTTCTAAAGGCGAGTTCTCTTGATTAACTTTTGCCCTCCTACTCTCCATTTATTGACCACAGGCAGTGACATGTTGACAAATGTTTAAAACGGGGTCTTTTGGGAGAAAAAACACACCAGATGTCTAAAGATTGCCAGTTTCTGTGGTGGAATTACTCCCACCACAGCTAACTTCAAACTACCACTGGAACCCCACTAAATGTGAAGTTAGGAAGTGGTGAGCATAATCCACTCTCAAGAGCCAGGGCAAACCATCTCTAGCATACCAGTGACATGAAATGTGATCGTAAGATCCACTCCATCTTCACCATTACTTCACTGAAAACCATTGTTGAATATTACTTTTTATTTTGTGCTATATGCCCTTCCTCAAACAATTCCAAATGGCACTGAAAGAACAAATATGGAAACCAAATATAAACAAGAAGAAGGAAAAGAAAATAGAGAAAATGAAAAATGTCATTTTTCAGAGAGGTCTTGATAGATGAAGTAGCTAATTGTTCACAACATGGTAGATAAAAATCATGTTTTTAATAAGACAAAACAATAGTCCCCCAGTTTTAGATTCATGCCATATTGACCCCTACTGTAGCATATCTTAAAACATAGGGCTTTTGGGTGGGTTTGCTGACTGTGGCTTATAAAGTACCTAGACAATACAGGGTATTCATGGGACTTGCTCTTCCTTTGTATGGGAAGTAAGCTTATCAGCCACACAAGGAAGCACAGTTCTTTATATCTCTGCAAAGGAGAGAAGACCAGAGTGAAAAAGCTGGTAGACGTTTTCTCTAAAGAAGAAGGTGTTGTCCTAACCTGATGGAAGGGTATACCAGTGGCATGCCAAAGAAGCCCAGAGATTGTTTAGGGCTGGTAGTTTCTGAACTAAGGTTTCCACCCAGGCCTCTGAAGTTATTCTGCATACATTCAGATCCTCAGCTAGAGCGAAGTGGAGATAAAAATGGTCATTAAGGTGCACTCTCAGAAAATGAAATAAAAAGATTATGACTACCAGCAGTGCCCTTTCTTTGAGGAAAACACCAAAAAGTTATACCATTTTCAAACGAAAACAAAAGTGCTTAACAGCATGGCCTCAACTTCACATCTGCGTTAACAATTCAAGAAGAGAAATTTTGCGATCATCTGTGAGTAGAAGATTCTATCACTGGCCCACTTCAATTACATGTTGAACTAAGGCCAGGTTCATAAAATAAAATAAAATAAAAAAAGCATAGCAAAGAGTTTCTGAATTATCACACAGAACTATTATAGAAGGCTCACTTTGATTTTGATATGCTACATTTACACACTCCAATTATGCCTTTATAAAGCTCAGTGAGCAGCATGAAATCAACCCAATTAAACGGCAGCAGGGACAGCAGGAAGACCTTCTTTCACTCCCAGGTCCATTCCTGTCCAGCTCCAATCATCTCATTTTATAATAACTAAACCCTTAATATAAAGCTGAAATTTAGAGGTCTTCCTATTTCTCTAATATATTAAATAGATGAGGAGGCTGGTATAATGGTTTTATTTTAAACCCATTCTATGTATATGTAATATAATAGTTTCTCATCACGAAATGGATAGGCCAAAGTTACAGTACCATATGTACTCATATTTTTCACTTGTCATAATCCATTCTCGTTTTTGTCATGACAGAAAGAGAGAGAAAAAAGACAGAGAGTCAGAGAGAGAGAGAAAGAGATGAAGGTGTGCTGTACTGCTTCAGGGGAATCTTCCCATATGTGAAGTTTCTTCAGTCATGCAGAGGGAGAAGCAGTCCCTGCAATGTGTCAGAAAATTGTCAATCCAATATTGCACAGATAGACAAAGAAGAAAACCTAACCAAGAAGGCTAACATTTTTGAGATGATAGCAGGCAGAATGTGATTTCAGAGCTTAAAGCCCAAGTCTGAACATGGTGAGAGTGATACCCACCTCAGAAGTCACTTCTTGCTTGAGCATTTCCAACAGCATTCTCAATGAACCTATTGAACAGGAAATGACCAGCCAGGGACTCCAGCAGTAAAGTGACATTCATCTTGGCATGGCTTTAACGAACTGGCCCCATTTGGAAAACAGATGACCACCAAACACTCAAGGAACTTTCATAATTGTGAGCTAAGTAGGGCAGCCACAAGCAGGGTGGGACAGAAGGACTATTTTAAGGATTCCCTGAAGCACAACTTCAAATGATGAGGCCCAGCTTTGTCACATTGGCATGATGAGGCTATGCTTTTGAAGACCTTAGACTGACTCAGGAAACTCAGAGCAAGCAAAAGGCTCTGATTCTGCAAATAGCAGCTGCAACCACACTTCCAAGAACAGAATGAATTCTTTCGACCATGCTTATTCAAACTATCCGTCTCTGTCACTGTCTTCTTGGGATTGAAAGTCTAAATGCAAGTGATGTGATCTAGATAGAGAAATTCATTCGGAATAATTCGTCCCAGCAATATACATAGCATGCAATGAGTCAATATATAAAGAACTGTTATAGGTTTCTTAAAGTAAATCTACAGTAGCCAGTGAATATATGAAAAGGAAATTCAATCTAAATATTGAACAGACATAAAATTACACCATTAACAAGATATCAATTTTTACCTATTTGAAGACTTTTTAAATGATAATAGCCAGTGCTAGGGAGATGATAGGAAAACAGAGATTCGTATACATTTATTTATTTAATATTTATTGAGCATATACCATATGCCAGGCACTATTCCAGATGCTAGAAATATAGTAAAGATCAAATCAAGCAAAATCTTTGTCTTCGTGGACCTTACATTCTATAGCTATGAATAAATTATTAAACTAAGTTCAGACAGTGACAATCCTATAAAAAGTAAAATAAGGTAATTGAACAAACAGTGACAGAAGAGGGGTCTATCTTAGACATGTTGGGGAAGGCCTCTCAGAGGAGTTAGCATTTCATTCATGATGGCAATATAAAGCAATTTTACCTCTAAAAACATTTGTTAAGGAAATAATATGTCTAAAACGATTATAGTGTGAAGATCTTTAATTGCACTCTGTATTTTTTTTAGTTGACACATAATAACTATGTATATTTATAGGGTACAGTGTGAAATTTTGATAAATGTATATATGTGTAATGATCAAATCAGCTCAAACATGTATCATTTCTTTGTGTTGAGAACATTTGAAACTCATTCTTCTAGCTATTTGAAAATACACAAAAAAATTATTGTTAATTATATTCACCCTATAGTGCTATAAAACACTAGAACTTCTCCCTCCTATCGAACTCTACTTTTCTAGGTGTTAACCAGCCTTTGGCTAGTCCCCCTCCCCCTACCTTTTCTTACCTCTAGTAACCCTTATTCTACTCTCTGCTTCTATGAATAAATTGTTTAGCTTCTACATATGAGTAGGAACTTGCAGTATTTATCTTTCTGTGCTTGGCTTATTTCACTTAACATAATGTTCTTCAAGATTATCCATGTTGCTGCAAATGAGAATTTAGTTCTTTTATGGCTAAACAGTATTCCATTGTGTATGTATACCACATTTTCTTTATCCAGTCATCTGTTGATGGACACTTAGTTTGATACCATGTCTGGGTCATTATGAATCGTGCTGCAATAAACATGGGAATGCAGGTATCTCTTTGATATACTGCTTTCCTTTCCTTTGACTGTATATACAGTAGTGGGATTGCAGAATCATGTGGTAGTTGTATGTTTAGTTTTTTGAGGAAACTTCATATTGTTTTCCATAATGGTTGTACTAATTTACATTCCCACAAACAGTATGTAAAGTTTCCTTTTTTTCCACATCCTCACCAGCATTTATTTTTTGTCTTCTTGGTAACAGCCATTTCAAATGGCAAGAGATTATATCTCATTGTAGTTTTAATTTGCTTTTCCCTGATTATTAGTGATGTTGCGAATTTTTTTATACCAGTTGGCCATTTGTATGTCTTATTTTTTAAAATGTCTATTTAGCTCATTGGCCTGTCTTTTGATCCCATTACTTGTTTTTCTGTTGTTCAGTTATTTGAGTACTTTGTATATTCTGGACATTAATCCCTTGTCAAACAAGCAGTTTGCAAAGATTTTCTCCCATTCTTCAGGTTTTCTCTTTGTTCTGTGGATTTTTTCTCCTCCTGTGAAGAAGTTTTTTAGTTTGGTACAATCCTATTTGTCTATTTTTACATTATGAAGATGTTAATTGCACTCTATATTTTGCCTACACTTTTCAGATTCTCTGCATAAAGTCTTTGCCCAGACCAATGTCCTTAAGGGTTTCCCAACTGTTTTCTTCTAGTAGTTTCATAGTTTCAGGTCTTACACTTAAGTCTTTAATCCACTTTGAGTTGGCTTTCGTATGGTGAGAGATAGAGACCTAGTTTCATTTTTCTGTGTATGAATATTTGGTTTTCCCAACACTATTTATTAAAGAGACTGTCCCTTCCCCAGTTAATGTTCTGGAATCATTGCTGAAAATCAGTTGACTGTAAATGCATGGATTTATTTATGGATTCTCTATTCTGTTCCATTGGTCTATGTGTCTCTTCTCTTCCTAGTGCCATACTGCTTTGGTTAATATCACTTTATAATATATTTTGAGATAAGGTAGTTTGATGCCTTCAGCTTTATTCTTTTTGCTGGGAATTTCTTTAAACTATTCCAGGTCATTTGTGGTTCCGCACAAATTTTAGAATTTTCTTTCTATTTCTATGAAGAATGTCATTGGTATTTTCATAAGAATTGTATTGAATCTGTAGATCACTTCTGATAGTGTGGTTATTTTCACAATGTTACTTCTTCCAATCCATGGTCATGGGATGTCTTTTCATTTTTTGTACGTCGTCTTCAATTTTTTTCATTGACGTTTTAAAGTTTTCCTTGTAAAAACCTTTCACCTCCTTGGTTAAATTTATTCCTAGGTATTTTTTTTATAGATATTGTAGATGAAACTGCTTTTCTGATTACTTTTTTGTATGCTAATTTTGTATCATGAAACTTTACTGAATTTGTTTGTCAGTCCTAAGAGTTTTTGGCAGGGTTTTTAGGGTTTTCTATAAATAAGATTATGTTGTGTGCAAGCAGAGCCAATTTGACTTCCTTCTTTCCAATTTGGATTGGATGCTCTTTACTTCTTTCTCTTGCCAATTGCTCTAGCTAGGACTTTCAGTACTGTGTAAAATAAAAGTGGTGAAGGTAGACATTTTGTCATTCCAGATCTTAGAAGAAAAGCTTTCAACTTTTCCCATTTAGTGTGATGTTGACTTTGAGTTTGTCATATATAGCCTTTATCGTGTTGAGGTACATTCCTTCTACACCTAACTCGTTGAGAGTTTTTCTCATGAAGAATTGTTTAAAATACCAATTTTCTGCATGTGTATATTGAGGTGATAATATGCCTTTAATCCTTCATTCTGTTGATGCGATAGGTAATGTTTATTGGTTTTCATGTGTGGAAACATCTTTGCATTCCTGGGATAAACCCAACTTGTTCATGGTAAATGATCTTTTTAATATGCTGCTAGAATCAGTTGGCTAGTATTTTGTTGAGAATTTCTGCATTTTATGTTCATCAGGGATACTGGTCTATAGTTTTATTGTTGTTGTCGTGTCCTTATCTGCTTTTGGCATCAGGGTAATTCTGGCCTCATAGAATCTGTTTGGAAGAATTTCCTTTTCTTCCATTTTTTGTAAGAGTTTGAGCAGAATTAGTATTAGTTCTTTAAATATTTGGTAGAATTCAGCATTGAAGTCATCAGGTCCTGGACCTTTCTATGATGGGATACTTTTTATTGTGGTGTTGATCTCATTTATCATTATTGGTTTGTTGAGATTTTCTATTTCTTCATGGCCCCATTTTGGTAGGTTTTATGTGTTCAGGAATTTACTCATTTCTTCTAGGTTTTCTAATTTCTTGATATATAGCTTTTCATGATAGTCTCTAATGATTCTGTTTCTGTTGCCTCAATTGTTAGGACTCTTTTTTCATTTCTGATTTTACTTATTTGGGTTTTCTCCATTTTTTTCTCAGCCTACTTAAAAGTTTGTCAATCTTTCATGTTTTCAAAAATCCAACTTGTTTGTTGATCTTCTCTATTATTTTAGTGTCAATGTCATTTACTTCTGCTTTGATCTTTATTTTTTTTAAAAACAATTAATTTAATTTAAGTTCTGGGATATATGTGCAGGATGTGCAGGTAGTTACATAGATAAACTATTATTTCTTTTATTCTATGAATTTTGCATTTGGTTTGTTCCTGCATTGATAGTTCCTTGAGATGCATCATTAATTTTTTATCTGAAATCTTTCTGCTGCTTTTGATATAGGTGTTTATTGCTATAATCGTCCATTTTAGTACTGGTCTTGCTGTATTTCATAGGTTTTGTTATGTTGTGATTCTATTTTAATTTAAGAAAGTTAAAATTTTTTTCTTCTCAATTTCTTCATTGATACAGTCATTCAGGAGCATGTTTTTACATTTCCATGTATTTACACAATTTCAAAAATTCTTCTTGTTACTGTCTTCTAGTTTTATTTTATCATGATCAGATAAGACACTTCATTTGATTTCAATTCTTTTAAATTTGTTAAGACTTGTTTTGTGGTCTAATACGTGATCTATCCTAAAGAATTTTCAATGAGCTGATGAAAAGAATGTTTTCTGAAGGCATTGTATAAAATGTTTTCTAAACATTTGTTAGGTTTATTTTATCTGAAGTGCAATTTAAATCTTATGTTTATTTGTTGATTTTCTGTCCAGATGAGCTATTCAATGTTGAGTGTGGGCTGCTGAACTAATACTGCATTGGATCCACCTCTCCTTTCAGAACTAAAAATATTTGCTTTGTTCATCTGAGTGTTCTGGTATTGAGTGGATATATATTTACCATTATTTTTCTGCTTTCTGAATTGACCCCTTTTTCATTATATAGCGACCTTCTTTTTCTTTTTTTTAAATTTTTAACTTAAAGTCAATTTTATCTGATATAAGTATAGCTACTCCTGCATACTTTCGATAGTCATATGCATGGAATATCTTTTTCCGTACCTTCACTTTCAGTCTATATGTATCTGTACAGATAAAGTGAGTTTTTGTAGGCAGCATATATTATTTTTTTGATCCATTCAGTCAGTCTTTATCTTTTAAATCAGTAATTGAATCTGTTCATGTTCAAGGCTATTATTGAAAGGTGAGGACTTCTACCATTTTGTTAATTGTTTTCTAAGTTTTTGTGTATACTTTGTTCTTTCCTTCCTTTCTTACTGTTTATCATTGAGACTTGGTGGTTTTCTATAGCAATAAGGCTTGATATTTTCTCTTTCTCCTTTGTGTGTCTTCTCTACTAGTGAGTTTCATATTTTGGCATGTTTCCATGATAGTGATTTCTATCTTTTCACTTCCAGATGTAGGACTTACTTGAACATGTCTTGTAAGGCCAGTCTAAGTGGTGATAAATTCCCTCAGTTTTTGTTTATCTGGAAAAAACATATCTCTCCCTCACTTGTGAAGGATAGCTTTGCTGGGTATTGTATTCTTGGCTGCATATTAATTTCTTTCTGCACTTTGAATGTGTCATCCCATTCTCTCCTGGCCTGTAAGTTTTCTGTGGAGAAATCTGCTATTAGTTTGATGGGAATTCTCTTATATGTAACTTGACACTTTTCCCCTGCTGTTTTAAAAATTCTTTTTGTCTTTTATTTTTGACAATTTGACTATAATGTGCCTTATGAAGGACATTTTGAGTTGAAACTACTTGGAAATCTTTGAGCTCTATGAATCTTGGGGTCCATAGCTCTCTCTAGACTTGGAAAGTTTTCAGTTATTATTTCATGTAATAGGTTTTTCCATGCTTTTCCCCTTCTCTTCTTCTTCTGGAATTCCCATACCCAAGTATTTATTTGCTTAATTGTGTCCCATAAGTTTTACAGGATTTCTTCACTCTTTTTCATTCTTATTTTTTTTTCTCTTATTGGGTAATTTCAAATGACCTGTCTTCAAGTTCTAAGATTATTTCATATGCTTAATCAAGGCTGCTACTGAAGCTCCCCATTGTATTTTTATTTCATTCATTGAATTATTCAGCTTAAGGATTGCCTTTTGATTCCTTTCTTTTGATTTCTATCTCTTTGTTAAATTTCTTGCTTATATCATAAATTGTTTTCCTGATTTTGCTGAATTGTCAATATTTTCTTTTATTTCATTGAGTTTCCTTAAGATCATTACTTTGCTTTGCTTTTCTGGAAATGCATTGATTTTCTTTTCATTTGGGATCTGTTCCTAAAGAGTTATTATGTTCCTTTGGTGGAATCATATTCCCTTGCTTTTTCATATTTCTTGTATCCCTGCATTGATGTCTATGCATCTGGTGAGACAATCACCTCTTCCAAACTTTCTAAAGTGGCTTTCATAGAGAATGACTTTCACCAACATTTGGATTTTAGTGTGGTGATTGGTGACTCTGTTTCCAGACTTCTTTAGCTGCATTACGCATCAGTAATAACTGTGCACACTTCAGTGGCCTAGTCAATTACCTTTTATTTCCTTTTTAATTTTTATTCATTATTGAATAATAACTACTCTCATAGTATGGGAGACTTCAAGAACGTCAATTAATAAAGCTGCTAAAATTGTGAGATTTGCAACATCATCTATGTTGGACTAACAAAGAGATGAATTGGAGTATTGGTTCTTTTGTAAATTTAAGTTATTAGCTACAGCCCTGCCTAGCCTAGGGTCTTAGAAGTTTGCCCTTCCTGCTTTCTTATTATAATACATTTCCAAACAAGGGTGTATAGGGGAGTCATTTTTCAAGCATTAAATTGCTAATTTTCCCAGACCAAACTGAGTATCGGACTGCTATTTCTCATGGCCCAAAAACAAGATGCAGATGAACTGGGGAGGAAGAGAGTTTTTATTTTTATAATCAGTTACAGGGAGAAGGCCTGGAAACGATTACCAGACTAACTCAAAATTACAAAGTTTTCCAGAGCTTATATACCTTCTAAACTATATGTCTATGTGTAGTTACTATGTGTAAGTGTGCATTCATCTAAAGACATAAGTGATTAACTTATTTTAATCTATAACTAAGGTCTGAGTCTTGAAGACCTTCCTCTGGAGCCTCAGTAAATTTACTTAATCTAAATGGGTCCAGGTACTGAGGTGATTACCCTTATTTTATCCGCTGCTAAATCATGGAGGTTTAGGAAGTTCCTTCAGACCCCCATTAAACTTATTTGTGGAGGCCTTGGGAGTTTCTTCAGACCCCCAATAAAACTGTTTAATCCTAAATGTGCCCTGCTAAGAATTCCTTTGTTATCTTGTCATGCTTGGGCAAAACTCTTGGTGGGCTTTTGTTACATTCCAGCCTTTGTATAAGGACCCTGGCCCTTTCAGCTTTTAATACTTAGCTTAACAATTCAGTCAGTACTGAACCAGTTGTTATGGAGGCCTGCATTAGTGATACCTGGCCTGCCATACTACCGTACTTTTAATCCTTGCCTAGCTTCTCTCTACTATCCAGCTGACACCTAAATCCAGGATGCATGACTATTTAAATGTTATCTTTAAGAAAACAAACAAAAAGGTCAGGCACAGTAACTCATGCCTGTAATACCAGCACTTTTACAGGCCAAGGTGGGTGGATCACCTGAGGTCAGGAGTTCAAGACCAGCCTAGGCAACATGGTGAAACCCCATCTCTACTAAAGATACAAAAATTAGCCAGGCATGGTGGCACACACCTGTAATCCCAGCTACTTGAGGGGCTGAGGCATGAGAATTGCTTGAACCCAGGAGGTGGAGGCTACAGTGGGCTGAGATCATGCCATGGCATTCCAGCCTGCACAATACAATGAGACTCCATCTCACAAAAAGAAAAAGTCAAAATCAAAACAGCAATAAAAATCAAAACAGGAATAAATGATGTAAACCTAATGTTGTGCTTATTGACTACTTGATTATTGGTAATGTACTGCTTCCTCAAGTAATAAGCATTATGGAAAACTTAACTATAGTTTCTTCAAAACTTTTATCCTGTGGAAATTTCTATTAATTACTACAAGGCCTTAAAATAAACTCCAATAAACATGAACCCTTCTACTTATTTTAAATCTATCCCACCTACAAGAACAGGAGAACATATTGGTCACAATTCAAAGCCATGTTACATTGGAAAGACATTCTTGCACAAGGGTTGACAGCAACAAAACAGATAGACCTGGAGGAAGAAGGGCCTGAAAAGCCCACTAGTGCATTTGGGCTGGCAGTTTTAAATCTTGTGATGCATTCTAGTGAGGCAGCAAGAGTTCATTATCCCAAGAGTACCACAACCTACAATCTACAATAAGACATCCAGTCTATCAACTGATACTCAAAACAATACAGTTTAGTGTCCTACTGCTCAAAGTGTCATCCCTGGTCTGGTAGCATCAGCATCTCCTAGCAGCTTGTTAGAAATGCAGGATTTCAAGCCTTTTGTAGACGTTATTTGTTAGCTGGCCTATAAAACATATAATAATAATAATTCATAAAGATGCATCAAACTGAAAAATATTTAAAGACACACCTACACACAGGCATATACACAAAAACATAGAGCTTCCTAATGGTAATTGCAAAAGGTTTTATCCCACAAATGATAACCAATTTTTTTCAAAATGAGAAAGTAGGATTTCAGTTACCCATTTCTGTGTAACCAAATTCAATGGCTTAAAACAGTTATTTAACATGATATAATCTCTACAGGTTAAAATTATGAAAAGAATTTGACTAGGTGGTTCTGGATGCAGTCAAATAGTGTCCAGGACTGAAATCATCTGCAGTCTCACTCACTCACATGTCTGAACGGGGCACCTGCAGCCTCTCTCTCTATCCGTGTGTGGTCTCTCTATATGGGCTTTCCAGGATGGAGTCTTCAGGGTAGCCAGACTTCTAATATGGCAGGGAAGGTGGCCATCTAATTCTATCAGAAACATAAGTGATATTGTTGGCCTTTCTCATTTCTTTTTTATTTTTCAACTTGTTTAGGACCCGGGCAGGAAATAGAGCTGCTATTGGCTAGGGTGACTTGTAGTCTCAACACTTCAAAATAACTTTCCTTTTGTTCCTGAAGAGTCTTCCAGCTTGGGGCCCTGCCTTGCTTGGTGCCCTACTGCACCCGTATCCTTATCTCCCCAGCCCCTGCAGGGCCTCAGTCTGCCAACTTTACTCCATCCACCCCTCATTCCCCTATAGGACCCTAAAGCAACCCTGTGGCTTCTGTCATGCCCTTGGCTATCTGCTCATCTCCTGCTAACACTCAAAATCCTGAGTATTAGGCAGGGCTAGGAGATGGCTTCCTTGCCTAGAACTCCAAAAGGGGAAGTCTGTATGATGTGGAGCAGTCTATAAAGTTTCCTGGGGGATGTGAGGTAAAAGAGTACAACAAGGAGTAGCTGTAACTTAACTATAATGGGGAGAGAAGAGCATACCCCTCCTGATTCCCACCCACCCATAGTTCCAAAAGAAGAAAAAATTTTTTTCTCTATCTACTTGAAAGACAAAATTGTTAAATTAAATGACATCAAGTATATAATAGTGATGTCAATATCATAGTTCTCTCTGTGCTGTAACAGTATCAATAACTAGTGAAGCCATACGACCAACCACCATCACATGAAGCCATCAGTGCCTTTCAAACAATGTTTTTATGCTGTGCTCGAGGTCAAAGAGCTGGAACCTCAGGGAGAGGGAGGAGGGAAATTTATACAGGCTGTGATGATACTACAGCCAGCCTCAACCTCAAAACACCCAGGTGATACTCTGCCTGATATATACCAGGTTTCTCAGAGCTGTGAGAAAAGGAGAGGACTGTGAGACCCTTGACGATTTGACTTGGGAGCAGAGGAAGACATCTCTAGTTTCCACAGCATCAGCAACAATTTCCTGAGCAGTGGTGAACCTGGCTACAGAGAATGGGAGCCACACAGCCTCATGTACATGTGGCAGCACACAACAATCTGCCTGAAGTGTACGTATACAGCAACCTGTTCTCCTGGCCACACAAACTGTTGCGGGTACTGCTGATGCCGAGCTGTCATTCAAGGCAATAGACATAGTAGCAGGGACAGAGGCCGCAAAACGAGTTTCCTAGATGATGGCCAGGCAGGCAGCCTGAAGCATACCTCAACCAACTAGATGCAGGAGGAAAAAGTTGAATGACTCTATCAGGACTTTTCTTCCAAAGGGAGAGAATTAGAAGGGTTACAGCCCAAAATAAATCCCATTTACAATTATGAATATATTTAACCAAGTAACTAAAAGGACTGTACACTGAAAACTACAAAATATTAATTTTTAAAAACTGAAGAAGACAAGTGGAAAGATATACTGTGTTCATGGCAAAATCATGACCTTTACAGCATTGTGGGTGAAGTTGGAGGGCATTATCCTATGTGAATTAATGCAGAAACAGAAAACCAAATACCGCACATTCTCACTTATAAGTGGAAGCTAAATATGAAAACAATAGACAATGGGGACTCCAAAAGGGTTAAGGGAGGGGGATCAAGGGTTGAAAAACTACCTATTGGGTACTATATTCACTATTTGTGTGACAGGATACGAAGCCCAAACTTCAACATTATTCAATATATTTATGTAACAAACCTGCACCTGTACCGCCTGAATATAAGCAAGCAAACAAAAACAAAACCAATAAATAGTTTACTTTAAACAGTAAAAAAAAATTCTGAGATACAAAAAAGACAGATATACTCTGTTCATGGATTGGAAGAATTAATATTATGAAAATGTTCCTATTACCCAAAGTGATCTATAGCCCAGGAAGGGAAGGGAAGGGAAGGGAAGGGAAGGGGAAGGAAAGGAAAGGATTTCTGTCTTTTCAGGTGACTCACTCTTTCAAAAATGCAAAGGCCCATCTCCTAATTCCTATGTGCAGCTCACTAGTCAACTTGATCTTTCAGGTAAACTTACCTGCACTATTACTTAGGCCTGGCCAGTCCCTCTACAGTCCTTTCCTACCTCCATTGGACTTCCCAGGGAAATATCAATCAATGAAAACAAGATCTGTCCACCAGGGAAAGAAATGATTTATATCTTTTTTAATACTATAAAGGCATAACTATCTACTGTTTGAGTCTGACAAGTTAAGGAGAGAGAGGGATAAAAACAAAAAACACAAACAACAAACAACTGCAGCATCTTTGAAGGAGAAAAGAATTTCCAGTTTAGTGACGCAGCCTCAAAGACCTAAACATAAACATTACTGGTAGTATTTATCTGGAAATAATTGAAAGGATTTTGTTGTTGTTGTTATATTTTTTCAAAGTACTCTGTACATAAATCTTGAAAGGAAAGCTCTCAGATGTCTAATTTACAACTTAAAAGGATAGAATTTTTATATAATTCTTGTGACAGTTACTTACAAAGTACCACAGTTTAAAAAAAAAAAAAAAAACAACTCTTTGTGTTTTGCTGTAATAACCTAAATGCTGCTTCTGAAAGTAACCACCAGCCCAGGAAACAATTTGTACACTCAGAAATCGCAACTAACTTAAGAAGGAACATTGCTGTCCTCAGATAGGGGCTGGGATCAATCGGGGAGAGAGTAACACAACATAAAGGCAGGGTGTTTTCTTTTTTCTCACCCAGGAAGTGAAAAAGTCTACAAAACACTGTTAACTCATCTGTTCCTCATAATTTGATTTGGAAAAATGATTAAATTATTATTAACTACAATAAAGCACACAGGGAGCCTTTGTGAAACAACTATTATGAGATTCATTGAGTTCAAATTTCCTTGGACTTTTAAATTTTGAAGTCGTAAGCTTGATGTTTAACCAAGTTAATATTTCTCACTTTATTTTTTTATAGACGTTAAAGCTGGAAAATATACTGTCCTTAGGGATAGCAAGAAAAAGCACTTCCTTTCCCTGTCCTCACACCAAATTATCCCCTACCCTGTATTAAGGCCTAGGGTGACCTGAGTTGGGTCACTTCCATGCTTTGCAGTAGTTTACGTATATTTATCCACTTAGTCCACATGACAACCCTGTTAAATATGCACTGCCATCAACTTCATTGTATAAATAAAGAAACCAGCAGAGTGAAGTGAAGGACTTTTTTCTGTTCTCATAGGTAGTAAGAGTAGAGCAGGAATTTGATTTCAGGCAGCCCTGTTCTATAGTTTGTGATCAGGACTGCTAGGAATTGTCCAGGAGGCGCAGTGGATTTTGGTTTGCTCTGTTTTGTTTGGAGGATTTGTTTGTCATTTGACAGCATTGATCTTTATGTCTCCTTACCCTTTCCAGAACTTCCTTACCCATCTAAAGTCTCCTGGCCTCTTGTCATAGGCTGGAACATTTTGTTGTTGTTGTTGTTGTTTTACATTTTACTTTAAGTTCTGGGATACATTTGCAGAACATGTAGGTTTGTTACATAGGTATACATGTGTCGCTGGTCTGCACCCACCAACCCAAAATCTAGGTTTTAAGCCCCACATGCATTAGGTATTTGTCCTAATGCTCTCCCTCCCTTTGACCCCCACCCCTTGACAGGCCCCAGTGCGTGATGTTCCCCTCCCTGTGTCCATGTGTTCTCATTGTTCACCTCCCACTTATGAGTGAGAACAAGCAGTGTTTGGTTTTCTGTTCCCATGTTAGTTTGTCGATAATGATGTTTTCCAGCTTCATCCATGTCCCTGAAAAGGACATGAACTCATTCTTTTTTATGGCTGCATAGTATTCCATGGTATATATGTGCCACATTTTCTTTTTCCAGTCTATCATTGATGGGCATTTGGGTTGGTTCCAAGTCTTTGCTACTGTGAATAGTGCTGCAATAAACATACATGTGCACGTGTCTTTATAGCAGAATGATTTATAATCCTTTGGATATATACACAGTAATGGGATTGCTGGGTCAAATGGTATTTCTGGTTGTAAATCCTTCAGGAACTGCCACACTGTCTTCCATAATAGCTGAACTCATTTACACTCCCACCAAAAGTGTAAAAGCATTCCTATTTTTCTACATCCTATCCAGTATCTGTTGTTTCCTGACTTTTTAATGATCACCATTCTAACTGGTGTGAGATGGCATTTCATTGTGGTTTTGATTTGCATTTCTCTAGTGACCAATGATGATGAGCATTTTTTCAAATGTTTGTTAGCCGCATAAATGTTGTCTTTTGAGAAGTGTCTATTCATATCCTTTGCCCACCTTTTGATGGGGTTGTGTTTTTCTTGTAAATTTGTTCAAGTTCTTTGTAGATTCTGGAAATTAAACCTTTGTCAGATGAATAGATTGCAAAAATTTTCTTCCATTCTGTAGGCTGCCTGTTCACCCTGATGATAGTTTCTTTTGCTGTGCAGAAGCTCTTTAGTTTAATTGGATTCCATTTGTCAATTTTTGCTTTTGTTGCAATTGCTTTTGGTGTTTTAGTCATGAAGTCTTTGCCCATGCCTATGTCCTCAACGTCATTGGCTAGGTTTTCTTCTAGGATTTTTATGATTTTAGGTTTTACACTTAAGTCTTTAATCCATCTTGAGTTAATTTTTGTATAAAGTGTAAGGAAGGGGT
Source organism: Piliocolobus tephrosceles (assembly GCF_002776525.5). Taxonomy (NCBI): domain Eukaryota; kingdom Metazoa; phylum Chordata; class Mammalia; order Primates; family Cercopithecidae; genus Piliocolobus; species Piliocolobus tephrosceles. The sequence goes on along the minus strand of NC_045436.1, from coordinate 108,097,904 downwards.
CCAGTTTCAGGTTTCTGCATATGCCTAGCCAGTTTTCCCAACACCATTTATTAAATAAGGAATCCTTTCCCCATTGTTTGTTTTGGCCTCAGAAATAACACCACACATCTGCATCTGTCTGATCTTCAACAAACCTGACCAAGGCCTGAACATTTTCTAACCAATGTTATTTAAATATTTACATCCCATGTTCCCCAGGACACTGCCTTATTCTTCTCTGTAGTTTTCACAGAATTTAGTATTCTTGTTTATGCATAGTAGGTTATATATATTTATATGTGTATGTGGGCTTTTTATATGTATATGTACAGTTATATGCATGTATATATGTATATGTGTGTATATATACATACATTTACTATATACCATATCTTAATTCTAATTCTTCAATAACACAATGTTTTGACTCTACCACTCTGTATGAGAAAACCAAGCCATTTCTCATGCTCAAATTTGACAATGCAACCACATAAATATGACAGCACTCTTGACATACCACAGATTAGTAAACATTCTGACTTTCCCAAGGTCTCATGCTATTTATCAAACTCAATACAAAATTTAAGCATTTCATGTACATGTGTTTTCTAATATATCTGCCCCATTTTTGAAACACTTCAGCTGTTTCACATCACATGCTACTTACAAGTAGGAAATGGTCGCAGTATGATTTTAAAAATATAATACGCAGGTGTATTCTTGTACTATTTCTACAGACTTCAAAAGACAATGGTGACAATTCACCAATTCCTTGCTGAAGACATTCCGTGCAAAGGCACACGTGGATTTCTTACCCACACTAATCATGGTACCTGGTTAGCAAGAGTAAACTCTTTATGGCTAGTGAGAGAAGGAAGGGAAATTTCACAAATTCAAGAAAGAAATGCAAAGCAAAATAGTTAAGATGGAGGAACTGACCTAGTAAATAAAACATAAGATGCTCTTTCCAGAAAATTCTTTAAACTTAAAAATTTTAACTTTTTGTAACTATAATTTTCTAAAAAAAAAAATTAATATAGGCCGGGCCCGGTGGCTCACGCCTGTAATTCCAGCACTTCGGGAGGCCGAGGCGGGTGGATCACGAGGTCAGGAGATCGAGACCATCCTGGCTAACATGGTGAAACCTTGTCTCTACGAAAACTACAAAAAATTAGCCGGCATGGTGGCGGGTGTCCATTGTCCCAGCTACTCCAGAGGCTGAGGCAGGAGAATGGCATGAACCCAGGAGGTGGAGCTTGCAGTGAGCCAAGATCACACCACTGTACTCCAGCCTGGGTGACAGAGCGAGACTCCGTCTCAAAAAAAAAAAAAAAAGAAAAAAATTAATATAGCAATTTTTGGCATTGTGCCTACACAATTCTTAGGACAACAAAGAAAGGCTAGTTCTCATATTCTTTGAAGAATACTTCCATGAATATTTAGACCCTTTTAGTCAAAAAATATCTCAGGTAACCCTTGTTTAGCAATGTTTCATTAGGTAGAGAACATTGCAATATATTTTGGATATAATCCAAATCTACAATGGGGTGATATAGGTGAGAAGCTTAATATAACTTGAAAACACCTAGACTCAGATTCTAGTCCAGATTGTGCTAGGCATGAGCTCCTGTATTCCTACTGTCCCTCTGGAGTAATGGCCATAATCACCAAAAAAGGGTTGAGCCTGAAGATTCTACAGTTCCTTCCTTTTCCAGGATTCTATCAAAAGCCTCTGATTTTGGCAGCTCAAATTCCAAATGTGCCTTTAAAATTACAATTTATGTATCTGACTCAAGTAGAATAACAAATAGTACAGTCATTACCACATGTATTTAATCAAAAAACTATTTACTCTTATTTTTCCTCTATTGTACTAGCCAGCTACTTCCTTAAATTGACTAAAACCAATCTGTTGTTTAGAAAGTCATATAGACACAGATTAGATGAGGTGAAGATGGCTTTAGTAAGTTAAAGTCTAAACAGGGATCAACAATACTCTTTTTCCTCCTAACATTGCTGGCTTAGTAATATAACTTTATTTTGACTATATTATAAAGCAAGGAATATGGTAATTTGATTAAATTGTTATGATAAGCTAGTTTGGAATATCAGTATTATATAATGTGTGTTCAATAAAGGAAATTAGTATACTTGAAAACAATTACCTCTATTCTAGAGCTTATAGTAGAATAGATCTAACTTATTATTTTAAGCACCTCCTAAATTGTTAATAAGATTTGCTGATGACACCCTGAACAGAAGCAGTCAGTCCCCCAAGGCTAATTTTAAATATCTGCTTTCATCATTAAAGTTATTATTTATTTCATCTTAAATGGGAGTAATACAGCACTCAGCTATTCCAGAAATGCATCTATCGTTCCTAAATAATTACTGGTCGGAGCATTTTATCACAGATAAAGAAAATTTATATTCAATAATTCAATAACTAGATATATCCCAGTTTCAAGATAAACCACAAAAATAGGCCCTGCCATAGACTAAATTCTGCCTGTTCTCCCTGACCCCTCACCACCACAAAATTCATAGATTGAAGCCCTGACTCCCAGTGTGACTTCATTAAAACGAGGACCATTGCTGATGTAATTAGTGATAAATGAGGTCATAGGGTGAAGCCCTAATCAGACAGGCTTTGTGTCTTTGTAAGAAGAGAAAGTGAGACCAGAGCTTTCTCCTTCTCTCACCACTCCAACAGACCAAGGAATGACCACATGAGAACAAAGCAAGAAGACAGCTATCTGCAAACCAGGAAGAAAGCCCTCACTTGCAACTGAATTGGCCGGTGCCTTGATCTAGGACTTCAGCCTCCGGAACCATAAGAAATACATTTTGTTCTTTAAAGCATACAGCCTGTGGTATTTTGTTTTGGCAGCCACATGGGCTAATACAAAAGCTATGATGGGAGAAGGAAATCAATATTAAGATAGGAAAAGGGAAGAGGAATAATCCATTAAGTAAAAGATGAATGTACTTTTTAGTGTCCTCTTGCAGTTATTATTTGCTTGTTTCTTTGTTTTGCAGGAGTGGAGATTCCCAATATGGTCCATGAATAAAGAAAACATTCAAAAAAGGGCAAGAATCTAGTGTGTACGTGCCATATAATTCTTCACAAGTTCTTTCTATGCTCTTCAGGAACCCAACCTAAACCTCTGACTCCCCAATTAGCAGATAGGCTTATGCCTCTTCTATCAGCCATGACACCTGTCCATGTTTTTTTGACCTGGCTAGAATTACTATCTAGTTCTCACTGACTCCCTTCCCCTGTTGAAGGGGTTAAGAATACTATAAATTTACAGATCTCATGAGATTGGCAAAAGTAAGTCCATGTGAACACTGCTGTTGTTTGAAGTCTGATGTCAGATTCATTTTTATCGTCCCAAATGGGAGTACAATAAAAATATTCTATTAAAAAATAGTGCTTGTGTCTTCTCATAAGAGACATAACAGACAAAATAGCTGGGTGAGAGCTGAAAGAGTCATTGTAGAATCACAGAGATAGATTAAGTAACAAACATATGCTGTGAATAACATTTCTGGAACACAAACTATGCAATATGTACTCTGGGGAACTCAAAGAGGTAGAATCTGACCCTGCATATGGTGTAAGGTGATCTCATGAAAAAAACACAGCACAAAATCAATCAACCCATATTTGCTCAACCCTAACTATGCTTAAAGCATCATACTTGGTGCTATGGTGTATATTCAATTTTTCTAGATTCAGGGAACTAATAATCCAATTGGAGAGAGTCTGCACACAAATACAAACAGATGATTTGCAATAGAAAATAACAATAATTTATTAGACAGTTATTTAACTTACATGAAGACAATAATTCTTAAGCTCACAGCATGTTGGGTAATCAGGAATGAGGATTAAATGAAAAGCAAAATACTTAAGGGCTCCAGATAAACTTAAGTTTGATTCCCTGCTTTTCCACTTATGAGATAATCTTAGGCAGCTGATTTACCTTTTGTTAAGCCTCAGTATCTTCATCTGTAAGAACAGGTAATAGTAGCTTCACATGATTGTTGAGAAGATTAAAGAACATGATTTGTATAAACGTATTTAACACAGAACCTGACATGTAGTAAGTACTTAATAAATACTAGTTAATCCATTATATGCATTTAAATACCCAGTCCAGGAACTGGTTTGTATAATTGTAACAAATGCTATTTTTCATTCTTTTTTCCCTAAGTGTCAAAATAAGAAGATCATTAACAAGAAATAACATATACAACAAATATGTAATTAGAAATAAATGAACAAAAAAGTGAAGGAATTGGGACTATAGGCTTATCTAATCTGAACTACAAACAGACAAAACCAAAGGCAAAAAATATTAGAGGATTACTGCCTAAAGGGCGTGGCTCTGAGCCCTGCAGGGTCTATGTAATCAAATCCATTAGGAAATCCTTTGGGCAGAAACTTTAGAAGAGCTCTTGCTACCACGACTGTTATTGCCAGGTCCAGGCTACATCATCTGGTAGCTGGGTTACTGAAGTCATCTCTTGACTACTTTCAGCCTCTCCCCTTCCCACTTTGTGCTCTATTCTTACATAGGTAGAGTGATTCTTGTTAACTGTGAGATAGCCTTGGTCTGTTCACGCTGCTATAAAAAAAAAAAAAATCTTAAACTGTGTACATTTATAAATAATCAAAGCAATAGAAATTTGTTTCTCACAATTCTGAAGGCTGGGAAGTCTAAGATTAAAGTTCCAACAGATTGGGTGTCTGGTGAGGGCTTGTTCTTCACCAACGGCACCTTCTCTGTGTCCTCACATGGCAGGAGAAGGCAGCCCCCTTCAACTTCTTTTATAAGGATACTAATTCTACTCATGAGGCTGGAGCCCTTCTTAAAAGACCCCGTATCTTAATACCACCAAAATGGGGATTCAATTTCAACATGAATTTTGGAGGCACACATTCAGATGACAACACAAATCATGCCATTCTCCTGATTAAAACCCAACCATAGCTCCCAATTTCACTTACAGTAAGAGCCCCTATCCTTACTATGTCCTACCAGGCACTCATGATCAGCTGCCCGCATCTTGCACCTCTTCTTTTCTAGTTCCTGACCTCATCTTTCATGAGTCTCCTGTAGCTCCCTCTGCTCCAGCCGCAGAGCATCCTTGCTGTTTGTTGAACATGCCAAATAGCTCTTTGCCCTAAGATCTTTTTATGGGCTGTTCCCTCTACTTGGATCTTTCGTCCCCTGGGTAATTCCCTTATCTTCTTCAAGCCTTTGCTCAAAACTCAACTTCTCAATAATGATTACCTTATTTTATTTTATTTATTTTGAGATGGAGTCTCACTGTGTCACTCAGGCTGGAGTGCAGTGGCATGATCTCAGCTAACTACAACCTCAGCTTCCTGGGTTCAAGCGATTCTCCTGCCTAGGCCTCCCGAGTAGCTGGGACTACAGGTGTGTGCCACCACACCTGGCTCATTTTTTGTATTTTTAGTAGAAACAGCATTTCACCGTGTTAGCCAGGATGGTCTTGATCTCCTGACTTCGTGATTCAATCGCCTTAGCCTCCCAAAAGTGCTGGGATGACAGGCGTGAGCCACCGTGCCTGGTCAATTGCCTTATTTTAAACTGTCACCTACCTCCTAGAACCATCCCCTCCAGCACTACTGATTTATTTGTCCTGTTCTCCTTTTTTGGCTCATAGCACTTAGCATCTAGTTAACTTATTTATTATAGTTGTGGTTTATTTTGTTTTCCCCCAGTAGAATATAACCTTCTACATTCACAGAGACTTGTATCTGTTTTGTTCATGGGATTGTTCATAGGACTAAAAGAGTGTCTGGCAAATAGCAAGTATTCAAATATTGCTGAATGAATAATCTAATATACTATGAAGATAATTAATATACTACTAATAATCCTAATACACTAAAAATTACTTATAAGTTTAATCTTCTAATATAGTACTAATCTAATAGAGACAGGTAAGCATTTGAAGTGTCACAGGTTTCCATGGAAGGCACACATCCCTTTGAGTTTGTTGACTGGGCATCACTGCCAGAGGTAGGCTTCTTGTGGGCATGGTTGGAACAGGCAGAGGCATTGCTAGACAGGAAAGCAATAAAAGGGAAAGAATCTTACTGGCCTTCAATATGGAGATGACCAGCAAACCCATTTGGGGATGCTGTGGTTATAGCTTAATGATCAAACTGAGGCTGTGAATTAGACTTTTAAGTTGATGACTTAAATCAGGATCATCTAGCAAGTGTTTCAAAAATAAATCCATTGGCCTGATAAATTATGTGATGGATCATTAATCTCTGGATGTAAAATTTCCAGAAACTGAGGGATGAATACACAGAGAAATACTGCATTTGTCATGCTCCCCAAAAAGCAGAGTTGATAAAGTCAACATATTCATCATTATGTGTGCCTTTAAAGGAAGACCTTGGCTCTGACCCTGGGTGCTGTCATGCCTCTGACACTAGATGAATTTCTTTCCTTCTGTGCCTCCCGCAAGGCCCCCAATCTCTATGGCATGGACATGTAGTCCCTTCATATGGAAGCAACAAAATTTCTCCCACTTCTTCCCCAGTTACATTGTTTATCATTTTCAACTTATACCTAAAGTTTAGAATATATATTTTCCTCTTACCAAGACAAGATTCTGTTCTCAACAATTTGTTTCAATGGTCCACAGGGAAGAATAGGTGTTTCTTCACATAACCAGATGTGAAATGTGGATTTTTCTTTCAGCAATTTACTGACATATATTTTCTCTCTCTCCTCTTTTCCTTGCTTTTATGTCTTTTAAATCTCTTATGGTGACACAAAATTTTGTGAGCAAAAAATGTCTAGAACTTTGCAATGAAACTTACTTGAGGATAAACTTTTTCTAAACTTTAACATATATTTTCATTTCAATAAAAAAGTGAATTCCCTTCACTTTTCTTCATTTAGAGAAATGAAGACATTTTTATTAAAATACAGGTAAGTTCTACATTTTTACTATATGCTGTAGAAAGTACTACATGAATGCAAATTGGAGAAAGCTATCTTCTTAGTAGTAGAAACCATGTTTAAGAAAAAAAGCTTAGAAAGGGGGAGCAAGATGGCCAATTAGGAACAGCTCCAGTCTCCAACTCCCAGCACGAGCGACACAGAAGACCGGTGATTTCTGCATTTTCAACTGAGGTACTGGGGTCATCTCACTAGGGAGTGCCAGACAATCGGTGCTGGTCAGCTGCTGCAGCCCGACCAGCGAGAGCTGAAGCAGTGCGAGGCATTGCCTCACCTGGGAAGCGCAAGGGGTAAGGGAATCCCTTTTCCTAGCCAGGCGAACTGAGACACACAACACCCGGAAAATCGGGTAATTCCCACCCCAATACTGCGCTTTAAGCAAACGGGCACACCAGGAGACTATACGCACACCTGGCCGGGAGGGTCCCAGGCCCACGGAGCCTCCCTCATTGCTAGCACAGCAGTCTGCGATCTAACTGCAAGGCAGCAGCAAGGCTGGGGGAGGGGCGCCCTCCATTGCTGAGGCTTAAGCAGGTAAACCAAGCCGCTGGGAAGCTCAAACTGGGTGGAGCTCACAGCAGCTCAAGGAAACCTGCCTGTCTCTGTAGACTCCACCTCTGGGGACAGGGCAAAGCTAAACAACAAAAGGGGAAGCAGCAGAGGCCTGTGCAGACGCGAACGACTCTGTCTAACAGCTTTGAAGAGAGCAGTGGATCTCCCAACACGGAGGTTGAGATCTGAGAAGGGACAGACTGCCTGCTCAAGTGGGTCCCTGACCCCTGAGTAGCCTAACTGGGAGACATCTCCCACTAGGGGCAGTCTGACACCCCACACCTCACAGGGTGGAGTACACCACTGAGAGGAAGCTTCCAAAGTAAGAGTCAGACAGGTACACTCGCTGTTCAGCAATATTCTATCTTCTGCAACCTCTGCTGCTGATACCCAGGCAAACAGGGTCTGGAGTGGACCTCAAGCAATCTCCAACAGACCTGCAGCTGAGGGTCCTGACTACTAGAAGGAAAACTATCAAACAGGAAGGACACCTATACCAAAACCCCATCAGTACGACACCATCATCAAAGACCAGAGGCAGATAAAACCACAAAGATGGGGAAAAAGCAGGGCAGAAAAGCTGGAAATTAAAAAAATAAGAGTGCATCTCCCCCTGCAAAGGAGCGCAGCTCATCGCCAGCAACGGATCAAAGCTGGTCAGAGAATGACTTTGACGAAATGAGAGAAGAAGGCTTCAGTCCATCAAACTTCCCAGAGCTAAAGGAGGAATTATGTACTCAGCACAAAGAAACTAAAAATCATCAAAAAAGAGTGGAAGAATTGATAGCTAGAATAATTAATGCAGAAAAGGTCATAAATGAAATGACAGAGATGAAAACCATGACACGAGAAATACGTGACAAATCCGTAAGCTTCAGTAACCGACGCAATCAACTGGAAGAAAGAGTATCAGTGACTGAGGATCAAATGAATGAAATGAAGTGAAAAGAGAAACCAAAGTAAAAAAGAAGAAAAAGAAATGAACAAAGCCTGCAAGAAGTATGGGATTATGTAAAAAGACCAAATCTATGTCTGATTGGGGTACCTGAAAGTGAGGGGGAAAATGGAACCAAGTTGGAAAACACTCTTAAGGATATCATCCAGGAGAGCTTCCCAACCTAGTAGGGCAGGCCAACATTCAAATTCAGGAAATACAGAGAACACCCCAAAGATACTCCTGGAGAAGAGCAACTCCAAGATACAAAATTGCCAGATTCACCCAAGTTGAAATGAAGGAAAAAATCTTAAGGGCAGCCAGAGAGAAAGGTCGGGTTACCCACAAAGGGAAGCCCATCAGACTGACAGCAGACCTCTTGGAAGAAACTCTGCAAGCCAGAAGAGAGTGGGGGCCAATATTCAACATTCTTAAAGAAAAGAATTTTAAACCCAGAATTTCATATCCAGCCAAACTAAGTTTCATCAGTGAAGGAGAAATAAAATCGTTTACAGACAAGCAAATGCTTAGAGATTTTGTCACCACCAGGCCAGCCTTACAAGAGACCCTGAAGGAAGCCCTAAACATGGAAAGGAACAACAGGTACCAGCCATTGCAAAAACATGCCAAAATGTAAAGACCATCGAGGCTAGAAGAAACTGCATCAACTAAAGAGCAAAATAACCAGTTAATATCATAATGGCAGGATCAAGTTCACACATAACAATATTAACCTTAAAAGTAAATGAACTAAATGCTCCAATTAAAAGACACAGACTGGCAAACTGGATAAAGAGTCAAGACCCATCAGTCTGCTGTATTCAGGAGAGCCATCTCACATGCAGAGACATACATAGGCTCAAAATAAAGGGATGGAGGAAGATCTACCAAGCAAATGGAGAACAAAAAAAAGCAGGGGTTGCAATCCTAGTCTCTGATAAAATAGACTTTAAACCATCAAAGATCAAAAGAGACAAAGAAGGCCATTACATAACGGTAAAGGGATCAATTCAACAGGAAGAACTAACTATCCTAAATATATAGGCACCCAATACAGGAGCACCCAAATTCATAAAGCAAGTCCTTAGAGACTTACAAAGAGACTTAGACTCCCATACAATAATGGGAGACTTCAACACTCCACTGTCAACATTAGACAGATCAACGAGACAGAAAGTTAACAAGGATATCCAGGAATTGAACTCATCTCTGCACCAAGTGGACCTAATAGACATCTATAGAACTCTCCACCCCAAATCAACAGAATATACATTCTTCTCAGCACCACATTGCCCTTATTCCAAAATTGACCACATAATTGGAAGTAAAGCACTCCTCAGCAAATGTACAAGAACAGAAATTATAACAAACTGTCTCGCAGACCACAGTGCAATCAAACTAGAACTCAGGACTAAGAAACTCAATCAAAATCACTCAACTACATGGAAACTGAACAACCTGCTCCTGAATGACTACTGGGTACATAACGAAATGAAGGCAGAAATAAAGATGTTCTTTGAAACCAATGAGAACAAAGATACAACATACCAGAATCTCTGGGACACATTTAAAGCAGTGTGTAGAGGGAAATTTATAGCACTAAATGCCCACAAGAGAAAGCTGGAAAGATCTAAAATTGACACTCTAACATCACAATTAAAAGAACTGGAGAAGCAAGAGCAAACCCATTCAAAAGCTAGCAGAAGGCAAGAAATAACTAAGATCAGAGCAGAACTGAAGGAGATAGAGACACAAAAAACCCTCCAAAAAATCAATGAATCCAGGAGTTGGTTTTTTGAAAAAATCAACAAAATTGACAGACCACTAGCAAGACTAATAAAGAAGAAAAGAGAGAAGAATCAAATAGACGCAATAAAAAATGATAAAGGGGATATCACCACGGACCCCACAGAAATACAAACTACCATCAGAGAATACTATAAACATCTCCTCGCAAATAAACTAGAAAATCTAGAAGAAATGGATAATTTCCTGGACAATTACACTCTTCCAAGACTAAACCAGGAAGAAGTTGAATCCCTGAATAGACCAATAGCAGGCTCTGAAATTGAGGCAATAATTAATAGCCTACAAATCAAAAAATGTCCAGGACCAGATGGATTCACAACTGAATTCTACCAGAGGTAGAAGGAGGAGCTGGTACCATTCCTTCTGAAACTATTCCAATCAATAGAAAAAGAGGGAATCCTCCCTAACTCATTTTATGAGGCCAACATCATCCTGATAACAAAGCCTGGCAGAGACACAACAAAAAAAGAGAATTTTAGACCAATCTCCCTGATGAACATCGATGCAAAAATCCTCAAGAAAATACTGGCAAACCGGATTCAGCAGCACATCAAAAAGCTTATCCACCATGATCAAGTGGGCTTCATCCCTGGGATGCAAGGCTGGTTCAACATTCGCAAATCAATAAATGTAATCCAGCATATAAACAGAACCAAAGACAAGAACCACATGATTATCTCAATAGATGCAGAAAAGGCTTTTGACAAAATTCAACAGCCCTTCATGCTAAAAATGCTCAATAAATTCGGTATTGATGGAATGTACCTCAAAATAATAAGAGCTATTTATGACAAACCCACAGCTAATATCATACTGAATGGGCAAAAACTGGAAAAATTCCCTTTGAAAACTGGCACAAGACAGGGATGCCCTCTCTCACCACTCCTATTCAACATAGTGTTGGAAGTTCTGGCTAGGGCAATCAGGCAAGAGAAAGAAATCAAGGGTATCCAGTTAGGAAAAGAAGAAGTCAAATTGTCCCTGTTTGCAGATGACATGATTGTGTATTTAGAAAACCCCATTGTCTCAGCCCAAAATCTCCTTAAGCTGATAAGCAACTTCAGCAAAGTCTCAGGATACAAAATTAATGTGCAAAAATCACAAGCATTCCTATACACCAGTAACAGACAAACAGAGAGCCAAATCATGAATGAACTTCCATTCACAATTGCTTCAAAGAGAATAAAATACCTAGGAATCCAACTTACAAGGGATGTCAAGGACCTCTTCAAGGAGAACTACAAACCACTGCTCAGTGAAATAAAAGAGGACACAAACAAATGGAAGAACATACCATGCTCATGGATAGGAAGAATCAATATCGTGAAAATGGCCATACTGCCCAAGGTTATTTATAGATTCAATGCCATCACCATCAAGCTACCAATGAGTTTCTTCACAGAATTGGAAAAAACTGCTTTAAAGTTCATATGGAACCAAAAAAGAGCCCGCATTGCCAAGACAATCCTAAGTCATAAGAACAAAGCTGGAGGCATCACGCTACCTAACTTCAAACTATACTACAAGGCTACAGTAACCAAAACAGCATGGTACTGGTACCAAAACAGAGATATAGACCAATGGAACAGAACAGAGTACTCAGAAATAATACCACACATCTACAGCCATCTGATCTTTGACAAACCTGAGAGAAACAAGAAATGGGGAAAGGATTCCCTATTTAATAAATGGTGCTGGGAAAATTGGCTAGCCATAAGTAGAAAGCTGAAACTGGATCCTTTCCTTACTCCTTATATGAAAATTAATTCAAGATGGATTAGAGAGTTAAATGTTAGACCTAATACCATAAAAACCCTAGAAGAAAACCTAGGTGGTACCATTCAGGACATAGGCATGGGCAAGGACTTCATGTCTAAAACACCAAAAGCAACGGCAACAAAAGCCAAAATGGACAAATGGGATCTAACTAAACTAAAGAGCTTCTGCACAGCAAAAGAAACTACCATCAGAGTGAACAGGCAACCTACAGAATGGGAGAAAATTTTTGCAATCTACTCATCTGACAAAGGGCTAATATCCAGAATCTACAAGGAATTCAAACAAATTTACAAGAAAAAAACAAACAACCCCATCAAAAAGTGGGCAAAGTATATGAACAGACATTTCTCAAAAGAAGACATTCATACAGCCAACAGACACATGAAAAAATGCTCATCATCACTGGCCATCAGAGAAATGCAAATCAAAACCACAATGAGATACCATCTCACACCAGTTAGAATGGCAATCATTAAAAAGTCAGGAAACAACAGGTGCTGGAGAGGATGTGGAGAAATAGGAACACTTTTACACTGTTGGTGGGACTGTAAACTAGTTCAACCATTATGGAAAACAGTATGGCGATTCCTCAAGGATCTAGAACTAGATGTACCATATGACCCAGCCATCCCACCACTGGGTATATACCCAAAGGATTATAAATCATGCTGCTATAAAGTCACATGCACACGTATGTTTATTGCGGCACTATTCACAATAGAAAAGACTTGGAATCAACCCAAACGTCCATCAGTGACAGACTGGATTAAGAAAATGTGGCACATATGCACCATGGAATATTATGCAGCCATAAAAAAGGATGAGTTTGCATCCTTTGTAGGGACATGGATGCAGCTGGAAACAATCATTCTTAGCAAACTATCACAAGAACAGAAAACCAAACACCGCAGGTTCTCACTCATAGGTGGGAACTGAACAATGAGATCACTTGGACTCAGGAAGGGGAACATCACACACCAGGGCCTATCATAGGGAGGGGGCAATGGGGAGGGATTGCATTGGGAGTTATACCTGATATAAATGACGAGTTGATGGGTGCTGACGAGTTGATGGGTGCAGCACACCAACATGGCACAAGTATACATATGTAACAAACCTGCATGTTATGCACATGTACCCTAGAACTTAAAGTATAATAAAAAAAAAAAAAGAAAGAAAAAAAGCTTAAAAGAAACTTCCGAATTCCAAACAATAACAAAGCATATATTAATAAATTCTCTGTTAAAAGTTTTATGTTAATGTAAGGGGTACCTTGTTGAAAAGGACTGTCTATTAGTTTTAGTTGCTAATGACTATGAGCATTATCACCTTATTTTGTTATTTCAGAATGATTTTGCCTCATGTTCACTTATATTAACAAAAATCTCTGGCCTTTTTTTTGAGTCAAGGTCAAGGCTTAAAAGGAAAAGGGTTGGCCGGGCGCGGTGGCTCAAGCCTGTAATCCCAGCACTTTGGGAGGCCCAGACAGGCGGATCACGAGGTCAGGAGATCAAGACCATCCTGGCTAACACGGTGAAACCCCGTCTCTACTAAAAAATACAAAAAATTAGCCGGGAGAGGTGGCGGGCGCCTGTAGTCCCAGCTACTCCGGAGGCTGAGGCAGGAGAATGGCGTAAACCCCGGAGGCGGAGCTTGCAGTGAGCTGAGATCCCACCACTGCACTCCAGCCTGGGCCACAGAGCGAGACTCCGTCTCAAGAAAAAAAAAAAAAAAAAAAAAAGGGAAAAGGGTTACTGCCTCCTCCTTTAAGCAAAAAACATCTTTATAAGGACCTAAAGGGTCTCAAAATCATCTCAAAATTTTTTCAAGTGATGGGATATAAATAATAAATGAACAGTGTAATCAAAAACATCAGGCAAGGTGGCCTAGCTCTCTAATGGAACACCAGGCTCTGCACTCAGAGCTACTGACAAGGAAGAGCCAAGAAGGCACTGATGGTACCTCTTTGCATCATTCAGGCTGGGCTGTGTGGCATACTTCCATAGTGTCTTGAAATGGTATCAACCTCTATAGAACATGGCTAAGTCACACAAGAAGGACACATAGTTTTAGTTGCTGGTAGACACATAGCTTCATATGGTGTCAGGGAGCCCTACACATGACTCCAGTTGACATTATGTTTTGGTTCATTGGCTTTTATCGCTGAGCTCTGAGATATAGACAGGCATGCCAAGAGGAGTGAACTTTCCACAACTTAAAAAATAAGTTTTTGTGTCTTGCCTTGTTAAAGGGTAGCAACCTTCTAAGACCCACAGGTGTTAGAAGCACCGAATCTTGAATTTGTTGAGATACTATTGTGCTCTATAGATTTTTTTAACTTCTAACAATATCTGCAAAGGTCTTCTTTTACTGACTCTAGAGTCAAGGAAAATGAAGCATTTCTTCCAGATTTGGTCTAGGGCAAGTTCTTCTAATAAGAGGTGAAGTCAGTGAGGTTTCAATTTGACTTTCAGAGTAATTCAGGTTATTTTTAAAGAGCACACATTTTATTGCCATGTAGGGATTTGCACATTTGCCTTTAGGCATAGGATGAAAGAAAATGAGAATCAGTTTTGTTATCTCACTCTGGTATCTCCCAGAATGCTTGCTTTCATGGGTCAGACTCAGAGTTATTCACTACACCCTATTAGTAGTATTCAGCAGAGAAACAAAGTCACTGTACTATTCAGTTCATCATTGATACAAACTTGGCTTTAGTTACAGAGAAAAAGATTCCCACTTAGGTGTATGAAGGGACTGTGTCAGTCTCCTAAGAGACTCAAAACTGTTAAGCACAGCTTGAGGAAAACCTCCACCATGGCACTTAGGATCTACAAGTCCTTAGAGATGTTGCTACACCAAGTTCAAGTCCATAAAACTCACATCACTTTCCACCTGTTTGAGTCCATGCACCTTTAGTTTTCAGCCATGCCCGAAGGCTTCAGGAAGAGGTATTTTAACTCCACTTACACCAAGAGACTAATCTGGCTGGTTGGCATCCATTCCTAGAACTCTTTCTGCCTCCATGATTTCTCTGGCAGGAAATTCTCTAATGCTGCCTTGCTTTACCATGTAATTGTGTCCTATTCATGCGTGACCCTCCTCGGGGAGTCTGAGGGCTGGTGAAGTGTGAAGTCAGACCTCAGCTTATGTTGCTGGTTTTCCCTTCCCTTCCCTTCCCTTCACCCCTCCCTCAGTGCTCTACCTTGTATACATTTTGAGTAAACTGCTTTACTGAATAGGACTATCATCCTTTATAGGAAAAAAATGTCTTAAGGCAAATTGGTTCTGTGACTCTTTGTAAGTGTATATTTTAGCCCCATAGGCAAGTTTGTCAAAAAAATATCCCAACTGTAATAAACATTTCTCCCAAGGAGTGATTAAAAACCAAATCTGAATGGACAATACTGTCTTATTAATAGACTGTGGAAAGTACAGTAGTGACACTTGTGAAATTAGCAGATTCAGGAATAATGTATTGTTTTAGAATTGTGTTAATTCATTTCCTACTTCTAATCATTTAGTGTGAAAAAGGTTAATGAAATGTTTAATAAATAAAGATTAATTTTAAAAGAGCTTTGCTGGCTCGATTCTATGTAAAAAGAGCATGTAAGAAAAGGGAATAATACAATATTTTATGACATACCCTCTGAGACTCTTTTTTGTCAAAGAAACAATTTGTAAATTGTCCTCACATTATAAACTCTTTGTCTTCTTAGTCTGACATGTGAGTGCCAAGCTTAGTGATTTGTAGCATGGAAAGGCAAGTGTTGTAGCTGGATAGTCACAGTCACACAAAGGTTCTGCTGGTTTGGAGGGCGAACGTTTCATATATTTGTCCCACAATTAAGCCAATGTTCTACCCTAGGAACAAGTATATTTCCTCAATTATGAGAAGGAGCAAGACAGTACATCCGTCTCATGTTCTTTTTTTTTTTTTTTTTTTTTTTTGGCGATGGAGTCTCACTCTGTTGTCCAGACTGGAGAGCAGTGGCATGATCTCGGCTCACTGCAACCTCCGCCTCCTGGGTTCAAGCGATTCTCCTGCCTCAGCCTCCTGAGTAGCTGGGACTACAGGTGCATGCCACCATGCCTGGCTAATTTCTTCTACTTTAGTAGAGACAGGGTTTCACCGTTGTTGTCCAGGCTGATCTCGAACTCCTGAGCTCAGGCAATCCGCCCGCCTTAGCCTCCCAAAGTACAAGGATTACAGGCATGAGCCACCTTGCCTGGCCCGTCCCATGTTCTTGAGAGGTCCTGGCTCGAGCCAATAAGACTCATCTTTGTCTGCAAGGATGGAGATCAATTTCAGTCTGCTGTCACACAGACTCTGGCAGCCAGAGACCAACAGGATCTCATAACAATAAACCTGCTGCTGTCCAGGACAGAGCCCCAAGTTGCTAACAGCCTCTCAGGCTTAAAAAAGTAAGTTCACATAGAACAATTATATTCTCACAGTCAGCCTTGTGATCTTTGTAAGTTTATACTTAAAAAGTATAAGTTTGTTATACTTTGGTTCTTCACACCATCAATAAACCTTTAAAACCAGAATCCTGAGAAATGTTCCATCCCTTCCCACACACACACATCAGCCTCTTCTGCTACCTACCCATACACACTGATCAGTATTTTCTTTTATCTTAGGAATTAACAGAATGAAAAATACAGTCTTGATGTTATCTTTTGAAGCAGATCTTCACTTTATGAAGAAAATTATTAAAATGTATTGATACTCTTTTGAGGTATATTGCTCCAGGGGTCTTAGGATTTTGTTGGTATAATTATATGCAGCAAATACAGTATCCAAAGTTCCCCAGAAAGTATAAAATTTCTACCAAAATCATTGATGATAAATTCTCTCATATGAAAATCCTGCTACAGTCATAGAAATCTTCACCAACTGAGTAATGGACACAGATCCTTGGATGAAGCATAACACCATGTCATACCATATGATATGAACTAACATCCCTTGAGTATGTTACGTGTGCTAGATACTGTGCCAGAGGATTTTGCATGTTGTTTCGTTTCATTCTACCAACAGTCCTTGGACTTATGTATTACTCCAGTTTTTGCCAATGAAAAATGGAGAGCCAGAAAGGCTATACAAGTAATCAATAATTCAAACTCAGGAACCCAACTTAAGAACTTTTTTTCACTATGTCAAGATGCTTCTCATTTATTTAGCTTCTCAACATCTGTAACAAAATACCAGCAATGTCAAAGTTAAGAGATCATTCAAAAAGGACCCGGCTCTCTAGAGCAAAAGAGAATATATCTGTTTCATCAGTTTAAAACCCAGGATGCCCTTTTGCTTGGAGCCAAAGTTAAATTGGAGTGTGTTCAACTTATATGCTTAAAATATAAAAACAGTGTTGGCCCATAGTAATTTTTTAAAAGAGTAAATTAATAACCTACTCTTACTATAAAATTAATGGGAAATGTCCTATTTATTTCCTGCCTTCATTTCAATCCTGTTTCCCATGGCTCACATAGAGGTCAGCAGAAAAAGCATTTTCTTATGTCCCTGAACAAACATCTAGCTCATGGGAGGACTACAGAATCCACTAAGACAGAAACCCAAGGTTGCTAAGAGAAGCTAAAAGGAAAAAATTGTGCCTCCATTGCTATTTCCTAAAGCCCCAATCATTCTGCCTCTGAAGAGCAGGGGTTACTTATTAAGTCATTTGCTTTATATCTTAGTTTTTAATCTTTCACTGGTAAGACCACTGGACAAAGTTCATCAAGATTTATTGCCATGTCCAAAAGTTTATTCAACTGGTTGTATGATGTTAGAGCCATGCAGAGTAGCCTGTTTCCACAGATAAAGATAATAAAAATTTATAACTCTGCATGTCTTTTACCAAAAGGAAATTGAATTGCATCCTCATGTCAAACGAAAGCACTCCTGTGTAATTCAATAAAGTAATATGACAGTTAATTATTTTGTTATAACTCATTGTTTAAGTATCTTCTCTGATTTATTTTACTAAAACCAACCAGTATGTCTTTCCTACAGACTGAGATTTCTGGCAGTCTTGACTTCCCCATCTCCTCTGAAAAGCACCCTTCAGCCATCAGCATGGGAGCCATGGAAATGAGCATGTGGATTCTAAGAAGCCTTCAATATATGTTCAAAGAAAACTCAAATAGAGAAAAATAGCCTCAATGAACAAAAAAAAAAAAATTGAAACTTTTGGAGAAGAATGCTCTTTCTCTACTTCTTAGATGCAGTGCAGCACAAGGAATTTTATTTAGATCAGTAATTCTCAAACTTTGGAAGGTATCATAATCCCTTGGGGGGCTTGTTTGTAATTTAGATACCTACTCCACACATCTTTGGATGTTCCGATTCAGTAGGTTTGGATAAAACCTGTGGTCTCACTCCCTGTTTCCAGCATTCTCTATGCCCTTCTCAGCTTTACTTTCCTTCACAGTACCTATTACTTTCTAAGATATTAGACATATATATTACCTAATATGTATGCTGTCTCTGTTAGTATCCTCCTATCTGTTTTGTTCACGAGAATGGTGTCTGGTACAGAGTGATGTTCGCAGGGAAGAAAGGAAAGCAGACAGGGTGATTGGCAATGTGATCTTCTCAAAGCCCCTATAGTCTAGTGTTAGAACCAGATGGCAATCCCAAGATGATAATGTCCATTTAAATCCATAACAAACAGTAGGCCACGCGTGGCACAGGCTATCGATGATTCTTTTGAGGACCGGCATACATGCAACCCACTCACCTTATTCTTACCTCCTTGCCAACTTTCCTATCTTGCCTTATTACTCAGTCAAACTATACCCAGTCTCAGGAAAACCAGGAAAAGTGATGGAAACTTTGTCAACGACTGAGTTAGGGGTTAATTTGTCTCTTCTCATTTAAACATGAAGGAAGAAGATGTGAAAGAAGAAAAGAGATAGACAAGTGAAAGAATTCTCTAGATCAATCCTGGAGATAATTGTGTAGAACTTTGCCAAGTATCTGCCTAGTTACAAGTGCTAATCACTTTCACATAAAAAGCCTTAATAAACTCTATACAGCATATTATTTTGGATCCACTAAATTCTAAATCTGAACTGTCTTAGATCTCTTCCTTCTAAGAAGCTCAATATATAGACCTGCATTACATTTAAAGAACATTATGAGAAATTTAGAAAGACTGAGAGACATTGATAAGCTGGGAACTTGGCTCAGACTCCTATGAGACTTATGATCTCAAACTCACTTTATCAGGCTAATTAAAGGGAGCCTGGAAAAAAAAAAAAAAGCAAAATAGGACTAAATTAAGCTGTGTTATTTAACCATCTCTTGTTTAAAAGAAATGTAATAAGAAGAATGAAAATTGTGTAATAGATATTTTTGTTATCATCTTTTTGTAGGTGACTTGTTTTTATTGAAGAGACGGGCTCTATTGATTTTGATCATAAAATAAATTTATATGAAGGAAATACTATTTTCTCCCACTGACCTCATTATAAATTGGAGAAATATTCCCAGAGAAAAATAATAGTACGGTGGTAAGCAAGAATAACATCTCCTTTCAAAAAAGAAATAACTAAGGAAGTGCTTACAACTACCTTTCTCCTAGATCATGTTACAGCCTAAGAGGAAAGGCTTTCTAATGTGTTTCCACCATCTACTGCACAAGTAAAAATTAATTTGGAGCAGGAAGTTATTTTTTAAAGCTATTCTCTGGATGAGCTAATCCTGCCATTGACTCATTCAGTAAATATTTTTATAATAACACCATGTACTGGAGGAAATTAAATAAATTAGGTTCCTGACAGTCTCAACATAGCAAACACACAGTAGAATGTCTAATAAACAATATTTACTAAACCTACAATAGAAATTCAGTACTATTCTAAGACTGTAGGTTTGGTGGAAGAAGTATGCAGAAATGAAAGATGATTGAGTCCTTAGATTATGAAATTAACAAACTTGAATACCATGCTGTATTTTTTTAGAGGCATCATGTGCAGATTGAATAATCCCATCAAGTGCTTAGCAAAATGAATGAAACGTAAAGAGCATAATATAAAATTTTAAAAGAGTAAATTTAATTATCCATATATGTTATAGTAATAAATAAATGGTATAGAAATCACCTATTATAACACAAAGACTCTAAGAGTATACACAGAGTAAAATATAAATAAATGTAGCATATGAGACATTTACAATAAAGTAATAAAGTGATTTGTAAAGACCTTTTAGACCATTTAAAAATATGGTGACTGAAATTTAAAAAATAATAATAATAATTAATAACATAGTTGGAAGATAAAATCAAGGAACTCTTTCATGGTAAAACTAGAGGAAAATGAAAATGCTCAATAAATGCCCAGCTCATTGAATTATAATACACACACTCACACAAACACACAGGAATATTATTTTAAAATGTCAGAATATCAGGAAAAATCAGAAAATCCACAAAGTTTCCTGAGACTAAAAGAAGGTCAAATACAAATGTACTGGACAACAGATATCCCAATAGCAACATGGGCTACTAGAATACAAAGAAGTTCCTTCAAAATTCCAAGAGAAAATAATTTCAATTTCTAGAATCAAATGTGGTAGAATGAAGTATTTTGATGTGTCATAAAATCTATCTACTATATGCCCTTTCTTAGAAAGCTACTGGTAGGTGTAATACAATAAAGAAATGGCTTAAACTAAGAAACAGAAAGACATGTTTTCCCAACAATAGCTCCAACCGCAAAGCCTAACTATGTCCTAGGATGACACCTATGCAGCAAGCCTAGAGATAAATCGGTACAAATTGGATAAGGGTGGAAGACTTCAGGAGAGAGGACTTCAAGAACTGTTAAAATAGATGATGTGATAAAAAATTTTAATATAAGTAAGTATATATGGACAACAGAAAGAGAATCAAAAACAATGATAATGGTTAATATACAGTGAACTACATTTTATAGGGGTAAAGAGAATTATGCAACTAAAAACAAACAAGTACTCAATTATTAAATTTAGGGGAAAATGCTTTATAAACATGGAAAAAAAATCAGCATACTGTTGTATCTACAGTTACCAAGATACATATAGTAATAATAAGATAAGCAATGAGAGATTTAACTAAAAATGATCACTGACTTAGGAAGATTGTATGGAGAAAATAAGGGAGTTTGAAAGAGCAACGTTGGCCGGCCGTGGTGGCTCACACCTGTAATCCCAGCACTTTGGGAGGCCGAGGCGGGTGGATCACGAGGTCAGGAGATGGAGACCATCCTGACTAACACTGTGAAACCCTGTCTCTACTAAAAAGACAAAAAAATTAGCTGGGCGTGGTGGCGGGCACCTGTAGTCCCAGCTACTGGGGAGGCCTTGGCAGTAGAATGGCGTGAACCCGGGAGGCAGAGCTTGCCATGAGCCAAGATTGTGCCACTGCACTCCAGCCTGGGTGACAGAGCGAGACTCAGTCTCAAAAAAAACAAGAAAAAAAGAAACAAAGAGCTATGTTTTCATCTATCATAATAGAAAGTTAATATATAATGTCCGTAATTGGTAATTCAGATAAAAGCAATGTAGAAATATTCTTTCTAAACACCAAAACAACTACCAGAAGAAGTTGAGTTAAGGGGGTTGCCACACAGAGTATGACTGTGTATCAGACTAGATTTTTTTAAATTATAAAGCCTCCAAAAATAATTTACTTTTTAAAATTATCAAATGTACTTGGTTTACTTAAAATGTTTAGTAAGGTAAATATAATGCATTACAAAATAAAGAACAAAGTGGTACTTTCAAAGATCTCCATTACTTAAAACACTCATTCCAGCCATTTTTACTCCATGACATATACCAAAGTGTGTTAGTGCTAATTCCCAAAGTGTAAATATTCCCACTGCAGTTGCTTTCAAGCTGTTAACGTAACATCACTGAATACGGAGTTGAGAAGAGATGCAAAATAACATACTATTATGTAGTATCTCCATCATACAAATACAGTAAATGCAAATAACCTTAAGAGCACAGATAACACTAAAACATAGTAAAATAATTAGGAACTTATGAGTTTTGAGTATCTATTAACTTTATTTTTAAATATAATGTATTTAATTTCAAGTTTATAAAAGTTGATTGTTTAATGGTTGCATAGAAAGCATGTAAAATTTTTAGAAATTTAACAATCATCACTCACAAGCCTGTATGAGTCAGCTTCAGCACACAGCTGAGAGCTAATATTAATATGTCCATTATACTCCTGTGCAGTGGGATGGATATTAAATGGATAGGATGGATGGATGGATGGATGGATGGATGGATGGATGGATGGATGGA
>NC_045436.1:108005813-108075516 GCF_002776525.5 Piliocolobus tephrosceles | reverse complement strand
GGATGGATGGATGGATGGATGGATGGATGGATGGATGGATGGATGGATGATGGGTTAAATTGTAACTAACAGAAATGATTAACCATCCAACAGGCCATTCTCAGGGCTGAATTTCCTCTTCTGTGATTAATACTTCAAAATTAAAAACCATGTACCCACAATGACAGTCGCTCTGTGCAGTGGCAACAACAAGTGTTGTTAGTAATTCTTTTATAAAAAGCACCATTGGTTATTTTATGACAGTTTTGGTCACACTCACATAAAAGAAAATTTGAATGTTTCATCAAGTAGTACCATCTTCAAATCTAAAGAAATTATCAGTAATTATCTGTCACCATAAATCTGAGAATAGAGTAGCTATTTATCTAAATTACCTGATGAAACTGTGTAAGAATTAAGTTCTTCAAGTAAATTACAAGTATTTGCAGATAGATTTTGTGTCTGGTTTGTTTTTCTAACTTGCTTTTAGCACCAATACAATGTTTAAAATTATGTTGGAATTTACCACCCAATGTTATAGTTATTTATGTGTTTTTCTCTTCTAATTAACTGTATGTTTTTCTTGAAGGTGAAATTTTCCTCTTGTCAAATTTATATACCAATGCCTAGTTTATATTAACCTCTCACTAAATATTAGTTTGGTTAGATTGAAGAGCTGTCCAATACATATTTATTGAATTAAATTAATTAGAATGGATCAGAATTTAATCTGATGCCATGTTAGCATAATCCTAAAAAGACTGTCAAACAAAGTTTTGTATCATTAGGCAGTATAATGTATTCAAGGTGGATTCAAATTCCAGCTCTATTTCTTATAAGCTTCCAGATCTTTATCTGGAAGATAAAGATCTGTAAATTACATAATCTCTGTAAACCTCAGTTTCCCCATTCTAACAACTAGACAATAATACGGTTGTTAAGGATTAAATCCATATAAAGTGCTTAGTATAATACCTGGCACATAGTAAGCTCTTAATAAATGTTTGCTATTATATTGTCATCCTTTATGTTATAGATAAACCTGAAATGTGGTCATAATATATAATTTGCCTGAAGAGTGACGTAGGTCTTTAAAACAGTGACACATTTGCAATTGCGCATCACAGGGCTTCTCACAAAATTGAACTTCACAATGCCATCAGGTTGTCAGAGTTTCCCTTCTAGAAAGAGAACCTGGGATTCATTAAGCTAAACCAAGACTGAGCATCCAGTGACTATTGACTTTTGATTTTTTCTTGCCTTAGGTTTGCCTTGATGATCCAGAGTGTTAATAGAAGCTGGTACACTGGTCTTCATGTTATCTCACTGGATTTCATGCCAACCATGAAGATTAATGGGTTTTTATTAGTCCTCACAGAAAAACTGATTCTCAAAGTCAAAAGTCTCAAGCAGAGAATACAGGATATTGACCCATCAATTCCCACTACGTAGTCTTTTCCAGGACAGAATACTGACACTCAAAGATTGCATATCTCATCTCACTTTTCTTACCAAGATTTCTCCCTTGAGATGTGCCACCCAGGGGAATCAATTATATGTGTTCATTCCTGATCTTCAGTTGTTAACATAAACATGTATACTGAGGCAAGTTTAAAACACAGCTGAAAATCCTTTGACATTGATATGGTTTGGCTCTGTGTCCCCACCCAAATCTCACCTCAAATTTTAATTCCCATAATCCCATGTGTCAAGGGTTGGACAAGGTGGAGGTAATCGGGTCATGGGCATGGTATCCCCCATGCTGTTGTCATGATAAGTGAGTGAGTTCTCACCAGATCTGATGGTTTTATGAGCATCTGGCATTTCCCCTGCTTGCACTCACTCACTGTGTCCTGCTGACATGTGAAGAAGGTGCCTTGCTTCCCCTTTGCCTTCCACCATAATTGAAAGTTTCCTGAGACCTCCCCAGCCATGCTGAACTGTGAATCAATTAAGCCTCTTTCTTTTATAAATTACCCATCTCAGGTATTTCCTTACAGCAACGTAAGAACAGACTAATACAGTAAATTGACACCAATGTAGTGGGGCCTTGCTATAAGATACCTGAGAATGTGGAAGTGACTTTGGAACTGGGTAACAGGTAGAGGTTGGAACCATTTAGAGGGCTCAGAAGAAGACAGGAAGACATGGGAAAGTTTGGAACTTCCTTGAGACTTGTTGAATGATTTTAACCAAAATGCTAATAGTGATATAGACAATGAAGTCCAGGCTGAGGTGGTCTCAGATGGAGATGAGGAAGTTGTTAGGAACTAGAATAAAGATGACTCATGCTATGCTTTAGCAAAGAGACCGGCAGCATTTTGCCCCTACTCTAGAGATTTGTGGAACTTTGAACTTGAGAGAAATGATTTAGTGTATCAGGCAGAAGAAATTTCTAAGCAGTGAAGCATTAAAGATGTGACTTGGGTGCTCACAAAAGCATTTGATTTTATATATTCACAAAGATATGACTTGGAATTGGAACTTATGTTTAAAAGGGAAGCAGAGCATAAAGTTTGGAGAAATTGCAGCCTGACAATGCAATAGAAAAGAAAAACCCATTTTCTGAAGAGAAATTCAAGCCAGTTGCAGAAATTTGCATAAGTAGCAAGGAGGCAAATGTTGATTACCAAGACACTGGGGAAAATGTCTCCAGGGCACATCAGAGGTCTTCATGGCAGCCCCTCCCATCACACACCCAGCAGGTCTAGAAGGAAAAAAATGGTTTCCTGTGTTGGCCCCAGGGTCTTGCTGCTTTGTGCAGTCTCAGGACTTGGTGCCCTGCATCCCAGCCATGGCTAAAAGTGCCTAATATACAGCTCAGATTGTTGCTTCAGAGGGTGGAAGCCCCAAGCTTTGGCAGCTTATACATGGTGATGGACCTGCAGATATCAAGAATTGAGGTTTGGGAACCTCTGCCTAGATTTCAGAGGATGAATGGAAATGCCTGGATGTCCAGGGGTACAGGGGTGGAGCCCTCATAGAGAACCTCTGCTAGGACAATGTGGAAGGGAAATTTGAGGTTGGAGCCCCCACACAGGGTCCCCACTGGGGCACTCCCTAGTGGAACTGTGAGAAGAGAGCCACCATCCTCCAGACTCCAGAATGGTAGATCTACCAACAGCTTTCACCGCTCACCTGGAAAAACCAAAAACACTCAACACCAGCCCATGAAAGCAACTGGGAACAGGGGGATCTATACCTTGCAAAGCTACAGGAGCAGAGCTGCCCAAGGGCTTGGGAGCCCACCTTTTGCGTCAGCATGATGCGGATGTGGGATATGGAGTCAAAGATTATTTTGGAACTTCAAGATTTAATGACTGACCTGTTGAATTTCAGACTTGCATGGGGCCTGTAGCCCCTCCGCTATAGCTAATTTCTCCCATTTGAAATGGGAGCATTTATCCAATGCCTATACCCCTATTTTAACTAGGAAGTAACTAGCTTGCTTTTGATTTTTCAGGCTGTTAGGCAGAGGGGACTTGCCTTATCTCAGATGAGACTTTGGACTGTGGACTTTTGAGTTAATGCTGAAATGAGTTAAGACTTTGGGGGACTGTTGGGAAGGCATGATTGGTTTTGAAATGTGAAAAGACATGAGATTTGGGAGGAGCCAGGGGCAGAATGATATGGTTTGGCTCTGTGTCCCCACCCAAATCTCACCTCAAATTGTAATCTCCACAATCCCATGTGTCAAGGGCGGGACTAGGTGGAGATAATTGGATCATAGGGGTGGTATCCCCCATGCTGTTCTTGTGATAATAACTGAGTTCTCACCAGATCTGATGGTTTTATGGGCATCTGGCATTTCCCCTGTTTGCACTCACTCACTCCATCCTGCTTCCCTGTGAAGAAGGTGCCTTGCTTCTCCTTTGCCTTCCACCATGATTGTAAGTTTCCTGAAGCTTCCCCAGCAATGTGGTACTGTGACTCAATTAACTCAACCTCTTTCCTTTATAAATTACCCAGTCTCAGGTATTTCTTCAAAGCATTGTAAGAACGAACTAATAGAGGCATCTCTTAAATTGAGAAGTGAGATCTATGCTCCCTTTCTGGAATCTGTATAAACTTGTAATTGCTTCAATCAGTAGAGTATGACAGAAGTGTCACTGTTACTTCTGAGACTGTGTCATAAAAGGCCATGCATCTTCTACCTCGTTCACTACAGCACTTGCTCTTGAAGTACTCAACTACTATGGGCATGCCATATTAAGAGGAAGCCCAAACCATATGACCACAAGTAGACCATCTGGTCTATAGTTCCAAGGGAAGCCAAATTTGAGTCATTCCAGTCCAGAAGTCAGATATGCGAGTGGAGAAACCTCCAGATGACTCCAGCCTTCAGCCATTCAAGTCACCATCCACTAGCTGTTCCATTATTGCTGGCTAATGGAGTCTCCAGACATGAAGCAGAGAAAAGGAGTACCTAATGTGCTCTGTCAAAATTTCTGTCCCCAGAATATGTGGTCATAATAAAATGGTGGTTTTTCTTTACCACTAAATTAGAAATAGTTTGTTATGCACCACAGGTAATGGGAACATTTAACATGAACCACAAGGAAAGTCATTGAGATGGAAATTCACAGAAAACAGGAAACACTGAGATGTGCATGAAAGGACATTGTTGCCAGGAAACTAGATTCGAGTGTTCACTGTACATGTATATATAGCATCTTCTATACTTTTTTTTTAGTATCAGTGAATGCTGTCATTTTCTTACTAATTCCCAGCCTCTATCCTGTTGTCTGATCTCTGAAGCTATGCCAAGTACCACCAAAATACAGGCTTTAAGGCAATTTCCCTGATTAACTCCATGTGAAATGCAGCTATGCAAGGGAAGAAAATTTTCAAATATGAGTAAAGGAGAAATGTCTCCTGCTGAGGTAAGAAAGTAAAAGAGCACGAGTTTGGGAAAGACTTTTTCTAAAGATTATTATCTGTCCCTATTCTTTGGGGATAAATAAGGTATTAAATAATAAGAAATACTATAGACTTTTAAAGAAACCTGTAGAAAAGAAAGACACTTTATTAATTCATCTTACCAAATTATGCTCAAAAATCTTATGATATCTAGAAGGTATTGGACACTTATTAGTGCCTGCTATTGTTTCTTTGACCTGATGTGCTTTCACATTATAAATGTGTCAAAATCATTAAGATATAGCTATATGAGGTATTTCTTTTTCATAATCCTCAAGCTAAAATGTCAAAATACCATCAATTACAAAACCAAAAGACAGAATAATTTTCATGGTTGTGAAATAAGTGAATATCACACAAATGAATGTACAAAAATAATAATACATTTTAATGAAAAGCAATACTTTTTTTTTTGAAATGGAGTCTCACTCAGCCACCCAGGCTGGAGTGCAGTGGCACAATCTCGGCTCACTGCAACCAGCGTCTCCTGGGTTCAAGCGATTCTCCCATCTCCTGAGTAGCTGGGATTACAGGCACCTGCCATCATGCCCAGCTAATTTTTATATTTTAGTAGAGACAGGGGTTCACCATGTTGGCCAGGCTGATCTTGAACTCCTGGCCTCAGGTGATCCACCCACCTCAGCCTCCCAAAGTGCTAGAATTACAGTCATGAGCCACCGTGCCCAGCGAGTAAGTTAATTTTTAAAAAGTCCCTGTAACTCCCTCTAGTTCTTCAAAGGTATTATTTGATACCGGTCTTAGTAATGACTAACAGTCATAATTCACTAATATTAAGAGACATCACCCATTTAATGCTTACAGCAATCTTATGAGTTGGGTATCTTTCCCCTCTTTTTAAAGGTGAGGAGATGAATAGGCCCAGAGATATATTACTCATAAGGTGGAACAGGAATAAAACAGAGGTAGCCTATTTTCAATGCCTATGTGCCAAGGTGACCATCTAAATAGCACCCGATAATTCAAAACATACTTCCACATGCATCCTTTATCCTCTTTGAATCCCGAAAGTGTCCCTGCGAACCAGCCTGTTCTTTCTATTTTATAGATAAAGACTTATCAGCTCTGGGAGGCTGAGCAAATTTCCCCAAGGAAAACCGCAGGTATGAAACACGTTTGTATATCACAGCTTCTCAATAAATAAGACTTGAAACGTGTTCATCTGTGAGAAAGACAAAGAATGTATTACTTGAAAATATGGTGCCTCATGAAAAAACGCATTTTGGTTTTTTGGTGGACCATTTATGGAAAAGAATACAAAATTACAATTACAAAATTTGTTCAGAATGAGAAAATGAGTCATCATAAATTACAAATTTTAAAAAGCTGAAAATATCTCTAACATTGCGTAAGTCTTGAAAATAGCAAAAGGAGTTTTATGAAATAACTGCTAACATGGTTTGGCAATAGATTTTCCCTACATTTTTGGTTGCATACTCCCATATGACCTCTTCCTATGACAATGATTTTTAATATATTATGAAAAGAGAACTAAAAGCTAATTCATTCTTTCATCTAATATGACTAAAGTCTTTTATTATTGGCAGTTGAGAAGACTTAAGCCCATGACCTCACACATAGACCTCGCTGTTCGTCAATTGTTACAAGTTTGTCCTACAAACACAGGAACTCAGATATGTTCTATTTTGCCAGTTCCTGTCCAGTGTATGGGGGTTGATAATTGTATATGTTGCATTGTTGATTATATTCCCGACATGACAGAATGTCCGTTTTGACTAGGAATCAACAAGAACCAAGTCCTCTACAGTGCTTACAATTGTATGCATCCAACGACTGGAATACTTTTTCACCAATTGGCTTTTGAGTCTCTGCACTTCAAGCCTTGTTTCTCTTCCACTACCCACATGCTTCCAGTATTGGGCACTGGTGTATCACTAGCCACCACTGGCCCTGTACCTTCTGTGGCACACCATCACCTGAAAACCACCCTCACAAAGAAAATGTTGGCAACAGTTTAACTGACTGCAAACCATAAATACATACATTATTTGGCAAAAAGATTCCCCAAACTTTTCACAGCCCCTCAAAGGCCACCTGATTGGAGAGTAAATATGACTGAGAGGAAATCAAAGAGCAACAAAACTAAGGCCCAAAGAGGTTGCAGTTAGATACTATAGTGTTGCAAATTTTACAAAAACCCACGTTCATAGGAAAACATTGCTTGACCCATGCTCCAGGGCACTGGCAGGAGCCTGTCCCAGGGAGGGACCTTGAAGTTTCAGCTTCATTGGTGTCACAATGAACCATCTCTGTCTTCCTGAAAAAGAGTGATAGAGAAGAGTCTTGCAGAAATATCTAAAATGTATTAGGAGCTCAAAAGCTTCCATTGCTTTTTTGACTTTGACTTTCATTAATTAGCCAAGAGAGTCAAATTCTAATTGTCTAAGGATTTTCCTACAGTGTCTTTTCTTTGCCAGGGAAATGCTAAGACAACGACTGGGCTATAAAGGGGCAAAATGAGGCACCTAGAGTTTCCAAATAATTTAAGATGCAAAACCACTTCATTTAGATCAATTAAAAATGTTCTTGACTAACTTCATTTGCATGTTTATATTAGTTCTCCACTTCACTTGGATTATGTAATTTTAAAGCTGCATTTAATTATAGCACAAACCTTTATTTATCAACCATCACTGATGTTACCGGTAAATAAGCGTTATCTTTCTATTCAGTATAAAAAATACATCATAATAAACAAAGAGGAGCAATCTTCAAGCTGGAAAGGTTTGAATGAACATGATGGCAAGGGAACGGAAACCCAGGATTAAGTGGAAAGCAGTTGGGGAGAAAAAAAGCTCTTCGTTACTTTAAATAAACTAAAATCTCCAGACAGACATGATTTCCCTCTCAAAGTACTGAAAGAATCTGCAAATGTGAACATTGCTCACTTTTATAACTTTTGCATAATTACAGAAAACAGAGGAGATGTTGAGAATATCAAAATGGAATAGTTGCCCATTCCAAAGAAGAGGAGAGAAATGTATTTGAAAAAACACAAGACCAAAAATCTTGAAGTCAATTTCTAACAAAATGTTAAAATATATTATGATTTTCTCAGTTAGGAATTCCACAATCAACAACTCATTATAGTCAAATCTGATTTCTGGCTCCCAGCCCGTTTTATCTGACAAAAAAATAATCTAAATTCTATTAAACTCCACCACTGTCTCAATTATTCAAGTTTGTAAATCAGAAAGGGGTTAAAACCCTCTCTGAGGGATTTTTCCTCTCCCTTTCCTCCATGAGGTTGATTCTAAGCTCTAGGGGAGGGGCATATATTATAAGAAATGCCCACATTGTCTCTCCTTCTGGTACAGAAGGAGCTGATTTCATTCTAAGTTTGCTCTTTCTGCCTATATCCTGTGTGAGCCTCCTGCTCCACATCCACAGAAAGTCCTTTAGGGGACAATGGGCACAGCCCCCTCCAGTAGCAGCCTTGTGGGTCTACATGGAGTGAGTAGGCTGCCACTGGTCTAGGAAATCAACTTCAGCCTGATACGAACCAAAGGCTCTCTTTTCCAAGAGGCCACATCAGTTGCAAACTCAATTGCTTCAAGACAGCCTGCTCCAGTTCAGCTGGTGTTTGTAAACAGCCCTCACAGCAGATTTATGCTGCTCCTATGAATTTGCAGTGATCTGCCATATGCAGAGGTGGAAATTACAAGGCACAAATTTTGGTGTTCCAACATGAGTACAAATGGCCTGAATTGCCTGAGAAACAGCAGAATGCGCAATGGTTTTCTTTGATTTTGGAAGATTACACTGTCCACTAGGCAACAGAATGAAGGTTCAAGAATAAAGTGAAACTTAATTTTTAAAAAGCCCTATTTTTGCACAACTAAGCGTGTAGCCTATACGATTCACACCTGATCAATGTAACGCTGTCTTTTAAGCACTAAGTAAAGGAGGCATTTATCGCTAACAGCCCACATGTGCTTACAAACAATAAGGCTCACTAAACCACTGCTTTTTCGGGTACTTGTATTATACATATTTTTGGGGTACATGTGAAATTTTGTTACATGCATAGAATAATGATCAAGTAAGGGTATTTAGGGCATCTATCATCTGAGTATTTATCATTTCTATGTGTTGGGTGCATTTCAAGTCCTCTCTTCTAACTATTTTAAAAGTATAAATCATTGTTAACTACAGCCATCTTACTCTTCTATCTAAGATTAGAACTTACTTATTCTATCCAACTGTATGTTATGTTATACTCATTAACTAACCTCTCATGCTTTTTTTTTAAATTTGAGAAATCAGAGAGAAACTATAAACCCGTATCTTGACTGAAGAAAAATAATGATTCTTTTTTTTTTTTTTTGAGATGAAGTCTCACTCTATCACCCAGGCTGGAGTGCAGTGGCGCAATCTTGGCTCATTGCAATGTCTGCCTCCCAGGTTCAAGCAATTCTGCTGCCTCGGCCTCCCAAGTAACTAGGATTACAGGCACCTGCCACCACACCTGGCTAATTTTTGTATTTTTAGTAGAAACAGGGTTTCACCATCTTGGCCAGGTTGGTCTTGAACTCCTGATCTTGTGATCCACCCGCCTCTGCCTCCCAAAGTGCTGGGTTTACAGATGTGAGCCACCATGCCCTGCCAAATAATACATTTTTTATAGTATCTCAGAGGCAAATGACATAGGAGAAGAACTACTTCAAACTCCAATAATTCTAATGAGAAACATGAGGCTCAGAGAGGTTAAGTGACATCTTCAAGGTGAAACTGTTACATGGTAATGAAGAGCAAACTTGAAATCTGGGCTCTTGTTTCTCAAACCATTTGCACGCATGCTCTGTGTCACAACCTGTGCTAGAAGTTGTGGATATAAAGATGGATAGTAACAATTCTAGCTTTACACAGCTCAAAGCTGAGTCAAAGACGTTAAATAAACCCCAGTTGGCTTCAGTCTCTAGGCCCAAGGGAAATCCTGTCAATTTTCTTCGAAGGGGTGTCCTGGAGCTGGCCTTCAACCACCTCACAAAAGCGACTTGCGTCATCTCTTCCCAATTCCGTGTTCAGTGACATTATGTTGGTATACTGAAACTGGCAGTGGTGTGAATATTTACACTAAGGAAACCAGCAACACTACGAATCAGAGCTTTCCCCCACCCCAGGACCATTTTTTAAGCATTTACTGGTACACCATTCAGGTACTCTCCTATGTTTCACTCTTGTTGCTGGCACTAATCTTCTCCAGCCTGTGGCTCTGTTTTCCCTAAAAGCAGGATTTGGAGTAAAAGGAGGGCTTCCTACATTTTCTTGTGACTCTTAAAATGACGATCCTACCATTTTAAGGAAATTGAAGCTATTACAGAAGTAAAAAGAATTAAACATGCACATGAGGAAGTTACAAAGATTCCTATAGTTTACATTGTACCATCCTGACCTCAAGTCTCTTTCCTAGCTCTCCACTGAGTTCGTGAATAACTAAGATAACGTACCTAAGGCTCCTAGTATAGTGCTTGGCACATCAGATGATTCTCAATAAAGATAGTCATTATGATTACAGTATTAATAAACAGAAATATCTCTGGGACCTGGTCCTTGGTCTTCGTTGGGCTGAGGTTGGAAAACAACAGCCCTCCTGATCTGCCCTCTTTCCTCAGGTGAATAGCTGCCCTCCCAGAAGTTTTCCTGGGAGAAAAAGGAAGCCTGAAGATGCAATTAATGTGGAACAATATATACCCTGATTTTCTGATGCCCTCCCCCCCCCCTTTTTTTTAACGTCCCTAACTATATATGTAGACTGGATCCTGGTCTTGCACTGGGACCCTGATCCCCATAAAGATACCCCCTCCTGCACACACACTGTTCCACAGAATTTTCTTGTCAAGAAATATAGTTGAAAATAAGTCAAAAAGGTTCTGAGAACACTGGATATCCACAAGCAAAAGAATAAAATTGGACCCTTAGTTTATACCATACCCAAAATATTAACTCAGAATGAATTAAAGGCTTAAACTAAATAAGACCTGAAACTAAAACTCCTAGAAGAAAACAGGGGAAAGGTTGCCTGACACTGGTCTTGGAAATGATGTTTTTGGATATCACACCAAAAGCTCAGGCAACAAAGCAGAAATAAACAAGTGGGACTACATCAAGCTAAAAAGTTTCTGCATAGCAAAGAAGATAATTTTTAAAAAGCCAGCCTATGAATTGGGAGAAAATATTTGCAAACTATATATTTGATAAGGGATTAATAGCCAAAATATGTAAGGAACTCATACAACTGAATCTCAGTAAGACAAATAACCTGATTTTTATTTTTGTTGGTTTTTTTTATTATTATACTTTAAGTTCTGGGATACATGTGCAGAACATGCAAGTTTGTTACATAGATATACACATGCCATGGTGGTTTGCTGCACCCATCAACCCGTCGTCTACATTAGGTATTTGTCCTGATGTTCTCCCTCCCCTAACCCCCTGTCCCCAACAGGCCCTGGTGTGTGATGTTCCCCTCCCTGTGACCATGTGTTCTCATTGTTCAGCTCCCACTTATGAGTGAGAACATGTGATAACCTGATTTTTAAATGGGCAAAGGACTCGAATAGATATTCTTCTGAAGAAGACATAAAAATGGCCAACGGGTACATGAAAAAGTGCTCAACATCACAAACCATAAGAGAAATACAAATCAAAACCACAATGGCATGTGATCTCACACTTGTTAGAATAGCCATGATTAAGAAGATGAATGACAACATGTGTTGGCAAGGATGTGAAGGAAAGGGAACACTTGTACAATGTTGGAGAAAATATAAATTGGTACAGACCGTTATGGAAAACAATATGTAGGCTTCTCAAAACATTAAAAATAGAACTACCATACAATCCAGCAATCCCACTGCTGGGAATACACACAATGGAAATAAAATCATTATGTCAAAGAGATATCTGCATGCCCGTGTTTATTGTAGTACTATTCACAATAGCTAAGACATGGAAACAATCTAAGTGTCCATTGACAGCTGAAAGGATAAAGAAGATGTGGTATATGTATGTGACACATGATGGAATATTATTGATCCTTTAAAAAGAAGGGGATCCTGCCATTTGCAAACACACAGATGAACGTCAGGGACATTATGCTACATAAATAAGCCAGACACAGAAATAAAAATAATGCATGATGTCCCTAACATGTGAAATCTTAAAAAGCCAAATACATGGAAACAGAGAGTGAAATGAGGGTGCAGATAGGGAGAAATGGGGAGATGTTGGTTAAAGGGTATAAAGTAGCAGATATATAGGATGAACAAGTCTAGAGTTCTGGCCAGGCACAGTGGCAGCTCACACCTATAATCCCAGCACTTTGGAAGGCCGAGACAGGAGGATCGTTTGAGCCCAGAAATTTGAGACCAGCCTGCTTGGATAACATGGTGAAACCCCGTCTCTAAAAAAAATCCAAAAATATTAGCCAGATGTGATGGTGCGCATTTATAGTCCCAGCTACTCAGGAGACTGAGGTGGGAGGGTTGCTTGAGCCCAGGAGTTCGAGGCTGCAGTGAGCCGAGATTGTGTCCCTGTACTGCAGCTTGGGCAAGAGTGAGACCCTATCTCAAAAAAAAAAAAAAAAAAAAGAAAAGGAAGAAAAAGGAAAACAAGTCTAGAGAGCTAATGTACAACATGACTACAGTTAATAATATTGTATTGCATTCTGAAAATTTGCTTAGAGAGTGGATTTCAGGTGTTCTTACTATGAAATGAAGGCAACTATGTGAGGAGATGAACATGTTTATTTGCTTGATTATAGTAATTGTTTTACTATGAATATGTATATCAAAATGTCATGTTGTATCCCACAAAATCATATAATAAAAATGAAATGAAATGAAAATAAAGTGGCAAATACCACAGGAAAGCACAAATGCAATGTATGTTAGCAGTTTAGGCTGGGATAGGGGCAATGTGGAATGTGAGAAGGCCTCATAGGTTCTTTCCAGGCAAGATGTGTCTGTGAAGCAGATGAAGAAATGTGAACATAAGGATGGTACATTAAGGAGGATTTATTACTAAGGAGAAAAGGTGCCAGGAATCTGTGATAAAAAAGGTCTCAGTCAATCCAGATGGAGATCCCTAGTGCCAGGCATATGTCTTTCTACTTGGCCCCAGGCTGCTTAGCCATCTGACATAAGAGAAGATGCAAGACATTTGCTTATCACATTTTTGGATGGCATAAAGTTGGGAGTGAAAAATTACACAGCCAAAAGAAGAACAGAAGACCACTTGGGATGATAAGATGAGCTCCTCCCAAAAGCAAGGTGAAGTTTAGACATGATATAAGCAGACTCTGACCCTTGGGTGTGCACATAAACAATGAACATAGGGAACATTCTGTCCTTCAAATATAATCAATATAATCTGGTTAACACAGGCCTGTGCCAAAGAGCTTGGAGTCTACCTTTCTCACATGTTATCTCTTTCAGATCCTGTGAGATTGAGGATGTAATCTGTGGCTGTGGCACTAAACATTTCTTTCCAGATGGTTATCTGACCATTGAAGTGAATGAACCTGATTTTTAATGTTAAATGAAATGTATTCTAACCAAATCAGCTAACCAGAATTTAATATTTGGATTGGGAGGAAAATTTGTATTGAATTATTGGGGCAATTTCTTGATTCTTTATTTAACATTGCTTAACTTAATAGTAGCAGAGAGAATATCAAGGACTCTTTCATCCCTTTCACTAGCTGGTGAACATTCCATTAGTGGTACAAGACAGGATCCAAATATGGCATGTAAGAGATGTCATCTAGAAGAAAAATTGTTCTTAATTTTGACTGTCCATAAAGATGACTTCATGACCACTTCAAGAAAATGCTTCAGCAAATAACTTCATAATATACTAGGTATCATTTCTAATGAATGCATTAATACATTTTAAATATACTAAAAATACATTCTTTAGTGAGTGTGAAAGAGTTTTTATATTACAATCCATTGACATTATCTGCTTCCCTCAAACATGTAAATAAAATTTATTATCCTATTAATGAAATTTTTCCCATAAAGGTATATTATTACACCATATATAATTAAAAGCAGCATAGGCTATAAATCACACTGATTTTTTTTCTGAAATGCACCTACTCTAGATAATGCTAACAATTGTTCCTTCCATACTGCCCAAAGCAATTTACAGATTAAAAGTTACTCCTTTTTTTGAGACAGAGTCTCGCTCTGTCGCCCAGGCTGGAGTGCAGTGGCCAGATCTCAGCTCACTGCAAGCTCCGCCTCCCAGGTTTATGCCATTCTCCTGCCTCAGCCTCCCGAGTAACTGGGACTACAGGCGTCCGCCACCTCGCCCGGCTAGTTTTTTGTATTTTTTAAAGTAGAGACGGGGTTTCACCACGTTAGCCAGGATGGTCTCGATCTCCTGACCTCGTGATCCGCCTGTCTCGGCCTCCCAAAGTGCTGGGATTACAGGCTTGAGCCGCCGCACCCGGCCTAAATGTTATTCCTATCAAAATACCAATGACATTTTCCACAGAATTAGAAATAACTATTCTAAATTCCATTTGGAACAAAAAATAAAAAAATAAAAGCCTGAATAGTGAAAGCAATCCTAAGCAAAAAGAACAAAACTGAAGGCATCACACTACCCAACTTGAAACTATACTACAAGGCCACAGTAATTAAAACAGCATTGAACTAGTACAAAAACAGACACATAGACCAATAGAATAAGTTAGAGAACCCAAAAAAAAAAAGCCGCACACCTACAACTATCTGTTCTTTGACAAAGTTGACAATAACAAGCAATGGGGAAAGGATTCCCTATTAAATACATGGTGCTGGAATAGCTGGCTAGCCACATGCAGAAGATTGAAACTGGACCCCTTCCTTATGCCATATACAAAAATCACCTCAAGATGAATTAAAGACTTTAATATGAAATCCGTAACTATAAAAAGTCTGGAAGAAAACCTAGGAAATACCATTCTGGATATCAGTCCTGGCAAAGACTTCCTTATGAAGACTCCAAAAGTAATTATAATGAAAATAAAAATTAAAGGTGAGACCTAATTAAACTAAAGAGCTCTTGTACAGCAAAAGGAACTACCAACAGAGTAAACAGACAATCAACAGAAGGAGAGAAAATATTCGCAAACTATGCATCTGACAAAGGTCTAATATCCAGACTCTGTAAGAAATTTATACAAATCAACAAACAAAAAACAAATGACCCCATTTAAAAATGGGCAAAGGACATGAATAGACACTTCTCAAAAGAAGACATACACGCAGCCAACAAGCATGTGAAAAAAATGCTCAATATGACTAATTATTAGGGAAATGCAAATGAAAACTACAATGAGATACCATTTCACACCAGTCAGAATGGCTATTATTAAAAAGTCAAAAAATAACAGATGCTAGTTAGATTGCAGAGAAAAGGGAATGCTTTGACACTACTGGTGGCAATGTATGTTAGTTCAGCCATTGCAGAAAGCAGTCTGGAGATTCCTCAAAAAACTTAAAATGGAACTATTCAACCTAGTAGTCCCCTTACTGAGTATATATCCCAAAGGGATATAAATGCTTCTGCCATAAAGACACATGCACACATATGTTCACTGCAGGGCTAATGACAATGACAAAACAGGGAATCAACCTAGATGCTCATCAATGGTGGACTGTATAAAGAATGTGTGGTACATATACACCATGGAATAATATGCAGCTATAAAAAAAAAAAGAATAAAATCACGTCCTTTGCAGAAACATAGATAGAATTGGAGGATATTAGCTTAAGCAGAATAATTCAGGAACAGAAAACACAACACGACATGTTTTCACCTTTAAGATACACATTGGGTAAACATGGACACAAAGAAGGGAATGATAGACCATGAAGCTTTTTTGAGGGTGAAGGAGGGAAGATTGAAAAACTACTTATTGGATACTATGCTGATTATGGGGTGATAAAATTATCTGTACAGCAAACCCCCATGACATGCAATTTACCCATGTAACAAACCTGCACATGTACCCCTTGAACCTAAAATAAAAGTTGGAAAGAAAAAACATTGTTGCTTTTATACAAAGAAGATACTAGAAACCCCTCATGGTTTTTGTGACATAATTTTTATCCAAAAATATTTAAAATTTAACATTTTAAAGATGTATTAGAAAATGTATCCACTCAATAGAAAAAAAAACTATTTTTGATAAATCAGGGGAAATATTAGAATAAATACATGCTTACTGTGAGGTTCTGTTCATTTAATTCTGAATTTTTCAGCCAAGAAGACATCAATCAAATGTTACATTCACAGTGTTTGTAAGATAAACAACACCCAGTTAAGAAAAAGTACAGTTTTTAGTCAATATAAATATTTGAGAGACGGTCTTCTCATGGATGTTCAGCTCATCATAAGACAATCTGCAGTTCAATCCATTTATAGGCTTCTCTAGTAATTACAATAGCGTGGGTTAGTCTACCCTTACGTTCTATCACCATTCATCTTGTGACCAATGATACTGGTGATAAAATCTGTGACAAAAAGAAGTGTTAATGAAAATCTCATGATCCTCCCTGTGGGTAATGAACAATTGTTACAAGGATATAGAGAAAGAGATAGCGTGAGAGAGAGATGCAGATAAACATAGCGATAAGGAGACAGAAACAGGGAGGAACATAAAGCCCTGGAGCTGACCTTCTCATTGTGTAATACTCACTGCTCCCGGTGAAGAGAGAAAGACATGTTCTTCCTCAAAGTATTCTGAAAAGCAGTGATTTCTGACGAAAAGAGGATTTATTTGTATAGGAACCTAAGGATTTGGAGGCAAGAAGGCAGACATAATCCCTAGTTCTCTGAGACTGTAAGTTAGAGAATCCAGTGGGCCAAGTGGCTTTGACAAGACAGGAAAGATCATCAAAAACTTCACATTGTTCAAGGGAAGTCAGTTTTGATGACCCTCATTCTATACAAGGTATTAAGAATTGGTGGAAGGGCTGGTTCCAGCAGAGAGGGTAACTGAAGCCAGAATCACCATGTATCTTAGCTCAGTGGCTGTCCTTTCAGAAAAGCCTCTGGCCACATGGGTGTGAAATGAAGAGTTTCAGCCTAGGATTCTAAGAGGGCACCAGTGAGTCCTGGACAGACAGCAGGCCATTCACCAACCATCTGACAACTGACTGCAGCAGCAAGAAGCAAGGGCAGCAGTGGACTTATCCACTATTCTGGTTTGCTTTGTACTTGACATTTGGAAGCAGTGCTAATCCCAGCCCCCCTTCCCAAATTAATCAAACCCTCAAGGTTGTGGAAAATTAGTTGTGGAAAAGAATTAAGAGAGTGATTCTGGACTTTCTGTTAGTAAGAAAAGTGGTCTTCTCAAACATTTATTTGGAAAAATGCATATTTATTCCCCAGGTGTACGAAGCAAGTAGAAACAATTCCATGGGGCTCAGGCATCACATTGAGACAAACAGGTTGAGCTGATCAGCCAGTTAGTCCTAAACTTGCCAAGTGACTTCTGTTAAGCTTTGTACAATTGAAGGGAGAGAATCCAGAAAGCACATGTATCCAGTATCTATGCCAGGAAAATAAATGCAGCCCTTGAAGAATCTTCAATATGAATTTTGGCATCCTTAATATCCAAAGTAGCTTTCCATAATTGAATGTTTATTAAGTATCCTGGAGAAGTCATTGCTTTCCTTAATAACATGTGGTAGCCTATGGCCATCCAAAGTACTTAATTAGTGATTGTTAAAACTGTAAACATACTGTGTACTTGTTATTTCCCTGCTACACATCTTGTAAAACTGCCACCAAAGACAATGTCCACTATAATATTCAACATTCCTGGGTGAGAAATTCTCTTCTAATTAATGCTAAAAAGAAAAAAAAATGGAAAGGAAACATACTTTTCTTTATATTCTGGTATCCATTTCATTCATTCATTCATCCATCCTGTCTATTATTTCAATTATTCACTTAAAGTACGAACTATGTGACATTCATTTGCTATGTGATGGAGATACAAAGATGTGTGAAATGCCTCTCTAATCTCTAGAGATGCCCAAGTACAGTGGAAGCGGAAAATATGCACATAATATGTTAACAGGATGCAATCGAGGAAGTATTTAACCTGGAGGTAAAGGAAGACTTGTAAAGGAGGCAGTGTATGAGATGAATCTTGAAGAGTGAGGGAGAAGCAGGCATCAAGATGGGTCCCAGGTTTCAGACTTGGCACGCATGAATCCTGGTGCCGGTAACTAAGATAAAGAAAGAACAAAGGAAGACTCATTTCTGGGAGACCATAAAGAGTTCTGTTTTATAATTGCACCTTGATACTACTGCCTTGGTTTTGATCACAGTGTGGCATAGTTGATTGGCACCTGCTTTCAGTTCAGCTGAACCAGGTTCATATCCTGGCTCTACCACTTACTAATGACATTATCATGGGCAAAGGTCTTAAATTCTCAAAGCCATGATTTTCTCACCTAGAAAACAGAATTAATGATACATACTTCTTAGGTTGCAAGGAAATGTACAATACTAGCTAAATTGATAATCCTTTTAATAATCCTTTAAAATAACCTCTTGGTCAGGTGCAGTGGTTCACACCTGTAATTCCAGCACTTTGGGTGGCTGAGGCAGGGAGATCACCTGAGTTCAGGAGTTCTAGACCAGCCTGGCCAACATGGAGAAACGCCATCTCTACTAAAAATACAAAAATTAGCCAGGCATGGTGGCACATGCCTGTAATCCCAGCTACTCATAAGGCTGAGGCAGGAGGCAGGAGAATCGCTAAAACCCGGAGGCAGAGGTTGCGGTGAGCTGAGATGGTGCCATTGCACTCCAGCCTGGGTAACAAGAGTGAAATTCTGTCTCAAAAACAAAAACAAACAAACAAAAAAACCCTCTTGAGTCCAGTGTGGACCCAAACTGAATCTATTTTGCTTCTCTTCTTGGTCTTGGTCTTTGCTAATGAGTGGTGCACTTCTTTCTGTTGACTACTCTGACCTTTATGCCGTGCTGGCTGGTTTCCTGGTGCCCCACCTTTTTTCTCTCTAGAGTTGAATCCCCTTATTCCCAGCATGTTTCATAGCCAGCGTGGAGAAGTGTATGCTATCTCACTGTTGTCTTTAAGCCTTGAGAGAGTGAATAAATAAAAATAAAAGTACATGTTATCTCTGCTGTTCAAATATCTGTCACCTGTTAGAACTACACCTTGCTGATGGATGGGGTGTTTACAGCTATGAACTTTGTCCTAACTTCCTTCATTCGTCAATCCTCCATCATCCGAGGGGAGTAATGTCACCCCCCAGTCTTGGAGTGAAGCCAGGGTACACAGGAATGTCGTTCTGCTGGACTGCTCACGTGCATTGGAGGGTGACAGCTGGATCCCAGACAGCTGTTGTGTGACTAGCTGACGTGGGATAATCATGAGTTGGGAGGAAAGAGGAAATGCTTTCAGGATTCACTGAAGCGCAACTTTAAGAAACACAGAAAAACTGGAGCCAATTAGGAAACTCAGGCTGACAAGCAGCTATCAGGAACCAACTTTTTGAACAAAAGCATCAGGCTAACTAAGAAACAGTCACAAACAGCAAAATATCTTTCAGATGGACGTGGCCAGTGGTAATTAAAGCACATTTCCTGCATGCTCAGTTTAGCAAGGACTGCCGAACCATTGAGGATATTTTTGGTTACATGCTCATCCAGATTTCAATGCCTTCTATTTGAAGAGGGATGATCAGATGTCTTTCCCCTAATCTATCTGTTTTGCAGGGCATACAGAAGTAGGGCCTTCCAGCCATTCTTTATGCAGATAAAAAGACTTTAGCAGCTAGAAGAGAAAGAAACATAGCACATGAGGTTAGTAAGCCAGATAGTTGGGTCAAACAGTGAGTGATCTGACAGACTGACACTGAGAGGTTCAGTACATTGTGGCAAGGAGTCAGAGCTAGATTCAAATCCCAACTCTGCAACAATGTGAGGATTTGCCTCCTGGTCATTAAAATGGAGGGAAAGTACCTCTTATGGCTATCTAAACATTATAAGAAATAATACATAGTGTGCTTATAATAGATACTTTAAAAACAATTAGTTCCCCACTTTCCTTTTCCTGTGCTAAGGGAAAACAGTCAGATACAGAAGTGGGACTTCAGTTATGCCCGGCTATGCCATCTATGACTTTCTCATGTTCAGTTTCCTTTCTGATGAAAGAAATGAACATAATGTTTTCATAACCTAATTTTGGTATTTCATTTATAAGTTAACAAGTAATTAAGGCAATTACTTTACCATCTATTTCGCTCTGTGAGGACATAAACTTGCATAATGCTTTCACTTATGGTTTATAGTTTTTTTTTTTAAAGTAAGCTCCAAGTCGAATTTTCCAGCTTGATGTCAGAAAGGGGGAAGGACAATGAACAGGTAAGGTTCTGAGGGTTTCCCCAACCAGAGCAGCCTTAACTTTGAAATATTTCAGGTATTGGCCTTCCCATAAGGTTTTTCTACACATAAAGGATCCCATAGCTGAATAATTAAGTTCAAAGTCATTCTTCTATAATATTTATGTTCAGGAGAAGACTTGGATAAAAAATCATTAATTTTACACCTTGGGTCAATTAACATGGCCACCCCTCTCATTTAGTCTATGCAGGGCCAGAAATTGATACATAGTGTGGAAACAGTTCTCTGTCCCTACCAGAAACATTTATGCAGTGAACTAGCCCCTGAAATGACTCAGGGAATAGGAAACATTTCAAGGATACTGAGTTGGGGGTTCCCAAGACAACCCTCAGGTTTGATGATTCCCTACAAAGACTCACAGGATTCAACCTATAGTGATCCTCATAGTTATGACT
Organism: Piliocolobus tephrosceles; assembly: GCF_002776525.5. Taxonomy (NCBI): domain Eukaryota; kingdom Metazoa; phylum Chordata; class Mammalia; order Primates; family Cercopithecidae; genus Piliocolobus; species Piliocolobus tephrosceles. The sequence continues at coordinate 108,054,741 of NC_045436.1, read as the reverse complement.
TATTACAGCTAAAAGATACTAAGCATAATCAACACAGGAAAAAGATTCAAGTGGCAAAGTCTGGAGGAAACCAGGAGCTGGCTTTCAAGAGTCTTCTTCCAGAGGAGTCACACAGGATGGGCTTAATTCTCCCAGTTGCGACAGCACGTGGGAAATGTTAGCCCAGAACAAGTACCTGTTCCCAACTCTGTGTTAATTGAATTTGTGCTATCACAGGGTATGTTCTCAGGGAATTTTCCCCACACATATTCAAGTAAGCTTTGACTTTATGTGTTCAATATTCATATAACTTGTACTTTTACAGATTCTATACTGATTTTCACAAATTTCCTTTCCTTGGTGGATTTCAGTGTTTCATCCATGATTGGACTGAGTTAAGCCATCACGTGATGTCTCTAACCTTCTACCAGAAGAGAAGACTCAGGTTCTAAAGAGGCAGAGGGGTGTGTGAGGAAGGAACTGGCTGGCATTAGGGTCTGAGTTGAGGAAGATCTTCCTTCAACTCTTCCTGTGTTCTCTCTCGACCCCCTTGTTTTAGCAAATGGGGCTGCCTTTCAGGGTGAGTATGACGGGCTATTGCCCAAACTCACCCTCCATGTCACCTCTCAGAAGTCCTCACTCCCTGTAAGGGGGAGGGGTTGGAATGGCATGGCAGGCAGAGCAGTGCCTCCCTAGACACCTTTATATAAGATGTTAAGAGCTATTAAAATGTCATTTAAACTCTGAAGAAGGAACAAGAACAAGAAAAGCATATACTTAGTTTTGGGGAATGGATAATATAAAGAATAAACTACCAAATGTCCATTCCACTCAAGTTTCTCTATCAATGCAAGTGGTATTAATGGAGCAAAGTTCAATTTTGAGAGGAAAACAACTGAAGTTCAAAAACAGAGAAAGGAATTGTAAATTGTATGCAACTCTCCTTGGTCCTCATGAATTATATTCTCCTGCTTGCAAACAGCATGGAGTACCCACAGGAGAGCTGGGTTTTTGTTTTCTGGTTTTTAGAGACAGACAAAGAGGACAGATATGAAAAGTCTACAGATGGGCAAATGTTGTTTTCATTTTCAAAAGGGAGAGAATGCAGTTATAGCAGACAAAAGACTTCTTGAGATTCATTCTGAGCAGGATCCTATAGAAGACAATAATAAAAAATTGCGATATTCTACTGTATGCCAAGCATTGTTCCCTGTGCTTTACAGATCTTAGCATTTCACACCCACAATGGCCTTCTGAGGTAGATATGTCTGAGGTTCTCACTGTGCAATTTCCTTACTTAGGGTCTCACCTTCTCCAAATGGGCTAAAGATTTCCCTTCAAAAATCACATTCCTCTGCTAGAAAATAATTCTAATCATTACAACTCTTTTCCACCACATATCATAAAGGATAGGGGTGGGGTGGAGGGAAATGGGCTTCTTCTCTATTAAAAATTATTATTAAAATCCTATTCTGTGTTCTGAATGTGCTTCCTTTCTCTGGTCCAGACAGCGTGAAATTTGTAGAAGAATCACCAAAGGACCAAATCAAGGTTCCCTGAGTGCAGTTATTGAGTCAGCTGGTCTCTCTGCTGCCCCTATCATCCATGAGACTGGGAAAGTGAGCCTGGCCTCTTCCATTCCCAAAAATCGATAGACAGCCTTTCTCCAAACTTCATCCAGGGGTTGAGAAGGGTGTCCTCATCTTTGAAAATGTTGAGTGTGTAAGGTGCTTGAGCTGGGATTAGGGAGAGACTATATAAACCTTTGTTTATTCTGAATATCAGCCTATTTCATACCATTCGTCCAGGTCCATGTAATTCCTGGTTCAAGTGTTTATTCTTTCACGTAATTTGCCTGTTCTTATGTAAACCAAGATTGATGTAGAGAGCTACATCTGTTTCTCAGATACAGTCCTCTTATTCTCATGGTCATTTGCAGTTCTGAGATCCTAATTCTATTCTCTTAGCTTTATGCTATTTCCTGGAACTCTGGGGTTACATCTGACTAGGGACAATACAGTCCTGTCCTGCTTTACTAAGAACTTCTTCCTTGCTGATCAAATTTTCTCTAGAACAGTAATTCTCTTCATGGTTTCCTTCACCATCTGGAACTTGATACAGACAACAGACTAGGTTAAAACATTTTTTATTTCTTTTGTTTTTCCAGCTGAATGGGATTTTCAAAAACTATACATATGTTCAAATTTTAACTTTATTGTAATCAGTTTGAGTGCATTGTTTGTTGTTTGTTTTATGGTTTTTATGTATAAATATGAAAGAGCAAGAGAATAGGGGAATGGAAGTGAGAAAGGTATTTCATTGCTTTTGTTTGGTTGAAAATGCTGCTAATTTTAGTGGTTATTATATATGAGTATTTGCAAAAAAGACTGCCTAAAAAGGCATGCTGAAAAATCTGAACTCAGTTTTTTAGCTCCTTTAAGGACAGAATAAGGTAATGGTTGAGAGCATAAGCTCCAGAGTTTGATAAGCCTGGTTTTCAGTGCTGGCTTCTATACTCACCCACTCTATGACTTAGTGACTTTAGTCTTTCTCACACACAACTTATTAAAATATCTCATTGTGAGGTGGAAATTATATAATTCATAAAACATAGTAAATACCTTAAAATGGTAGTTGTTATTTTAGTAGGAACTAGATAAATCCTTGCATTATTTTGGGGCTAGCCTCATGAATAACAAGAGTAGGCTTTGCGGTCTAATTTGAGTTACGCCCTCATGATCCGCTTGCTCATCCTCCCACTGGCCTTCAGGAAGTAAGGCTCTTGAATCTAGTCTATTAAATAAGCTGGATTCAATAGGGTGCAAGCAAAAAATCAACTTTTTTCCTCTTGCCACTGCTCTTCAAACCTGAATCCTCAACTTGTTCTTTCTCTACCTCTGAGTGAATATTGGACAAAACTCATAGTTCACACGATTATTACTAAGTAATAAGGCAATAATAAATAAGTAAAAACCTAATTTCATCCAAAACTCACATAAGTCTAAACTTATTCAATTTAAATCTCCCTCACACCAGCTCAGGTCTCCTTTAGGTTTCAAAGCTGTGGAGGTGGAGAATGGCCGCTGGCTGCTGCTTTACTTCCTTTCTTTGTTCTTCGTTAAAGCCTGTCTGCAAGAAGGAAAGATTGAGCCAGTGTTAGCTCCCAACATCTCAATTCAAATGTTATTAAATTAGCTCTCAACTCCTGACTTCCCCATGGCAGCCTCAGTGGGCATCACTGATTCCCTCTAGCTGTGGGTACAGTTGTGCCCATTTTGGCAAGGAGAGAAAGAGTAGGGACCTCAGCCTCATCAGTCTGACTCACCTCTGCCCAGGGCCTTAGCCAGGCTGGTATTTGGGGGTAGCCATGGCAATGGGCTAAGTTGGCTTGTTGTGGCTAGGTGTCACAGACAGGACAGGTTACATAAATTGTGGAGTCATTTGCAAAATGAAAATGCAGGATCCTTTTTCAAATATTATTAGGAATATTAAGACAGCAACAGGAGAGCATTAAGCCAAGCTCCAGACAGGTCACCTGCCTCTGAACTGTACCCATAGTTAGAGAGAATCATCTCTAATCATTAAACAAATCCAGGAGAACGTGTGACAGGAAATCAAGTTAAGAATTAGGGTTCTGTATCCAGGGAGGAGTGGAGACTAAGAACAAAGTCCAGAGCTGGAACAATAAAAGGAGGTGATTCAAGAAGAGGCTGAAGGATTCCCAGAAAGAGACCTGAGGGCGTTGGCTGGTTCATAAAGCCACTAACTTGTGATGTTATCTATACCAGTGTGCAGGATGCCTGGGTGAGGCACCTGCACAAAGCTCTGAAAGCTCCCAGTGCACAGAGTGAGGGATAGCCTTCCTCTAGATCTGGCCCAGGAGCCCTGCCTCTATTTCCCTGTGAGCACAGGGTCTCCGATCAGGGTCCCTCATCAAAGCCCCAGCAAATTTTCTTGTGGGAGAAGACAATGTTCAATGGTGAAAGACTGATGAAGCAGTACAGAAAGAAAGGTACCAGATGTACCTACTCCTTAAGAATAGTCAGCAGATCATAATGCATTGAACTTCAGACTTTCAAAGCAAGTCTGCATCCATTGTTTCACAGACATAATATCTGTGCCCATAGAATCACAAGGCTGAGTTTCATTGAAAACACATCTGGTAGATGAGCACATCAGAGCCCTCTTTCTGAGAGACAAAATGTGAGAAGACTGGCCATTGGCCGCCACAACCTCCTTGAGCCTTGAATCAGTTCTGGACCCCACTCTGCCCTGTGGGCACTTGGCAGTTGTCTCACCACTGACATTCAGCTTCACCACAGCTTGGTTTTCCCCTCCTTGATGTTATTTCTTAGCCAGGAAAAGAAAGTGCAAGGAAGGGGATGGACATTAATCTGCAAGATTAGTGAGAATCTTCTCTCAAACGTGGATGTTAGATATTTCATAGAAGTGAAAATGCCTTCCTAAATACTAAAATGCTGTATGTGAGCTGCTTTGATCTGCAATGGCCTGCCATGTCACTGTGGTTCCGATTACTTCAAAAGGGTCAACTGATGTGAAAAAAAAATCAGTGGCTTCTCTACAATGTAATCCAAATACTTGTCACTTATAACAATTTTTTTTTTTTTTTTTAAGACAAAGTCTCACTCTGTCACCCAGGCTGGAGGGCAGTGTTGTGATCTCAGCTCACTGCTACCTCCACCTGCTGGGTTTTCAAGCAATTCTCTCACCTTAGCCTCCTGAGTAGCTGGAATTACAGGTGTGCACTACCACACCCTACTAATTTTTGTATTTTTTGTAGAGACAGGGATTCACCATATTGGCCAGGCTGGTCTCGAACTCCTGACCTCAAGTGATCCACCTCAGCCTCCCAAAGTGCTGGGATTACAGACGTAAGCCACTGCACCTGGCCTGTAACACCTTTTTCTGTTTTTGTTTTGTTTTGTTTTGTTTTTTAATTTCTCCTAGGGAGCAGCCAAGATGGCCAAACAGAAATAGCTCTACTCTGTGGCTCCCACCAAGAAGGATGAAAAGGGTGAGTGAATTCTGCATCTTCAGTTGAGGTACCAAGGTTCTCTCATTGGGACTGATTGGGCAGATGGCATGATTCACAGAGAGTGAGGAAAAGCAGGCTGGAGCAAGGGCCCACCCAGGAGCTGCATGGGGCAAAGGGAGCTCCCTCCCCCAGCCCAGGGAGGTGGTGAGGGATTGTGCCACCCCTCCCTGAAAACCATGATTTCCCATGGATCCTTGCAACCCCCAGATTAGGATGTCTCCTCATGAGGCCACACCACCAGGGCCTTGATTCCCAAGCGCAGAGCTATGCAGATTCACAGCAGCTGCTCAGGTGGGCAGAAGCTCAGTAGGCACTGAGACAGGAGTTTTTACGTACTCAGGCTCTGGGATTTCTGGTGACACAGGAGATCCCTCCACTCCTGTGGGAAGGGGACTGAAGCCAGGGAGCCAAGTTGCCTCGCTGAGCGGGCCCCACTGCCAAAGAACCCCATAAGCTAAACCCACTGGCTTGGAATCCCCTCTGGCCAGCGCAGCAGGCTGGAGACTGTCTAATAAGACCGAGTTCGGGGTGAGGGCCAGCTGCCATCATTGAACTCTATACCCAAAAACAACAGAATATACATTCTTTTCAGTGTCACATGGTACTTGCTCTATAATTGATCACATAATTGGAAATAAATCGCTCCTCACCAAAGGCAGAAGAACTGAAATCATAACAAACAATCTCTCAGACCACAGCACAATCAAATTAGAACTCAAGATTAAGAAATTAAGAAACGCACTCAAAGCCACAAAGCTACATGGAAATTGAACAATCTGCTCCTGAATGACTCATGGGTAAATAAAAAAAAATGTTGGCAGAAACCAAGTTCTTTGAAACCAATGAGAACAAAAAGACCATGTACCAGAATCTCTGGGGCACAGCTATAGCAGTGTAAAGAGGGAAATTTATAGCGCTAAATGTCCACATCAAAAAGCTAGAAAAATCTCAAGCTAACAACCTAACATCTCAATTAAAGGAACTAGAGAACCAAGAGCAAACAAACCCCAAACCTAGCAGAAGACAAGAAATAACCAAGCTCAGGGCAGAACTGAAGGAGACAGAGACATGAAAAACCCTTCAAAAACAATCAATGAATCCAGGAGTGGGGTTTTTGAAAACATTAATAAAATAGACTACAAGCTAGACTAATAAAAAGGAAAAGAAAAAGGAATCAAATAGACACAATAAAAAATGATAAAAAGGATATCACCACTGACCCCATAAAAATACAGACAACCAGCAGAGAATACTATAAACAGCTCTATAAAAATAAAGTAGAAAGTCTAGAAGAAATTGATCAACTCCTGGACACATATACCCTCCCAAGACAGAACCTGAAAGAAGTTGAATCCCTGAAGAGACAAATAACACGTTCTAAAATTGAGGCAGTAATAAATAGCCTACCAACCAATAAAAACCCAGGACCAGATGAATTTATAGCTGAATTTTACCAGAAGTACAAAGAGGAGCCGATATCCTTTCTTCTGAAACTATTCGAAACAATTGAAAAGAAGGGACTCTTCCCTAACTCATTATATGAGGCCAGCATCATCCTGATACCAAAACCTGGCAGAGCTACAACAAAAAAAGAAAACTTCAAGCCAATATCCCTGATCAACATCAATGCAAAAATTCTCCACAAAATACTGGCAAACTGAATACAGCAGCATGTCAAAAAGTTTATCTGCCACAATCAAGTTGGCTTCATCCCTGGGATGCAAGGCTACTTCAACATATGCAAATCAATAAACATAATTCATCACAAAAACAAATCTAAAGACAAAAACCACACGATTATCTCAACAGATGCAAAAAAAAAAAAAGATCTTCAATAAAATTCAACAACCCTTCATGTTAAAAACTCTCAACAAACCAGGCATTGAAGGAACATACCTCAAAATAATAAGAGCCATTTATGACAAACCCACAGCCAATATTATACTGAATGGGCAAAAGCTGAAAGCATTCCCATTGGAAACCTGTAAATGACAAGGATGCCCTCTCTCACCACTCCTATTCAACACAGTATTGGAAGTTCTGGCCAGGGCAATCAGGCAAGAGAAAGAAATAAAGCATATTTGAATAGGAAGAGAGGAAGTCAAATTATCTTTGTTTGCAGATGACATGATCCTATATCTAGAAAACCCCATCGTCTCAGCCCAAAAGCTTCTTATGCTGATAAGCAACTTCACCAAAGTCTCAGGATACAAAATCAATGTGCAAAAGTCACAAGCATTCCTATATACCAACAACAGGCAAGCAGAGAGCCAAATCATGAATAAACTCCCATTCACAATTGCTACAAATAGAATAAAATACATAGGATACAGCTAACAAGTGAAGTGAAGTACCTCTTCAAGAAGAACGAAAAACCACCGCTGAAATAAATCAGAGAGGACACAAACAAATGGAAATACATTCCATGCTCATGGATAGGAAGAATCAATATCATTGAAATGGCCATACTGCCCAAATTAATTTATAGATCCAATGATATTCCTATTAAACTACCATTGACATTCTTCACAGAATTAGAAGAAATTATTTAAAATTCATATGGAACCAATAAAGAACTTGTGTAGCCAAGACCTTCCTAAGCATAAAGAACATAAGCATAAAGAACAAAGCTGGAGGCATCATGATACTGGACTTCAAACTATGCTACAAGGCTTCAGTAACCAAAACAGCATGGTACTGGTACAAATACAGACACATAGACCAATGGAACAGAATAGAGAACTCATAAATAAAACTACACATCTACAACCATCTGATCTTTGACAAAACTGACAAAAGCAAGCAATGGGGAAAGGATTCTCTATTTAATAAATGGTGCTGGGAAAACTGGCTAGCCATATGCAGAAAATTAAAACTGGACCCCTTCCTTACACCTTACACAAAAATTAGCTCAAAATGAATTAAGACTTAAATTTAAAACCCAAAATGATTAAAAAAAAAAAAAAAAAAACCCTAGAAGAAAATCTAGACAATACCATTCAGGACATAGGCACTGGCAAAGATTTCATGACAAAATCCCCAAAAGCAATTGCAACAAAAGCAAAAATTGACAAATGGGATCTAATTAAACTAAAGAGTTTCTGCACAGTAAAAGAAACTATCACCAGAGCAAACAGGTAACCTACAGAGAGGGAGAAAATTTTTGTAATCTATCTATCTGACGAAGATCTAATATCCAGAATCTACAAGGAACTTAAACAAATTTACAAGAAAAAAACAAATGACCCCATTAAAAAGTGGGCAAAGGACATGAACAGACACTTCTCAAAAGAAGACATTCATGTGGCCAACAAACATTTGAAAAAAAAGCTCAACATCACTGATAATTAGAGAAATGCAAATCAAAACCACAATGAGATACCATCTCACATCTGTCAGAATGGCGTTTATTAAAAAGTCAAGAAATGACAGATGCTGGCAAAGTTGTGGAGAAATAGGAATGCTTTTACACTGTTAGTGGGAATATAAACTAGTTCCACCATTGTGGAAGACGGCGTGGTGAGTACTGAAAGATCTAGAACCAGAAATACCATTTGACTCAGCAATTCTATTACTGGGTATATACCCAAAGGAATATAAATGATTCTATTACAAAGATATATATGTTCATTGCAGCACTATTCACAATAGCAAGGACATGCAATCAACTAAAATGCTCATCAGTGATAGACTGAATGAAGAAAATGTGATACATATATACCATGGAATACTATGCAGCCATCAAAAGGAACAAGATCATGTTTTTTGCAGGGATATGGATGGTGCTGGAAGCCATTTTCCTCAGCAAACTAATGCAGAAACAGAAAACCAAACATCACATGTTCTCACTTACAAGTGGAAGCTGAACAATGAGAACATATGGACATAGACAGGGGAACAATACACACTGGGACCTGTCACGGGGTGGGGTAGGGGGAGGAAGAGCATAAGGAAAGATAGTTAATGCATGCTGGGCTTAGGCGATGGGTTGATAGGTGCAGCAAACTACCATGGCACATGTTTACATATGTAACAAAGTTGCACATCCTGTACATATACCTGAAACTTAAAATAAAAATTAAAATTATAAAGAAATTTCTCCTGGGCTGACACCTTTAAGTCTAATATTGTTTATTTATGTAATTGTTCTCAATATAGACATTTAATAATTTAAAAATTGTGCTTAAATGCTATGTTGTCATTAATACGTTTTAAAACCTATTAAAGGGAGACAAAATTATCCCAATATTGTAAAAAGAAAATGCTTTGTGTATGAGTACTTATAATGTATATTATTATATAATTTTAGTGTTAAATAATATAATACAATAAAAATGATATAATTTATATAGCATGTTACACACACATGCACACACACACACACACACATACACACATATATAATGTTTAAAGGACAAGAAAAAGAAGATTGAGAGAAAATCCACCAAAAACATTATAGTAATTCTCTGGGTAGTCAAATTGGATATAGTTTTTATTTTCTTCTTTACATTTTTCTCTGTTTTTCAAATGTTTTATATTGATAAAACATTGCATATTATCAGAGGAGACAAATCACTATTTTTAAATGTCCCTTGGGAGCCAATAACACATGTTTATTTAAACATTTCCAGGCTTTAAAAAACCCTCCTTTAATATAGCCATGACATTTTCTTGCAATATGCATGTTCACACAACTTCTTTCCCCTCTAGACTTTATTATCTTAACATCTGTGATTTACTTGTTTTTATATTCCTACCTTCTCAGCTATTTATTATACATAGTAAATGCTCAGTAAATGTTTGTAGGATAAGATAATACACATTTACAAGTAAATGCAACTAGGCCATTTTTAAATTCAGACTTAGTTAAATAACTCTATTTTTGTTGCCTTTTCCCAAACTTATTGGTTCATTTTCCATACTAATTTTAAGTAAAATTTAAACTCTTTCCAAAACATTTAATTTTATTTTCATAAAAACAAAACCCTTTTCCTTTTGTAATCATTTCTTCTTTGGTTTCCCCAGTATTCTATTAAATTACATAGTTATAATAATGAGTTCAAATGGCATGAACAGGCTAAGTTTCAAAACAGCAGACTATTGGGGAGCATACGCCTCAATGGTGGAAGAAGTAAGGGAGTGAACTAGAAAGTAGCACAAGGGCAGTAATGGTCCAACATCCAAGGGACATTTTTGTGGGTTTTTTTTTTTTTTTTTTTTTGAAAAACTGGAGCAAGTAAGCAAAGTGGAGTTCAGTTAAAAGAGCTCTGACTTGCTTGCATCAGGCCACCTGCTTTGCCTACAGGATTCTTTTGAGAGCATGAGCACCCTGTGCATTATGAGCATTTGCTCCTGCTTTTCGGAAGCAAAATGAAATGGCTGAAAAACAAGAAACAGAAGAAACTAAACTAAACAGAAGAAATAAGAGCTCAAATTGTGTGTGTGTGTGAGAGTGTGTGTGTGTGTGTGTGTTTCTGGCAACTGAAAGAGTTAAATTTTAGAAAAACAAATCAATTAGATGTAAGAGGGAAAAAAACTTCTAGTCACTTTGTTACAAAAATATCCCACATTCTGGGAAACTGGCCCAAAACCTAGGAAGATTTGGATTTCATATTAGACAAGCAGCATCAGCCACAGAAGAACTTTCTAGTAAAAAAGTGTGCATAGAAAAAAGGTTGGAATTAGTTGAAAGAGAAAAATTGAAAATAAACAGGGAGGGCCGGGCATGGTGGCTCAATGCCTGTAATCCCAGTACTTTGGGAGGCCAAGGCAGGTGGATCACCTGAGGTCAGGGGTTCGAGATCAGCCTGACCAACATGATGAAACCCCATCTCTACTAAAAATACAAAAATTGGCTGGACATGGTGGTGTGTGTCTGTAATCCCAGTTACTCAGGAGGCTGAGGCAGGAGAATCACTTGAACCCAGGAGGCGGAGCTTGCAGTGACCCGAGATCGCGCCATTGAACTCCAGCCTAGGTGACAGAGCGAGACTCTGTCTCAAAAAAGAAAAGAAAAGAAACAGGGAGGTCAGAAATCATAACTTCAGTTTGGTTTATGTCTATATTGCCATTTTAAATACAGTGTTTGCATGCTTAGGTTTAAATGGTTTGATAGATAATTCCCCCAAAAAATAACAGTTTAGTTACAACTTTGATTAAAAGCTTAAGCCTTATTGTTTGAATTCTGTAACCATCCTAGTACTCCTAGAATATGTGCCCCATCAACACTTCAGAATTTAATTTTGATGAGTAAATAAAACTAAACCTAGGTATAAACCTAGGTATAGAGCAACCATAAACATCACAATTACACACACATAGATGTACAAAAATTCATAGATTAAAATTGTCTATCCATTCCTTCACTTGAGTTGAGGAGAATCTCAGGGAAAGAGTCTTCATTTAACACTGAGCTGAATTTGTTTATTTTTCCTTTGCTGTACCTAGCATTTTCCTTGATTATATATTATTAAGTTATATTATTAGAGATTGTTTAGAGAATTGAAGAAGTGTTTTGAAAGACAAATTATTTTCTAATGAAATCAGCACTATTTCTTGCAGCAAATTACTGGATATTGCAAATGTGACCCATAAAATACCTGTTAACAGATGAGGAAAGAAATCTAATTGTGTAAAGGGTAGAAGGTATATCTTGTTTTGTAAAAAGAGACTACATAATGTTCAGAAGAAGTTTTAAGACCTCTACATCAACCAAGGTGCTATTTTAGTAATGATATATACATAAAATAATTTAAAATCAATCATTAAATCATATACAAACATATTTGGACAACTCGTCTGACCCATACTTGTTTTAAAGAAAAATGTACAATAGTCATGGTTGTTTCCATGCCTAGAAAAATGTGGAAAAATCCAAATGTAAATATTTGATAGATTTACTTTGCTGATATGATGTTTGTTCTACAAAGAAATGGGACAATAATAAACATTGCTAGTAGTAAGGTATGGTTGAAATTTGTTTTAATATTTACTCTTAACCCTTTTTCTATCCTTTCCTTATTGTGTTCTATCTTTTTTTCTTTCTTTACTTTTTCTTTCATCACAATGCAAACTCTATAAAAGCAGACACTTATCCTCAGAAACTGGGCTTTCTTTTATGCTTTACCTTGAAGTAATAATTAATGCCATTTAAACACGTAATCAACTTTTTTCCTTATCCAAAAATATCCCTCCTTACACCAAAAGCACAATAATAAAAGAAAAATATAGATACATTGGTGGTTATCATCAAAATTAAAAACTATTGTAATTTTGTGAAAGATAACCTATAAAATGGTGAAAGATAACCTATAAAATGAGATTAAGGTTTTTTCAAATTCTGTATTTGATAAGGGACTCGTATCCAGAATATACAAAGAACTAGTACAATTCAATAATAAAAAGACAAACAACCCCATTTGAAAATGGATGAAGGATTTGGACACACATTTCCCCAAAGAAGATACACAGAGGACCAGTAAGCATATAAAAAATGTTCAGCATCATTAGCCATCAGGGAAATATACGTCAAAATCATAATGAGACACCACTTCATACCCACTAGGATAGCTCTAATCAAAAAGTCAGGTAACAACATGTATTGGTAAGCCTATGGAAAATTGGAGCTCTCATATACTGTTGGTAGGAATATAATATGAATAGCCACTTTGGAAAACAATATGGCAGTTCTCAAATGGTTAAACATATAGTTATACAATCCAGCAATTCCACTCCTAGTTATATACCCCAAATAAATGAAAACACAGGTTCACAAGACAACTTGTGCATGAAGGTTTATAGCAGCACTATTCACAATAGTCAAAAAGTGGAAACAATCAAAATGTCCACCAGTTGATAACTGGATAACCAACTGTGGTAGATCCATACAATGGAATATTATTTGACAATAAAAAAGGATTAAAACACTGATACATGCTGCAACTCGGATGAACCTTGAAAACATTATACTAAGTGAAAGAAGCCAGATACAAAGGACCACACATTATACAATTCCATTTATGTGGAATGTCAAAAATAGCCAAATTTATAGAGTCAGAAAGTGGGTTTCTGGTTAGTGGGTTTCCTATGGCTGGATGGAGAATGGGGAAATTGGAGGTGACCGTTAAATAAGCTTAAAAAAAACCTCCTTTTTCTAGAAGCAGATAAAGGATATTGCTACAATATCTCTTGTAGCAAGATATTGGTAAGCCTGCAATTTGTTGCAAACTCAATCTCATGAGTTCCTACACATTTGTGTACTCACCTGTCCCTGGAAGTGCAGAAGCTCTGAATGTAGCCTCAGAAGCACTAGGTTTTGTGTCTTGCATTCCTCTTACTAGATGACCTTGAGAAATTCACTTAACTTTTTCAAGTCTTATTAGACAAAGATCATAATAACTAACAGACACATTGTGACTAAATGATATGACATCGGTCAGAAGGCTTATCAACTATAAACTACTATACAAATGTAAGTGGTTGCTATTGTCAGTTCTATAGACTCAAGGCCTTGAGAAGTCAGGCCCAAAGAAACCCGACTCGAATCACTCAATTATACCAAATACAGGAGCCAAAATATTTTTTTCCATAAGTTATTGGGGTACAGGTGATAGTTGCTTGCATGATTAAATTCTTTAGTGGTGATTTGTGAGATTTTGGTGCACGCATCACCCGAACCAAAATCTTAATCTACAGTAAGAGATCACACTGCCAAGCAGATCGAATCATGCCAGTCTGTCTACTCATTTCCTTCCGAGGGAAGAAATCGATTTGGGAAACCCAGTTACCACCAGAAGGTTGCTTAGAGAGTGTAAAAACAGGGCCAAGGAGTTGGATTATCCTGGGAGCATTATGAAGATAAAGCAAACTAATGGACCACTTTCCTCCCCTGTGGGGATAGATCTGTCAAACAGACCAAACGCCCTTCTTTCTTTAGTGCACTAGACTGCTCACAAATCCACCCTTACACCTCTATTTCTCCAGGTAATACTCCTCCCACTCTGATTATTTTTAACTACCTCCACTTCAGCACTCTTCGTTTCACACATTGTTATAACAAGCCAATTCCCAATTTCCAACTCCTTTTGTATTTATTGCATTTTGCAGTAGACTGCTTTCCTGGTGACAATTTGTAACACAGAATTCCTCACAGTCTCTATAGAAACTTTGATCTAAGCATTTCCCAGAGAAAGCTAATCTCACTATATGGTGTGGCTTTGTTTCTGATCCAGTTGTCTTGTCTTCTTCCAAACAACCTATCTCCAACCTGAAAAGTACTCTATAAATGTGAATTATTAAGATCACTGTTAGTTATGCAGGTCAGTACCTTAATGTTTGGTTACCATGGCATGATTAGAACCTTCTGGTAAAACACAGTCCTCAATGTCTTTAGCTTTTCTGCCTTTCTGGCAAATACGTACTACCATTTTAAAAAATCAGCTTTGCTTAGAAAAAAAAATGTCTATGGTTATAGAAAACATTCAAGTCATTGGATCATTCTCAGTCTCACTGAAAGTTCTCTACCATTCTAAAATTAAAATGTAGTTATTAACAGATTTACTGAGTGTGTCCAGAAATATAGATATTATTATGCATCTCACATGGCATAGTGGAGAGAAAGTGGATTTCGGAGTCAGAGAGTTAGTTTTATACTCTGACACAGCCTCTTATGAGTAATGTGTCTTGGTCCAGTTACTTAACCACTCTGAACTTCACTTTCTTTATCCATCACAAATATCTCATTGAGGGTGTCCTGCGACAGTGAAAAATAAAGTAAGATAGCAAGCAAAGTAATTAGTATGTTGTAGGTACAACATGAAAGATAGCTGTTATTATTGGGGACTTTGCATTCTTTAAAGAGGCCTCTATCTTTGTGACTTTAAAATCAGTGTTGGTCTTGGCTTGCTAGGTAACCTTCAGAAAGCCTGGGTCTTTCTGTTCATTATTTGAAAAGTAAAGGGAAAATGACATTTTTCATGTTTAAAAGTAATAACAGTGTGGTTACATGTTTTCCTCAGCCCACTGAATTTTTTTCTTATATATTTCAAAAAAGTGTCTCAGTGCATTATAGAACCTAAGTAAGGTTTATAGGGCAGACACTTAAGAAATGACCTTCTATGTCGAGAAACACAAACAGTATCTGTATGAATTTTCTCATCTGATCTCACCTACTATTTCAGGAGAGACAGCAGGAGAAAGAGAGTAGCTCACAGCATTACAGGCCTCTGACTTCAAAGCTTCTTAGTTTTAAAACTGCTGTTTGACTTGGAAAAACCACGGTCGGATGCTTAGGCTTTTAAAAAAATCAAACACCATTTAAAAGTCCTGCTAACTGCATTCCCTGGGTTTTATAACCTGATTCTTTTCCAGAAAGGAAAGAATGGTCTGTGAAAGGAATACTATGTAATGAAGCATTTTTAGTGAGTCAAATTTTTTACTTTCTAAAAGTGCTCTGAGTGTTGATGACACTAGTGCAACTCTTCCACTGAATAAAACAGATGCAGAAAACAGAAAAATCTAAGAGGAGAGGCCTGGTGCAGAATACCAAATATAAGACAGTCCTAAATGAAGCAAAGGGAGTTTTTCAAATTTCTTCTTTTTAAGATGATGTTCTCTGGGTTCTTTATGTTCCTGGGCTGGCCTTTCAGGTCTCTTGAGCCTGTCCTACCCCTGCCGTAGCATCTCAGTCACTCAAAGGAAAATTTTCTCCTTGTTTTCCATTGACCGCTTGGATTAGTCTGCTAAGGCTGCCATAACAAAATATTAGAGCCTGGGTGGCTTAAACCACAGAAATTTTTTTTTCTCATAGTTGTTAAAGCTAGAAACCCATGATAGGGGTGTCAGTATGGTCAAGTTCTAGTGAGGGCATTATAGACGTCCTTGCTTATCTATGTCAACCGTCTCACTGTGTGGTCTTGTGACCTCTGTGCACACATAAAGAACGGAAGCAAGCTCTCTCTGACGTCTCTTCTTATAAGGGCACTAATCTCATCAAGAGGACCCCACCCTCATGATTTCCTCATAACCTATTACCTCCCAAAAGGTTCCACCTCCAAATATTACCATGTTGGAGGTTAGAGCTTTTTGTTGTTGTTGTTGTTGTTTGCTTTTTTGAGACGGAGTCTCACTCTGTCGCCCAGGCTGGAGTGCAGAGGCGCCATCTCGGCTCACTGCAAGCTCCGCCTCCCAGGTTTACGCCGTTCTCCTGCCTCAGCTTCCCCAGTAGCTGGGACTACAGGCGCCCACCACCACACCCAGCTAATTTTTTGTATTTTTAGTGGAGATGGGGTTTCACGGTGTTAGCCAGGATGGTCTCAATCTCCTGACCTCGTGATCTGCCCAACTCTGCCTCCCAAAGTGCTGGGATTACAGGCATGAGCCACTGTACCCGGCAGAGGTTAGAGCTTTAACATGGGAATTTGGGGTGGAAAACAATTCAGTCTATAGCACTCCTCTGAACCTCTCCCTACCATATCACTTCACTGAAATTTATTGACTTCATGGTTTATTCTGCCTTATAGTGTGACAGTCGCCAGATAAAGTGAACTGATACACTTATGGAAGTTAAGTAGAAAAGTTAAACCCCACACCAGGTTTAAATTCTGAATATAAAAGGGTCAGTGGCTTACTGTTCAAAAGGTTTTATGTAATAACTTTACTTTAATGAATTTGCCAATGTTCAGAGACCGGTCTTCGGTCTTCTAGACTCAGAAATCAGACTTTTGTAGATCCAGCTTTCAAAATCCAACCTCTAATGAGAAAATTCACATTTACATAGCTCACAAAACTTTTGTGCAAATAAGAATGCCAATATATTTGTAGACAATGATAAATAAAAGCTCTCACACACACTAGAATATTCACATTGACACAGACTCCAAATTCTAATGTGTTTTTCTTGGAAAGTCAACTTATAATCAGAAAGCTGCTTGCTAAAAAAGAATTCAGAGGACAAGAGATCATCTGCACAATTAAAATGCCTAGTATCATGAGGCTAAGAAAGCCTGTTCTATCCACACTCCCTGTAGAAATATCCTTAACCCTAAAGGATCATGAGAAACAGTCGATTGGCAGAACCTTCTCTTCCTGAAGTACGCCCAGATTGGGCCTCCCAAGTCACTCTGATTGGCCACACTTCCCTTGCTAAATTATATCATGGATGATGAAATTCTCCAGTCTTGCTCAGGCCTGGGAGCCACTGCACCTCCTTTGTAAGGATATTATAATGTGAGAGTTCAGGACAAGGGCTTGAGAGCTGGACGATCTCAGTTCTGCCACTTTCTGGCCATGTGACCTTGAGGACTTCATTGAAAATGTCCAAAAATCAGTTTCCTTCATTGCAATATTAAGAAAATAACCTCATTTAATTTGCAAAATTGTTGTAAGGATTATGTATGTAATAATTTTCACAAATTAGCCTTAGCAAATACTAAAAGAATCTTGCCTATTATTTAGCGGGAATTTACAAATCTGTTTAAATTCATTATCTGATTTTATAGTGTGACTCCCAGGGCACAATCTCATTTGTCTTATTTCCAGCTTCCTTGCAGCTATGGTTTATCTCATATTTGCTCCTGGAACCTATCTATCATACTGATTATAGAGACATGTGAATAACTCTTTCTAGAGTACACACTGACTTTTCTGTCCAGTGACAGAGGGTTGCAGGAGAAACCATTACTTACCACTTGTCTAGGACAGGAGTGGAGAGTTCAGGCCACAAAGAGATGGCATCACTGTGGAAAGTTTGTGACAGTGTTGAAAGGAGGCAGCAGAAGACACTATAGAGGTAAAAGGCAGAAGTAAACTGCTTATGTTCTCATGGGTTTGCCAAAACCCATGATTACCTTTTTCCTTTATTGTATGCTTTCTTTATTGCAAAATATACTATATCTACCCAAAAGTACATGTGCTGGCTTTGTTCGCAAGTGTTTCCTTGCTTTTATTTATATTTTTGCTACCTTAATATAGGTCCCTAGCTATTTTAGTCTGTTTCTGAAATTTACATAAATGTAATCACACATTATTTTGTGATTCCACTTCACTCACTTGGAGCCCGAAGAAGGCAGCATGATGCAGAGTAGAAACAGCTGCAAAGTATGATCACTGGGCCTTGGGCAGCCCATGGACTGCCCTGCACCAGCATGTTGTCCTGTTGTTCTGACCAGGAACAGAAGCAGCTCAGAATGCTGGACTTCAAAGAGACTTGTTCTTGCAGTCAGGGATTAGAAACCCTAAGCACTGATCCGTTAGTGGACATAGGACCAAGAAAATGTCAGGAGTTGTTACAGAGTGAATAACTTGCCTGCTTTGTCTTAAGTTTTTAATTTTCATCCATGATATTGGATGTAGTTATAGTTCATTCATTTTCATTAAGATGTGGTATCTCATTCTATGAATATAACCGATAATTTATCTATTCTACTTTTTATAGAAATTATTTTGATTCTCCAGTTTCTTTTCAGATCATATAAATGTTTCTCCTTTTACTAATGATTTTCATGGAGAGGAACAACTCTAAGTCTTAAATCAATTTTTGAGGCCTTATTTTGGCAAGGGTCTCTATATATTATTTTATATATATAAGAATAATTAAGATTATTAACATAAATTTTAAAAAGTATTTAGGTTCTAGTTTTATCTATTTTGAAGAATGCTTCTTTGAACATGCTTGTACATGTTTGGGGTGAATCTATAACAAAAGAATCAAATGGACATTCTAAAATTTTAAAATGTAATATATGAAAGTAAGAATGCAACAGATTGGTTCAAACAACAGATAGGACACAATTCCATTAACTGAAAGATAGATCAATGCAAAGGACTCAAACTAAAGTATAAAGAGAAAAAGAGCTGGTGGGATTTTTAAAAAAATGCAGAAAATCTCCAGTGTTGAATTATGTGGCCTGACCTAGTCCCAGCCAGTCAAAGTGCTAATATTCCCTTAGTCACAGGATTGAATCAAGAGTTGGCATGCAATTTGTTTCGGTGCAATCAGAGTTAATTTTGGAGCTTAGTTTTGAACCACTGGGATGTGATGCTCTCTTTTCCATTGAACTTGAACCTGAAACTTCAGTGTTAACCTGGAACTTCTGGGCAAGTGTCTAGTTAGGGTCAAGAGAGAAGAGTAACTAAGTCCTGATAAGATCATTTGAGACCCTGGAGAGAGCTACAACAATCCTATCCTTGACTGTTCTATTATGTGAGCAAATGTTTCTACTCTTGTTTTAGATCTGTTAGAGTTGGTTTTGGACTTTGTTTTGTTTTTCTCGCCTCCAACAAGAGCTTTAACTATAAATACTTCTTTACTCTTGTGCATTCCCCAAATGCCCTCTTGAAAGCCATCCAAAAGGAAAGGTAGATCTCATAGTATGGAGAACTTTAGACCAACTCCCTGGCCTATCTCCTAAAGTGTATATGATCTTGAATCTGGCCCTTTCCCAGTAAAGCTACGGCATCGCTCTAGAAGGCTGACTGACAGCACAAGGGACAGCTGTGTAGAAATCTTCTTCTTCATTGGCTCCCCAGTGACCTACATTCATCTAGCAAGCCTTGCATTCCTCTGTCCCTTGCTCATTTTTTAGACCCTAAGTTTAACATATTGTTTTAATTAACATTTTAGGAGCTAAACTCAGAGAACGGTGATTATGTCTGAGTGGGAGGGTTCGTGATTACTCTCTGAATGGTATCATATTCAAAGTAAGTAAAGAAATGCTTGTGAATTTCAATTGCTTTTCCTTTCTAGTCGGAAGATAAACCTAACATTCTAAACTGTCATCAGACAGAGAAGAAAGCCTGCTTGCTTACATCTCTGTAAACTGACTTCTTGGAGTCTCACGGACCTCTCCTATTGAGTTCTCTTTCCATTCCTACCTCATTTTCAGTTGTAATATCCTAGGTCGTCCCAGACTCTGGGCTCTGAATTCTACGCAAGGCACTATTGATTGACTGGATGATTATTTGATACACAGAAACTGCCCTCATTTGAAACTAGATTGAAAAATGTCTTTTTCTTTAAGTTTTATGTTATCCTTTATTCCCTCTTTTTCACGGGGAAATATTTTTTTAAAAACTCCTGGATCAAGCTTTGGTTCCAATATTTCTTTCTATTCTTTGTTCTGCTTTGCTCTTTATATCCCCTCCCCCTCAACCCACACACACATAAAATTAACTAAGTCAGAGCTTATAAACTGGCAGGCTGTAAAGCTGGCCGACAGATATGTTTCATTTCACCTTAATATCCTTTTAAATGTTGTCTTTGTTATGTGCAGTTAATACCAGGAGATACCACATAACAATGATCACTTCAGGATCTTCTTTAAATATCAGACTATCTGGCACCCTGAGCCCAAATTCCTTTATGGCAACAATTAGATGGAGCTAAACAGTGACAGCACCTTTTATCTTACAACTGTTACACTTCACTCATTTGCCCACTTCACTCTTCCATTTGGGGCACGAAGAAGACAGCATGATGCAGAGTAGAAACAGCTGCAAAGTGTGACCACTGGGCCTTAGGCAGCCCATGGACTGCCCTGCACCAGCATGTTGTCCTGTTGTTCTGACCAGGGTCAGAAGCAGCTCAGAAAGCTGGACTTCAAAGAGCCTTGTTCTTGCAATCAGGGACTAGAAACCCTAAGCAGTGATCATAGTGGACATAGGACCAAGGAAATGTCAGTAGTTACCATAGGGTGAATAAATGGTAGCCAAGATCAGAAACTCCCAGTACCTCAGCATTGCAGAAAAATGGAATAAGGGGGAAAAAAATTATATTACCTTACCAAAATTTAAACAGTTATTTCTTCTATATATCTGAATGTGTAGACTGAGCTTCATGCTCTCCATATTATTGATTGAGACCTCATATTAAAATACTTTCTTTCCTGCATATAACCATTGATCACATCATTTTCTCTTTTTCTTATTTTCTTTTTTTTAATTATAGGTTCAGGGGATACATGCGCATGTTTGTTACACGAGTATATTGCATAATGATGGGGTTTGGACTTTGAGTGAACCTATCACCCAAGTAGTGAACATAGCACCCAAAAGGTAGACTTTTAACCTCGCCCCCTTCTTAAGCTCCCACTTTTGGAGTCCTCAGTGTCTATTGTTGCCATCTTAATGTCCAAGAGTACCCATTGTTTAGCTCCCACTTTTAAGGCAGAACGCATGATATTTTATTTTCTGTTTCTGAGTTATTTCACTTAAGATAATGGCCTCCACCTACATCCATGTTACTGCAAAAGACATGATTTCATTCTTTTTTATGGTTGTGTGGTAGTCCATGGTATACATTAATACCACATTTTCTTTTAAACATTAAACATCACGTTCTTTAAAAAACTAAACACCACATTTTCTTTACCCAGTCTACTCTTGATTGACGCTTAGGTTGATTCCACTACTTTGCTATTGTGAATAGGGCTGCAATAAACATAAAAGTGCAAGCTGTCTTTTTGATTAAATGGTTTCTTTTCCTTCGGGTAGATATTCAGTAGAGGGATTGCTGGGCTGAATGGTAGTTCTGCTTTTAGTTCTTTGAGAAATCTCCAGACTGTTTGCCACACGGAACTAATTTGCATTCCTACCAACATTGTATAAGCATTCCCTTTTCTCCGCAACCTTGCCATCATCTGTTGCTTTTTTTTACTTTTTAATAATGGCCATTCTGATTGGTGTGAGATAATATCTCACTGTGGTTTTAATTTGCATTTCTCTGATGATTAGTGACATTGAGTATTTTTTCATTTGTTTGTTGGCTGCATGTATGTCCTCTTTGTTTTTAATTTAACCTTTAAGT
This sequence comes from Piliocolobus tephrosceles, assembly GCF_002776525.5. Taxonomy (NCBI): domain Eukaryota; kingdom Metazoa; phylum Chordata; class Mammalia; order Primates; family Cercopithecidae; genus Piliocolobus; species Piliocolobus tephrosceles. The sequence goes on along the minus strand of NC_045436.1, from coordinate 108,032,905 downwards.
TCCAGGGTACATGTACAGGTTTGTTGTATAGGTAAACTTGTGTCATGGAGGTTTGTTGTACAGATTATTTTGTCACCAAGTATTAAGCCTAGTCCAATTAGTTAGTTTTTCTGATACTCTTACTACTCCAACCCTCCACCCTCCTATAGGCCCCAGTGTGTGTTGTTCCCCTTTATGTGTCCACATGTTCCCATCATTTAGCTCCCACTTATAAGTGATAACATACGTGATATGGTTTGGCTCCGTGTCCCAACCTAAATCTCACTTTGAATTGTAATAATCCCCACATGCCAAGGGCATGTAATTGGATCACAGGGGCAGTTTCCCCCCTTAGGCTGTTCTCATGATAATGAATGAGTCTCATGAGAGCTGATGGTTTTATAAGCATCTGGCATTCCCGCTGCTTGCACTCATTCTCTCTCTTGCTGCCCTTTGAAGAGGTGCCTTCTGCCATGATTGTAAGTTTCCTGAGCCCTCCCAAACCACGCAGAACTATGAGTCAATTAAACGTCTTTTCTTTATAAATTACCCAGTCTCGGGTATTTCTTTATAGCAGCATGAGAATGGACTAATACAATGCGATATTTGGTTTTCTGTTCCCGCATTAGTTTGCTAAGGATAATGGCCTCCAGCTCCATCCCTGTTCCTACAAAGGACATGATCTTAATCTTGTTCTTTTTTATGGTACCATATTATTCATTTTGTATATGTACCATATTTTCCTTTTCTAGTCTACCATTGATGGGCATTAAGTTTGACACCATATCTTTGCTATTGTGAATAGCGCTGCAGTGAACATATATGTGCATGCGTCTTTATAACAGAACAATTTATATTCCTTTGGGTATATTCCCAGTGATGGAATTGCTGGGTCAAATGGCAGTTCTGTTTTAGTTCTTTGAGGAATTGCCACTGTCTTCCACAATGGTTGAACTGATTTACGCTCCCAACAACCAGGTATAAGCAAGCATTCCTTTTTCTCTGCAACCTCGCCAGCATGTGTTTGTTGTTGTTGTTGTTGTTTACTTTTACATAGTAACCATTCTGACTGGTGTGAGATGGTACCTCATTGTGATTTTGATTTGCATTTCTCTAACGATCAGCGATGTTGAGCATTTGTTCATATGCTTGTGGCCATCTGTATGTCTTCTTTTGAAAAGTATCTGTTCATGTCCTTTACCCACTTTCTAATTGGGTTGTGTCTTTCTCATAAATTGAAGTTCTTTAAATGCTTAAATTTAAATGCTGGATAGTAGACCTTTGTCAGATGGGTAGATTGCAAACATTTTCTGCAGTTCTATAGATTGTTTATTGATAGTTCTTTGGCTGTGTGGAAGCTTTATAATTAAGTCATATTTGTCTGTTTTTGTTTTTGTTGCTTTTGCTTTTAAGATCTTAAGTCATAAATTATTTGTGGAGGCCAATGTCCAGAAGAGTTTTTCCTCTGCTTTTTCTAGGGTTTTTATAGTTTCAGTCTTCCATTTAAGTCTTAAGCTATCTTGAGCTAATTCTTGTACATGCTAAGAGATAGGGTCCAGTTTCATTCTTCTGCATATGGTTAGCCAGTATTCCCAGCACCATTTACTGAATAGGATGTCCTTTACCCATAGTTTATTTTTGTTGACTTTGTCAAAGATCAGTTGTTTGTAGATGTGTGGCTTTATTTCTGAGTTCTCCATTCTGTTTCATTGATCTATGTGTCTGTTTTTATACCAGCACCATGCTGTTTTAGTTACTATAGACTTGTAGCATAGTTTGAAGTTGGATAATGTAATGCCTTTGGCTTTGTTCTTTTTGCTTAAGATTTCATTGACTAGTTGGGCTCCTTTTAGGTTCATATGAATTTTAAATGTTTTTTCTTATTCTGTAAAACATTATGTTGGTAATTTGATACGAATAGCATTGAATCTGTAGATGGCTTTGCAGAGTATGGTCATTTTAGTGATATTGATTCTTTCGATCCATGACCACAGAATGTTTCTCCATTAGTTTGTTCATCTATTATTTCTTTCATCAGTGTTTTGTAGATCTCCTTATAGAGATCTTTCACCTTCTTGGTTAAATGTATTGCTTGGTATTTGTGTGTGTGTGTGGCTATTGTAAATAGGATTAGTTCCTGATTTGTTTCTCAGCTTGACCATTATTGGTATATAGAAATGTTACTGATTTTTGTGTGTTGACTTTGTATCCTGAAACTTTCCTGAAGTCATTTATCAGGTCTGGGAGTCTTTTGGAGGAATATTTATAGTTTTCTAGGTATAGGATTATATCATCAGTGAAGACAGATAATTTGATTTCGTCTTTCCCTATTTGGATGCCTTTTATTTCTTCCTCGTGCCTGATCGCTCTGGCTAGCACTTTCAGTACTCTGTTGAATAGAAGTGGTAATGGTGGACATCCCTGTCTTTTTCCAGTTCTTAGGGGGATGCTTTCAACTTTTGCTCATTCAGGATGATGTTGCCTATGAGTCTGTCATAGATAGGTCTTATTATTTTGAGGTTTGTTCCTTCAAGGCCTGGTTTGCTGAAGCTTTTTTTCAACTTTTATTGTAAATTCTGGGGGTACATATGCAGGTTTGTTACCTGGGTGTATTGTATGATGCTGAGGTTCGGGATACGAATGATCCTGTCACCCAGGTACTGAGCATAGTACAACAACAGTTAGTTTTTCGACTGTTGCCCCCTCCCCACTTCCCCCCCACCAAGTAGTCCCCAGTGTCTATGGTTGCCATCTTTATGTCCATGAGTACCCAATATTTAGGTCTTACTTATAAGTGAGAAAAAGTGGTATTTGGTTTTCTGTTTTTGCATTAATTTGCTTAGGATAATGGCCTCCAGCTGCATTCATGTTGCTGCAGAGGATATGATTTCATTTTGTTGAAAATTTTTATCATGAAGGGATGTTGGATTTTAACAAGTGCTTTTTCTGCCTCTATTGAGATGATCATACGGTTTTTGTTTTTAATTCTGTTTATATGGTGAATCACATTTATTGATTTGCATTTGTTCAACCATCCTTGCATCTCAGGAATAAAACCCACTTGATCGTGATGAATTATCCCTTTGATGTGCTGCTGAATTTGTTTTGCTAGTATTTTGTTGAGGATTTTTGCATCTATATTCATCAGGAATATTGGCCTGTAGTTTTCTTTTGTTGTTGTGTCCTTGCCAGATTTTGGTATCAGTATGATACTGGTTTTGTAGAATGAGTTAAAAAGGAAGCCCTCCTCTTTGATTCTTTTGGAATGGCTTCTGTAAGATTGGTACCAGCTCTTTTTTGTACATCTGGTGGAATGTGGCTGCAAACCCATCTGATGCAGGGCTTTTTGTAGTTTTTTTTGGTGGGCAGACTTTTTCATTACTGATTCAATTCCATAACTTGTTATTGATCTGCTCTAGGTTTCCATTTCTTTCTACTTCAATCTTGGGAGGTTGTGTATTTCCAGGAACTTATCCATTTTCTCTAGATTTTCTAATTTGTATGCATAGAGATGTTCATAACAGTCTCTGAGGATTTTTTGTATTTCTGTGGTATCAGTCCTAATGTCACCTCCTTATAGTTTGTCATTTCTGGTTATGCTTATTTGAATCTTCTCTCTTCTTTCTGATTAATCTAGCTGGTAATCTACTCATTTTGCTTATTCTTTCAAAAACCAACTTTTCATTTTGTGTGGGTTTTTTGGTCTCAATTTCATTTAGTTCTGCTCTGCCTTTTTTATTTCTTTTCTTCTGCTAGCTTTGGGTTTGGATTGTTCTTATTTTTCTAGTTCCTTTAGGTGTGACATTAGGTTGTTAAATTTGAGATTTTTCTATCTTTTTTAGATAGGCATTTAGCATTACAAACTTCCTTTTTAGTATGGCTTTTGCTGTATCCCAGAGGTTTTGGTATGTTGTGTCTCTATTTACATTAGCTTCATTTTTGTTGACTTCTGCCTTAATTTTGTTGTTTACCCAAAAGTCATTCAGGAGCAATTCCAAGTACTTGTGTGGTTTTGAGAGTTCTCTTTCTATTGATTTCTAATTGTATTCTACTGTGGTCTGAGAAAATGCTTGATATGATTTTGATTTTTTAAATTTATTGAGACTTGCTTTATGACTGAGCATGTAGTTAATTTTAGAGAATGTCCCATGCACAGATGAGAAAAAAATGTATATGCTGTGGTTGTTGGGTGGTGTATTCTGTATATGTCTATTCTGTATATGTCTATTCATTCAAGAGTTCAATTTAAGTGCAGAGTTTCTTTGTTAGTTTTCTGCCTTGATGATCTATCTAGTGCTATCAGTGGGGTGTTGACATCTCCCACTATTATTGTATGTCTGTCTATCTCTTTTCTGAGGTCTAGCAGTATTTGTTTTATGAATCTGGGTGCTCCAATGTTGGTTGCATATATATTGAGGATAGTAAAATCCCCTTGAATTTAACTCTTTATCATTATAAAATGGCCTTCTCCTTTTAACTGTTGTTGCTTTAGAGTATGTTTTATCTGATACAAGAATAGCAACCTCTGCTCTTTTTTTGTCTTTGTTTGCATGATAGATATTTCTCCATCCCTTTCTTTTGAGACCATGAGTGTTATTACACATGGAAATGTATCTCTTGAAGGCAGCAAAAGGTTGGACCCTGTTGTTGTTGTTGTTGTTTTATCCCACTTGCCACTCTATGTCTTTTAAGCATTTAGGCTACTTATGTTCAAGGTTAATATTGACATGTGAGGTTTTGTTCCTGTTATATTTTTGTTACCTAGTTTCTTCATAGTCTGAATTGTATAATTGGTTTATAGGATCTGTAAGCTTTGTACTTATGTGTGCTTTTATGATACCAAGTATAGTTCTTTTGTTTCCATGTTTTGAACTTCTTTGAGCATCTCTTGTAGGCCCAGTCTGGTGGTGATTAATTCCTTTAGCATTGGGTTGCCTGAGAAGGACTTTATTTCTCCTTCATTTATGAAGCTTAGTGTGGCAGGATATGAAATTCTTGGCTGGCATTATTTTTTCTTTAAAAAGGCTAAAATTAGGCCCCCAATCTCTTCTGGTTTGTAAAGTTTCTGCTGAGAATTCTATTGTCAGTCTGATGGAATTTCCTTTACAGGTAATCTGATCCTTTATCAGCCTTTAAGATTTTTTCTTTTGCATTGATCTTGGACAGTCAGATGACTATAACTTGGAAATGGTTGTCTTTTATAGTATCTTGCAGGTATTTTCTGAATTTCTCGTATCTGAATGTTGATCAATCTAGCAAGATCAGGGATATTTTCCTGAAGTATTCCTTTGATTATGTAATCCAAGTTTCTTACGTTTTCATCTTCTCTTCAAAAATACCAATAATGTATAGGTTTGGTCACTTTACATAATTCCCTATTTCTTGAGAGCTTTGTTCATTTTTTCAATCTTTTTGTTTTGTTTTTGTCTGATGGGGTTAATACAAAAGACTCGTCTTCAAGCTCTTAAATTCTTTCTTCTAGTCTTTATCTAGTCTATTGTTTAAAGCCTCCAATTGTATTTTGAAATTCCTGTAGTGAATTTTTCAACTTCAGATGGTCTATTTCATTTTTTCTTAATATAACTATCACATCTTTCATATCCTGAGTCATTTTTATGTTTTTGTGTGTGTGTATTGAATTTCAACTTTCTCTTGGATCTCATTCAGTTACTTTGAAATTCATATTTTGAATTCTTTGTCATTCTAGACTTTTCAATTTAATTAACATCCATTGCTAGAGAGATAGTGCAATCCTAGGTGTCAAGATACTTTGGCTTTTTGTATTGTCGGAGTTCTTGCACTGATTCTTTCTCATCTGAGGGAGTTGCTCCTTCTTATTTTTGAATTTGCAATCATTTGGATGAGACTTCTGAATTTTTGTATTCTTTTTTTCCTTGAGGGTATGACTGTGGAGTATGTTGTGTATGATTATTTGGCTTTGTTTCCAGGTGCTTTCAGAGGCCTAAGGCTCTATTTGGGTTCCTTGGTTGTGGATAGCTTCTGTGTGCTTTCTCAGATGCTGTTTGTTGAAGTTACATATTGTATGAGCTTACACACTATCTCCCACAGGGCTGAGGGTGTGGAGGACTCAAGAAGACTAGCACTAAGCCCTGCTGACAGCAGGATCTTTATTTGGTAGTGCAGCTCAGGCTTATTGAACTGAAGCAATACCCATGGCCCACAGGCACACTGATGGTGCTTAAGAGTAAAAGCCAGCTTATCCTCAGGGGGGCTGATGAAGAGTGAAAACAGCTTCGCTGATCCATCTTGAATTAATTTTTGTATAAGGTGTAAGGAAAGGATTCAGTTTCAGCTTCCTACATATGGCTATCCAGTTTTCCCAGCACCATTTATTAAGTAGGAAATCCTTTCCCCATTTCTTGTTTGTCAGGTTTGTCAAAGATCTGATGGTTGTAGATGTGTGGTATTATTTCTGTTCTGTTCCATTGGTCTATATCTCTGTTTCCATAACAGTACCATGCTGTTTTGGTTACTGCAGCCTTGTAGTATAGTTTGAAATCAGGTAGCATGAATACTTAAATGTTAGACCGAAAACTACAAAAACCCTAGAAGAAAACCTAGGCAACAGCATTCAGGACATAGACATGGGCAAGGACTTCATGACTAAAACACCAAAAGCAATGGTAACAAAAGCCAAAATTGGCAAATGAGATCTATTAAACTAAAGAGCTTCTGCACAGCAAAAGAAACTACCATCAGAGTGAACAGGCAACCTACAGAATGGGAGAAAATTTTTGCAATCTACCCATCTGACAAAGGGTTAATATCCAGAATCTGCAAAGAACTTAAACAAATTTACAAGAAAAAACTCAAACAACCCCATCAAAAAGTGGGCAAAGTATATGAACACACACTTCTCAAAAGAAGACATTTATGCAGCCAACAGACACATCAAAAATGCTCATCATCACCGGCCATCAGAGAAACGCAAATCAAAACCACAGTGAGATACCATCTCACACCAGTCAGAATGGCGATCATTAAAGAGTCAGGAAACAACAAGTGCTGGAGAGAATGTGGAGAAATAGGAACACTTTTACACTGTTGGTGGGACTGTAAACTAGTTCAACCATTGTGGAAAACAGTGTGGTAATTCCTCAAGGATCTGGAACTAGAAATACCATTGGACCCAGCCATCCCATTACTGGGTACATACCCAAAGGATTATAAATCATGCTGCTGTAAAGACACATACACATGTATGTTTATTGAGGCAGCATTCATAACAGTGAACACTTAGAATCAACTCAAATGTCCATTAATGATAGACTGGATTAAGAAAATGTGGCACATATACACTATGGAATACTATGCAGCCATAAAAAAAGATGAGTTCATGTCCTTTGTAGGGACATGGATGAAGCTGGAAACCATCATTCTGAGCAAACTATCGCAAGGACAGAAAACCAAACACTGCATGTTCTCACTCATAGGTGGGAACTGAACAATGAGATCACTTGGACACAGGGTGGGGAACACCACACACTGGGGTCAGTCGTGGGATGGGGGGAAGGGGGAGGAATAGGATTAGGAGAAATACGTAACGTAAATGATGAGTTAATGGGTGCAGCACACCAACATGGCACATGTATACATATGTAACAAACCTGCACGTTGTGCACGTGTACCCTAGAACTTAAAGTGTAATAAAAAATAAATTAATAAATAAAAAAGAAAACACCTTCTCTGATGCAGGGTAGTGGGGTAGGAAGAGATTGTGTTGAGGTGTGCTAAGGTCTTGGAGAAAGGAGCAGGAGGGATTCACCAACTCCTCATCCAGAGCAGGCAGGAATGCAACCCACTTCCCTATCATGCCCCTGTCGCAGGACTTATGAACTTGAATTCATAAAGACTGTGACCTTTGATTCCTGACCACAGTGTGGCAGCAGGAAACAGATATGCCCCTCTGATGGCTACCACCAAAATGAATTGAAGAGGCTTTGCTCCTTACCCCAGTCCAGAGTAGGCAGCTCCATAATTTTTCTGTCCTTCATTGCCAAGACGTTGCCACTCTGCATAGGGAGGAGTAGCTGGGTCCAGTCCTTTGGCATCCAAGTGGCACAGGGTCAATTTCAGTGAGGTGTGGAGCTGGCATGAAAAGCACAAAAAATACTTTCTCCACATGTCCACACACTCACCCCCAGTGAGAAGAGCCACTGCTGTGTCTGCAACAGAGGATGGGAGTGGGGCGGGGGACAGGAGATGACCCTCTCTCCACTTCCATTTCCGGACATCAGTGCTGTGCCCTTCAGTGGTTACCATCACAGCCCTGTCTCCTTTCTCCCAAGGGAGGCTCTGGTGGGCTGCACTCCCCCCTCCCTTAGGGGGGCCCATGGGAACCATTAGATTTCCAGGAATTCTGCAGCTTCCTGGGAACCCACTGTCCCCTGTGCTTGCCGAAGTCCAAGCAGGTTGTTAGGTATGGTAGTGTGGTGACTCAGTGGCAGAGAATCCCTGGCCAGGGCAGTGGCCCACTATGGGTGCACAACCAGTATGGCACCTGCTGTCTCAGTTCAGGTATGAGAGAGTGTGGGCACACCTGCACAAGCTGGCCACCCAGGTCTCTGTCTCTGGAAAGTTCCCAAATTGCCACTAACAGCACTGCTCAGGGTCACCGGGGAGAGGGGCCTCCCCAACAGTTGATGGTCAGCAGATGGTCAGAGGAGTGAGGGGAGCAGAGAAGCACTCCCACCTGCTCTTTCTGCAGGACTCCATGTTCTGCAGAGGCTGATCTCTGCCATATTCTTGCTGCTTTCCTTTTCTGCAGCCCAGCTTCTTCCTTTGCACTCTCTGACAGGTTCTGGCTCTCTTCCCTCAGTTTTCCATCTGAAACTTGTCCATTCACCAGTAACTCTGATCTTCTTTCCGAGTAGAACTGGCATCCGATGTCACCAAGTCAGCCATCTTGAAAAAAACACATTATTTTCTTTGATAGTTTTTACCTCATACATTTTGTATAATCTCCTGACATTTGACTATCAGAAGGAGTATTTTTCAAAGTACATGGGCCGTAAACTTAAGAGTTACCTGAATAAATTGTTATTCTGGTTATCATTACTGTTTAACAAACCAGACCAAAACTCAGTGGCTTAAAACAAGAGTCATTCATTCATCAATTTGGGAAAGGATTGGGAAGCTTGGCTTATCTCTGCTCCACACAGTCAGCAGGTGCTGCTTGAAGGTGATTAATATCCAGGGGCTGGAATCCTCAGAAGGCCCACTCTCTCACTCATGTGTCTTGGGCTTGTTGCTGGGTTTGAGCTGGCTGGTTGGCTGGAACCTACATAGGGCCTCACCATATGGCTGCTTGGCTTCCTTATAGCACTGTGGCTTGGTTCCAACAATAAGTATCCCAAGGGGCAAGAGGTGGAAGCTACTGTTCAAATTCTAGGCCCAGAAACCTGCACAGCATCCCTTCCACTGTATGCTCTTGGTTAAGCAGTGACTTTACCCAGAGTCAAGGAGAGGAGACAGAATCCAGCTCTCCATACAAGGAGCATCAACAAATTTGGGGACCAGGTTTTAAAACTGATACACTTATTTAAAATGCAAATACTTGGGTTTTACCTTAGACCTATTAATCTGTTTTTCTGAGGCTTGAGGCTGGAAATGTAGTTTTCATAAATAATCTCAAATTTTTCTTAGACCAAAATTTGATTTACATATCATCTTAGAACCTCCTATTTAACATAAAAGTTTCATCTTCCCTATATTGCTTTAGCAAAGAGTGTTTTGTGATATCCCACAATCACCATGTTCTGTTTGAGGGGAGGGGATAGTGCCAAGTAGTTCATTCTGAACTTGAATTCCTCCCACACTACATACAGAGCAGAGCACAGGAGAATGTGGAAGGCACTCAGCAAGTGAAGGGTTAATAATTCTGAAGTCATCACGATATGCATCCAGTAAGCAGCTGCATTCTGATTTAAAAGAAAAAGCTTCAGCTGATGTTAATCTGCAGTACCCCTCACTTTTGAGATGTGTTTCCTTTCCATATAAACGTTACAGAGGGGGAATTATTTCAGTAGGGGTGTATGTTAGTGGGGTTCCCTTGAGAAGCAGACCCTGAAGTAAGAACAGAATACACATAGTTTATTTGGGAGATCCAGGGACAGATGAGATGGAGAAAATAAGGCAGTCAATACAGGCACATTAGTAAGCCAGCTATCTTCAGTGGGCAACTGGAGTTTAATCCAACTGGGAAGTTCTGGGAAAAGGAATAAATCACACACATCTAAGTTATCCTGCTAAGGGGAAGCAGAGCTGGGGTATTCATATTCCTACCCTCTTAAGTAATCTGTAATGATGCTCCTAGGGGGTAGGTAATTCCTAGGTATTTCAGTAGGCAAAGTGGATTCCAGCAGCCCAAGAGCAGTATTGGCAATAGGAAACCCAGCTGGTGTGCATGGAAATGGTTAGAGATCTAAGAGGATATAAGCAGAACACACCCATAAAATGTCAGAAGATCTCACATCAGCGTTCTGGCTTCACTGAAACAAGTCAGACCAAGGACTCTGACGTATCAGATGTTCTAACTGGTTTCTTTAACCTGCTTAACATCACAAAGCTGAGTAAATGCTAGAACTGGCGTATAAACCTAGGCCAGTCTGCTTCTAAATGCTTTTAATTGTCATTACCCTCAAAAGAGTAAAACTCTGCTTTGATTGCTCTCTGTTGTGTTATTTTAGATTATACATGGGACTCCTTACTTTTCTTGGAGGTAAATAATCTGCCTACCTGAGAAACTTGTGCTATTTCATTTTTCCTAAAGAAGCAACTACTTATCAATGAAAGAATTAGCTTTTGGAGCATTTGTGACACTGTTTCCAGATGTGTACTTTCCGACATGAGCTGGCCAGATCCAGAGGAGCTCAGGCCATGGTACGGCAGAAAATGCACAAAAGCTGTATGGATATCTTTCACCCCATCAAGACCCTGGACTACTTTAATGTCATCTCTCCCAATTTATTGTGTGGTATTTTCTTTTACAAGCAGAGGAAAACATCTGGGCTATTTCTCTCAGCTGGTTTTGCTCTTTTAGGTAGTGTTTGGGATTATTGTTTGGAAGGCTATGTTCTAAATTGCCAGTGATAACACATGTGCTGGCTTTGTGTTTCCTAATGTTCTTTCCCGTTGTTCCACCATGTATCTAAGCCAGCCCCTGTGCTGCCCAGATGACCCTTCAGGTACTATTTTCACATTAATTCTCTTCAGAAGGCAAGCAAATTGCAAGACAACTAATAAGTTTTAATGACAATGCTTCTGCCTAGAGTGAAAAACAATTATGTAATCATTATTCACTCAGGAGGTGGCATGGGAGGAGGTCCCAATTATTTCAGTTACATTTCTTTGGTTCATAAATTTATCCAGCTTACTAAGTATGTATCATTTTCTTCCCCAACAAGAACCTGTTTTCTTTCTAGACTATTTCTGTTTAAGGAAGGTAAAGCCATAGTATTAAGATTCATAATTGTGAAGAGCCCACGGACAAAATGACACCTAACGAGGTGGAATTGTATTTCTCCTTATGGCATTTTTACACTAGAGACACTTCACACAGGCTACTTATGAATGTGTCTGTTTACCTGTTCTTCCCTTGCTCTGCCACAGTTTGCCTTGGCCTTTGGATTTAAGCCCGTTAAGTTGATACAAGCTGTCAATAAGTCACAGATAGACTATGTTTTCATGAAAGTAGATAATGATATTAAATTTTATTACTCTAAATAGAGAATGCTAGCTAGAAGCTTACTGGCCAAATTTACTGTATAGATATAGATACCTAGATATAGACAGATTTAAAGATACATAAAATCAAAATTTTTAGAAATCTTTATACCTGTCCATATGGATATGTGTGCACCATAATCAGAGTGCAATATATAGATATGTTTGGTGTTATTCTAACAAAAATCTGAGTTATCTATATAAATATATATAAGAAATCTATATTACATAATATATTAATTGTTAATATAGGCATTTAATTGAAATAATTGCAGTTTGTTCCTCACAAAAATTTAAATTAGTACATTTTTTAAATAGTATATTTTATATAACAGTGTAGAGTTCCTATTTCTTTCAAAAGCTAAAGATTAAGCAACACTGGGCCCTCATTCCTACATAGCAATGATATGCTAGAGTTATTAACATCGGCTCCTTTAGATTGGGAGAGTATTCTCTAGATTGCCATTGACCTCATTACTCTCTGTTGTCTACCCTAACACTAAGGCCCAATGTTAGTTACCACTGTGCTTGCAATAGTACTCAACTACATTCATGTGTTTGCATGAGTGGCCTAGCCGCTGAATGACTGGAAATTCTGGTTCTATGTATACTGAAAGTTACAGGACAGAATACATGTTTGTCTATCCTTGTTCATCCAGTACCAATCATGTGGTAAGTGCTTAATGAATAAGAGTTAAATGAATGAAGGGAAGGATAAATTGAGTCTTTAGCAAGAACAGATTCTTGGTTATAAAAATTATATTTCTTCCACCATGGTAGAATTTTATGTACCAGTTGCCAGTAATTTTGCTTACTCTTCAACCACTGCCTTGGCTCTGGACCAAAGTTACCAGCAGCATGCTGAGGGGTTGCAGGATGGAGTGAGCAAAGTGGCAGCGGGCTGAGTTTATTGAGAGAGACTCCCAGAACTGTCCCCCCTTCCACATCACACATTACATTATTAATGGGGGAAAAGTGACCTTCTGTACCTTATTTAAAAACTGCAACCACTTGAGATTTGAGTAAGTGATTGGTGAGGCTCCAGATGCCAGGAAGCCCAGATTTCTCCCCCAGTCTCTCTCATGCAACCCTTATGCTATTAGTACTGCTCAACTAATAAAGAATATTGGATTTAATTTAATTTTGGAAAGAAATCTCACTAAAAGAGATTCATTCACTTGTTTACTGTCTGTTTTCTGCACTAGAAAATGTTTCCTTACAGCAGAACCCTGGTCTCAGTTTGTCAGTGTGTTCCCAGTATGTGGCATCCAGGAAGTTCTCAGTAAATACCTGTTGGAAGGGATGAATAAAGAAAAAATGCTTGAAAGCAGAAAAGAACAAAGAGTTTTATCATTTAAAAGCAAGACTAAAAGAAGCAAGAAAGCTCCTGTTTAGCTCCTGCTAAGAAGAAGAGTCCAAAATAGTAGAAATAACAAAAACAGGAGTCAGGGGCTGTCCTTCTCCACCAGACAGTCCTGCTCAACCACCCCAACTCCATTATCTCTCCTGCCAATGCAGCAGAGCGTTTTAAAGGTAAAAGGATGAGGGACAGGTATCAACCGCTATTGCTCACTTCAGCCCACCTTTACGCTGGGTTCCCAGCCTGCTTATTCTCTGTGAGAAGCCTGGAGGATGCAGCCACCTGGCCAGCCACAGTGTCCTGCCTGGAACATGTCAGGTTGCGTAAGCCCCTGAGAGGACCAGCATGTTGGCCACAATGTTTGCACTGGCACCTCTTCCTCCTTCTGCCAGGGCCACATATTCCTGGCCTTTGTCTCCCACTCAGGGGCCTGAGTCTCAGGCTTAAAAGGTTATGGAAGGGCAACATGTATTCCCAACAATGAACTGTGAGGTCACCTTACCCATAGTCCTGGCCTGTATTTACTGAGGGCTAACAAGCTGAGTTCTTCACACTCCTTACTCGACTTAAGCCTCACCACCCCTCCAGGAGGTAGCGACTATGGTTATCCACAGTTCTCAGATTAGCAAACTGAAGCTGAGAGAATTAAATAACCTGCTCAACATCACAAAGCCAAGTAAATGCTAGAACTGGCATGTAAACCTAGGCCAGTCGGCTTCGAAATGCCTTTAAGTGCCATTACCTTCAAAAGAGTAAAACTGTACTTTGACCTTTCTTCTTGTCTTTGGTACTTTGCTCTCGGGTTAGCCGAGTAGCTGATTCCCTTTTCTTCCCTTATTGGTGTGGGGGATAGATATCTAAGTACTGTATATTCATCTAATTTTCTCTGCTTAGTCATCATGATTTCTAAAGAAATGTAGCGATCTTTGCATATCTGTTTAACTTTTTCTATGGGGGTAATTGTAAGGGTTATTTTTTAGTTGTCTGCTTTTTCAGGGCTCCCTCCTCACCTGCTCTAGCCCCAGAAACCGTTCACACACCCTTTAAAGCAGAGAAGTGGCATCTACCTGCCCACACTTTCTGGGCCGTGCTGCTCTCTAGTGGCTAAAGTAAATACGGCTTCAGCTCAAGCCTCGTTTACATCTTCTTAAGGGCCCGGAAGCTACACGTTCTTAAAAGGCTCCCCGATATCCACATTTAAGGCCAAATCAACATTTAGTCACAGTGGATTCTTTAAAATATTTTGCTTTCTTTTATTGAATGGCACAGGAACAACCACGGTCTATCAGTCCCCAGTAATCCAGGACCGGGATATGGATTCAAAATGACTGTACGAGACATTTCCAAATGAAACATGCTTCATTTCCTGGGCCTCAGGTTCCAAATCATTTCTTATTGTTTCTTTTTCCTTTGATCAGAAACTAAGAGAAAGCCCTAATGTGCATAGAGAAGACAGCAGTGGTAATTAATGTGTGCTCTACGAGCAGTGCCTTCCTTTTACATGTCACAGAGGGAGCATAAATCAGATGGCACTGCTGTTTTTACAATGAAATGGAATGTGGAATGCAGTCTCCTTCTTAGGAATTCTGACATTTTCTTCTAAATTTAAGAAGTAGGGATTTTGCAGGAAGACTGGAGAATCTGGTAATAACTCTCTAAATTGCCAAATGTTATAAGGAGGTACAGGTGAAAGTAGTAAGTCTAGCTAAGATTTGTTTGTTTGTTTGTTGTGGCTGTTTTTAGAGCTTGTGTATCAGAAAACAAAAACTTGGAAGCTCTGTCTACATAAAGCCACAAGATTGACCATACTGACTAAATTAACCAATGATTCTGTTGTTCTTCATTGAGTCCACCAGTTGTTTTGATGATTTGTAGACATGGCACAACTAGCCCAATGAATCAGGCCAGACCACAAAGTTTGCGGAATCTAAGCTTGCAAGAATTCGGACTTGGACTCAGTTCCAGGTTGCTTTCACTTCAGTTTTATTACCAAAGCAGCAAACAACAGTGCACAAGTTATAGAGGACATGAAGGATACAAACGCTAGATGTTGTTGGCTGATGCCTCACATATTCACCCCCAAGTCACATCCATATCAGCCCACATGGGTGATCTATCTCCCAGGAGAATAGAGCCACACTCAGATCTCATGGGGAGATCTACATGTCAGCCAGAAATCCTGGACTTCAAGTAGAAAGCAGTAGCTGGGAATTTGGGGTTGTTTCTCTTAAAGAGGGTATAAATGCATTCCAAATAAAGAATATTTATGCAAAGGAAGATGTGAATGGATGGAGGATGGTCCAAGAGGTACAAGGTTTCTGATATCTTTTCTCTACTAAAAGATATCTGAACCTATAGATGGATGCAGTTTTTGTTTTTTTATTTGTTAGTTTGTTTGCAGCTCAAATTGGTCGTATGACATAGTTCTAGCCAATGAGAGACAGAAATCTTGAGTGAAGGCAACCTTTCCCAAGTAAGAAGACAAGGTCTCTTTGGTAAAACTGGACAGACTTCAACTTCTCGCACACACTTGGAACACAGATGGGAGGTGTGGAAGTGCTGCCGCCATTCTGTGACTATAAAGCAAGAGGCATGGAAATAATAGCCTGAGTGTTAAAGATGGCTGAGTGGGTCACAATGGCACTGCTGAGCCACCACACATGTTTTACACTGGCCACTCATCCCTGAATATTTTTGTGAGACAAGCAACAGGGTTTGGTTCTGTGTCCCCACCCAAATCTCATCTCGAATTGTAACCCCTGTGACATGGGAGGGGCTTGAATCATGGGGTGGGAGGTGATTGAATCATGGGGACGGACTTCCCCCTTGATATTCTTGTGATAGTGAATTCTCATGAGATCTGGCTGTTTGAAAGTGTGTGGTACTTCCCGCCTTCGCTTGCTGTCTCTTGCTCTGCCATGGCAAGATGTACTTGCTTCCCCTTTGCCTTCTGCTGTGAATGTAAGTTTCCTGAGGCCTCCTACCCATGCTTCCTGTACAGTCAATTAAACCTCTTTTCTTCATACATTACCCAGTCTTTGGCAGTTCTTTATAACAGTGTGAGAACGAACTAATACAACAAGTAAATCCTAATGTTGAATCTACTGTTGTAGAGTTTTCTGTTATTTATAACTGAATATATTCCTAACAGATTGTCTGAGCTCAGGCTGCTATAACAAAATACCAGATTGGGTGGCTTAAACAACAGAAATGTATTTCTCATATTTCTGCAGGCTGGAAGTCCAAGATCAAGGTACGAGCATATTCTGTTCCTGGTGAGGGCTCTCTTCCTGCCTTGAAGACAGCTGCTTCCTCACTGTGTGCTCATATGGCCTTTCCTCACTGTGGGCTTGTGGAGAAGGAGCTCTCCCCCTTTCCTCTTCTTCTTAGGTCACTAATCCCATCATGGAGATTCCACCCTAATGACATCATCTAAACCTAATTCCCTCCAAAAAGCCCCATCTCGTAATAACATCACAGTGGGAGCATCATAGGGATTTGGGGGAATACAAACTTTCAGCTGATGATGCAGATACATCTACGAATGAACATGTAAGTTTTATAAGTTTAAAAACATTCTCCTAACTTCCCTGTGTTTCTACTTAACATATGCAAAGCTACCTAATCCGTCCCAATATGCAGAGCAAACACATTGGTAAAGCTATTCTTGGGGCCAAGAATCAAAGGTTAGCATTTGATGCATTTGAAAATTTTGTAAAATTTCTCTTCCTAGTCTAGGCCCACTTAAAGAGATAGAAAACAGTTTGATAAAAAGCTTCATTTCATTATTGGATTTATAAAATGTAACTTTGTATACGTGTTGGATTCAGATTGCGAATAATCAAAAACATATTTAGCAATTTTAGAGATGTTATCAGTTTTAAAAGGATACACATGACATAGACATTTGAATGCACTACATTCATTTTAGTGTCCAGACTATTTCTAGCTCTACTTGTTCCTAAAGACATAGACTCATCTGAGGAATCATGAGGAGGAACAGCACAGGTTGTGAATAGTCATAAAATCATCAGTCTGCGGCTGGCCTTTAGGAACCCACCTACAACTGTGAATTAATATACATTTTTAAAAGAATGCATTGGGTTAGTACACTTTAAAAAGAAATTCTGCAACAAAAATACAAGATGTCTTTGTGTTAATTCAGCAGAAAAGTATCTGGATATCATTGAAAGAGAGCCATTAGCTGCACGTGAGACACATAAATGTATACATAATAGTGATTCATAATTGCAATTATAAATCATAACTATGCCTTACATTATTATGTGTTTTTATTCTGTTGCATGAGTACTTTCATTAAGTAATCAAAGCAAAGAAACCAGTGAGAACATTTTAAAACATTTCACTGGGCGCCTGAATTTTTTTCATTTGTAACAGTTACGAGGAGCACTAACGATGGAATACATTTTAAAATTTCCCCTTCATATTCACAAATCACTCAGCATTATATAAGAATCCTCTAGGTTTGAAACCTATGGCTTTATGTCCCACAGAAGGTTATTTTTTTTCCCTTAGTCAGTAAGCTAATCCCTTTCTGTTGCGCCAGCTGGGGTCCTGGTGGGGATTAGAACACAGTGTAAGGTAATGATTGGTTGGTGAAGGGGGAATAGGTCTAGCTTCAGTGTCAGAAATTATGTCCAGGCCGGCAGATGGCTGTTTTGAGATGAACAGCACTTCAACATCTTTTCTCTTTTTTATTTTTTCAAAAAAAAAAGAGAGAGAGAAAAAACAATTTGTATCATAACATGTTTGGGAAGTGGTTAAATCGAAATATGCCACATATAGGTGTCCCAAGTCCCACCCCCTGATAGCCAACAAACAATGCAAAGTTTTGGACAATACCAGTGAGCCACTG
The DNA here is from genome assembly GCF_002776525.5 of Piliocolobus tephrosceles. Classification (NCBI taxonomy): domain Eukaryota; kingdom Metazoa; phylum Chordata; class Mammalia; order Primates; family Cercopithecidae; genus Piliocolobus; species Piliocolobus tephrosceles. The sequence goes on along the minus strand of NC_045436.1, from coordinate 108,014,945 downwards.
GGGTTTATAGTCAGAGTTAAGCGACTTGAGAATTCATGTCCTCTCCTTTGTAGATTCCTACACCTGTCTTTGGCCCCAGCACCAACTCTGAAGCATTACAGAGATTGTGTAGATTTTCTGTTGATGTCTGAAGGCTATCCTTGGAATCTAGATCAAATCAGGTCCTCTAAGATTACTCTGGATATATGTAGAGCTCAGTGCCGAAAGGAATAAAATCTTTGGGAGCCCTTAGGACAGGTAAATAAGCCAGCTCTGAGTAGACATCATGAGATGATTAAAAATGCCTGGCCTCATCCTTTTCCCAAGTTCCCTCTCTCCTGTAACCCCTCTCACTCTCACACATATCCCTGAAGGGCCAGAAATAATGTAGGCTCTAAAAAGACCTCTCTGATAGGATTTCAGGATTAAATAGTGGCTTACTTTGCTTATCTAGACTATAGTGTCTCCCTTGTAAGTGGTTTAAGGTTGTTCACATAGAAATTAATAATCTGAGCTGAAAAAAAAAAGGGAAGGAAGGGGTGGAGGAGAGAGGAAAGAAGAGGGGAGAGAAAAACAGGAAAGGAAAGAAAGATGGAAAGAAGGGTGAAGGGAATGGGAGGAAAGGAAAGGAGGCAGGCACAGCCAACTATTCAACTCCAAGTGACTTACTGCATTTCATGATGGAAGGTTTCAATTTTGCTGACTTACTTCTTGTTGAGAAGACATGTTTGTTAATCCCACAGTTTACATATGTCATGAGTCTTTGAGTCTCTACTTTTATTTAAGAAACCTTTGGCATGGGTGACCCTGGATTTCTGTCTTAGAGTCACAGATCTCATTCTAAGGCTTAGCTTTGAGGTAGAGGAGCTGTTGCAGCCCTATTCATCACTTGTAAGTTTGAAAGCTGTGGGCTCTTCCTGACTTTTGCTCTGAGAAGTTTATCACTTCAAACCCTCGAAATTGTGACCTCCTTCATTGACATTTTGCCTGATTGTTCTCTGAGCTTTATCAGATAGTAAAATGCCAAATAATGTGTTCTACCTTTCTAGAAAATATCAGTAAATGGCATGACTGGTGGCCAATAGACATGAAAAAATGCTCAACATCACTAATCATCAGAGAAATGCAAATCAAAACCACAATGAGATACCATGTCATACCAGTCATGATGGCTATTATGAAAAAGTCAAAAATAACAGGTGTTAATAAGGTTGTGGAGAAAAGGGAATGCTTATACCCTGCTGGGGGTTGCAAATTAGATCAGCCTCTGGGAAAAACAGTCTGAAGATTTCTCAAAGAACTAAAAATAGAATTACTCTTTGACTCAGCAATCCCATTACTGCATATAAGCCCAAGGAAAATAAATCATTCTACCAAAAAGATACCTGCTCTCACATTTTATTGCAGCACTATCACAGTAGCAAAGATGTAGAATCAGCCCAGGTGCCCATCCGTAGTGGATTGGATAAAGAAAACATGGTACATATACACGACAGAATACTATGCAGCTGTAAAAATAGGATGAAATCCTGTCCCGTTTTTTGCAGCAACATGGATGTAGCAGGAGGCCATTATCCTAAGCAAATTAATGAAGAAACAGAAAACCAAATACCACATGTTCTTAATTGTAAGTGGGAGCTAAACACTGGGCACACATGGACATAAAGATGGGAACAGTAGACACTGTGGACCCCACAACAGGAGAAGCAGGGAGGGAGGCACGGGGTGGAAAAATATAACGCCTATTGGGTACTGTGTTCACTATTTGGATGATGAGTTCAACTGAAGCTCAAACCTCAGCATCATGCAATACATCCATATAACAAACTTGCACATGTACCCCCTGAATCTAAAAAAAAAGAAAATGGCATGATCTACAAAATACAACCTGATCTGGTAAGATCAGCCTCTATAACTGTTTATTACATGGTCATATTGAAACTTCATTACAAATAAGAAATATATTTTAAATTATTCTGTGTTTCTAAAAGAACTTCAGTTATGCAACAGAGTAAACACAAATATGTGAAATGCATTTTTCTATGTATATGTTTATTTCGATTAAGAGATTTTAAAGAAATATATGAAATAGAGTAAGTTGTGTCTATCTGAGTTCATTTCTGTTAAAAATATTATCCTTGTCTATTCAAATCTTTACTAATTAAATCAAGTTCTATGGGTTCACATACTCCTGGTGTATAGTTTAAAAGTATTTTCTTCACTTGCAATGAGGATGACCATTATGGGGAAGTATTAGGGTTACAATTTGTATTCTGTGCTTGTAAAACACATTGTACTGAAAACTCTAGAGAATCAAATCCATAATTTATTCTCACAACAGGTAGCACCTGCTAAATGGAAGCACCACAGTTCCCATTCACGCCTCCTTCCTGGATTTTGCCACAGATAATGACCTAGGAAACTAAGGAATCTTGGTTTGTAGCATATAAACATATGATTTAATCATAATAAAGAAAGGAACTTTCACCTACATGTAAAAGTCAGAAATGGTTATAGGGTTTTCCAGAGACATTTTCCATGAAGCTATATATTCATGAGTCCCAAAGCATTGATTCAACTATGAATCCTGTGCCTTATTTCCTCTTCACTCTTACCTAAATGGCATGTGTGTGTTTGTACCTGAGTAAGTCTGTTGATATTTATTTATATTCAGGTGAAAGAGAATTGCTGAAAAAATGCATTTGAAATGTGTATTTAAGCAATCATTAACCAGCAGTTACTCAATCATACCAAGTTAATCTGTCCATGGACTAGGCAATATTTCTCAAAGCATATTCCACCCCTCCCCAGATCTACTAACTGAGAATATCTGTCATTGAAGTCTGGGCAACTGTATTTAAAAACAAGTTCCCCTAGTGATTCTTATCCATGCTACAGTTTAAAGAATGAATAGGTTAGCTCATTCATTCATTTATTTGTTCATTCAACAAATATTCACTGAGCTCCTGTTAAGAACTGAAGAAAACAAAAATTAACAAGACAATTACAGTTCCTGTTTTCATGAAACTTCCAATCCAGCATTTGCTGAACTGGCTTGCACAGAAATCCGCGCCCTGCAAGACCTTAACAGTTGTTACAACATGTTGAGCAGAATTTTCTGCTCACTAGATCCAAACCAGGAACAATCTGCATTCTGAAGAGTAAAGAGAATTGTTGCGACTGGAGACCAGATGCTCACTATCTCTCAGGCTTAGCAAGTGGCAGCTAAACTACCTCCAATAACTGCCATCATCACACAAGCCTAACCCCATCTTTTATGCATAAAGAATAAGGACAGAGATGGGGGAAGACAAAAAAAAAAAAAACATCATAAGTTGAAGAGTTTGGGGCCAGAAGTGGATAGGATCATGGCTCTACCTCCTTCCTGTGAAGAGAGAAGTTGCTTCCTCACTCCAAAATATCAAGTAAAGAAAGTGCTAGTAGAGATTCCCTTAGAAATTGGCAGCACCTTTAAGAAAGGGCAGTGGATATCTAATTCCCTAGTTAAATGCTTACTCATGCAGTGGACTTGCTAGTCTACCATCTGTGGCTATCTAGGTTGAGTTGAAGAGAATCAGAACGATAAGGCAAGGTGGCAAGGCTTGGCAGTGGAACAACATAGGCTCCCATGGAAGACTGCTGGATTTGAGCCATGATACCGGTACTACACCTAAGAGGGCAGCCAGCTAGTGAGGGGTCCTCAAAAGCAAGAGGACCATGCCGGTGGGAACTGAGAGAAGTTGGAAGAGGCCAATCCACAAGATCATCAGGACATTATGTAGTGAAGATCTACCTCCCGTGGAATGTAAGCAAGGGTCCTCTGAGAGAGTTGGCATTTCGATGTCGGTCATGTCAAATCACACATAGAGATCCATAGCTAACTAGTTTTCCAAAAACAGTCATGATGTAGAATAGTATATTAACATGCATGCCCATCTAGTTTTTAAAAAGGACATCTACTCTTTCTAACCATTAATGCTTTCCTATCCCAACACAAATAAAAGAGAACCCAGAAGAAGGAGGAGAGAAAAGGTGAAGGATCAGACCAAGACCAAGTTCCCTCCCGACTGTGGATGCCTGTGCTGGGGAAGAGAAGGGCCTACAGTACTACACAGGAATGGAGACTGATGCTGTTAACTGAACTATTTCACTACAATGACCAGAAAGCTATGAGATCCAGTCATATCATTATGACACCAAGTGTGCAGTTGAAGGCAATAACAGAAAAAAAATAAGTATTTCCTGTTTATACCACATCAAGTCCAGACCATTAAATAAACCACATATATAGGTGTTCTGGGTGGTGCAGTAGAGTGTTCTCTCATAAAATAAGATTAGGAGGCCTGGCGTTGTGGCTCACGCCTGTAATCCCAGCACTTTGGGAGACTGAGGCGGGCAGATCACGAGGTCAGGAGATCGAGAGTATCCTGGCTAACACGGTGAAACCCCGTCACTACTAAAAGTACAAAAAATTAGCCGGGCGTGGTGGCGGGCGCCTGTAGTCCCAGCTACTCGGGAGGCTGAGGCAGGAGAATGGCGTGAACCCAGGAGGCGGAGCTTGCAGTGGGCCGAGATCGTGCCATTGCACTCCAGCCTGGGCGACAGAGTGAGACTCCTCCGTCTCTAAATAAATAAATAAATAAGCAAACAAACAAACAAATAATAAGATTAAGAAACAATGTAACCTATAGTCCCTGCCACCACTACCACCATTATGTTGAAAATGGCAATGACAATCAGTATGCTAAGCACTCTGGGAAGTTCTGCAGGAAAGACTAACTGTATTCAACCCAGGATTCTTCTATCTTCTTTATCCACTCTGTGTGTGTGTATGTGTGTGTGTCCTATTATATCTTTTGGAATACTAATGTTCTGTGAAGGACAGTTTGGTAAATAAATGCAGGGATAAATACAAACAATAGTTTGTGTTGTCTATTATAGGATGCAATATTTTGAGATGATAGATCAAAGAGACTACCTGTTGTATTCTAATCTTAATATCTTGTTATTATGATTAATATTTATCATCATGGTTAATAAAAGTACCTTTGAATGTATTATTTATTTTAAAAAATAATCTTTATTGGTGCTACATTCCTTCTGGAGATCTTCCTAAGCATTTTACATGCATTATTATATTTAATCTTCACAAGAATCCTATGCAGTAGATACTATTTATATTCCTAGGTTACAGTTGAAAAAAATGGAAGCCAAGGCATAGCTAGTAGAAAGCCTTAAACTTACATCTGTCAGATCCATGCCTTCTATGGACCACTAGGATATACTGCTCTATATGCATATCTTTCTCTGCACTCTTATGGGAAATTATTCACACTATGATTCTAATATTACTCACAACCACAGTGAATAACCAGACATAGCTGTGAACCTTATGGCAATTAAAATGATCCTGACTCTTCTAACCAGCGTTTTCAGATGAAACAACAATGTAAGGATCTAGGTAGTGAGGGTAACAATGATTTGAAATCGATATGAACTACAAGAGAAAGGCCAAAAGAAGGTTGAGCAGCTGTATGCTTTGGAAATGTTAAGGTTCCTCTGGGTGGCATATTATATGAGTCTCTAAGTGTACTTAGCGGGTGGGTGGGTACAAGGAGAATATTTATCTTCAGTATACCCTGAGTATGAGAAAATTGGTTGCAGATGTCTCACAGCTGTAAGGAATACCTTTGTTTCATTTGAAACCTGTTATAAATCTGTTCCTTAAACTACCTGCTCCAATGACTTTTAATTTAGAGGATGTTGGGTAAGTCCCTGTATATGACCCTCATATATCATCATAAAAGTGGTGGGGTGGTTTGGGCTGGAAACCCCTGCGAGAGTCCCTAGATTTATTGAAGGGCTGGGTTACCATGGGCACTTTGGGGAGTTTGAGTAAAGGCTTTTATTGATTATCAACATTATAAAGAAGAAATCAATTTTTACAAAGAGTGTGTTTGAAGAAGAAAATCCCCTTTGGCTAGAATTTTTTATGTTAGAATTATTCTTTTCCTTTCTGAGAGCATTTTGAAAAGTGGCAATATTATTCCATAAGGTAAAGAAGTTTGGGCTGCAATGGAAAAGATACAGGTTTTGTGAGTAAGCAGTGAAACTTGCTTTCCTCCAGAAAGGCAACTAATGTTGAATCAATGTCCAGTGGTACATTTTTATTGGCTCATAGTCAAATGAGTTATTTGGTTTCATCGAGTCCAAATTAATGAATCTTATCTTTGGAAACTAAAAACATTTTTTGTTTCATACAGCAAGTTTTCATTAAATTCTGTAAAGTAACTTTAAAAAAATAACTTTTTTTGAATGTTAGGAGTTACTATAATTTTCATATTACTAGTGTTTCCTTTTTTCTTCCTGAAATTTCAGGGGTCTTTTTATGCTAACTCTTTGAAAGGCTAGAGTTTTGTATGTGGCATATTTCTCTGATTCCTTGAAAGTCATGAAAAGACCTCAGTCCATGGATGTGTACTCTCTACAGCAGCTCCCACTCCCTCCATCATAGCCAACAGATCAGTTTTCTCAGAGAACTTTCTTTGAAGTCAATGGGCATTGTACCTCCCTGAGAGGGGGGTCAAAATATAGAACTGGATCTACAAAAACCCCACAAACCATTTACAACTTTTCCTATCACACGTAATCCTTTCAAAGGAAAGGCAAAACTCAGCTGTAGTCACCAAGGAGTAGAATGAAGGAGCCTACACAAGTAAACCAAGAATACCATGGCTTCCCTAAATCTTCGCATACACCATGAAGATTTTATCCAACATTCATATGCATCAAATTGGTAACAACATTTTAAGGAGAGAGGATAGAGTTTGGAGTAAAATGTAGAAGTTGGGAGCAACAACAAATACCTTCATTTGCAATACAAAGCTTTGCCAAAAGAAAAAAGTCTATATTTATTCCTGACTCCACTGGATGTGTGTTTTATGAAGGATCCTTCAATTTTGTCCCTACAGAAATATCCTCTAAAGACAATAAAAAATGCTGGTTTGGCCAAATAATTGTTTTTCCTAATAGTTTAAATTGTATTTCCATTTTATAGCATTATCTTTCAATTTATGATCATAATTGGCTATTTTTGTGATAAAAATGGGTTTCCAGGCATAAAACCTTTTATTATTGTGCCATAAGAAAGAAGAGTCTTACTTATTATGGCCTAACTTGTAATTAATATATAGAAACTATTTAGTCACATTTTGGGGAAACGTATTATCATTCATCAATTCAAGGTATTAATGTATGTCTTTATTTTTTCTATTACCATTACTTGTTTTTTTAATTGGCTACCATGTTGCAGGAAAGATGACCCACCAAAATGTATTAGAACTATACTTTTCAAATTTTAATGTGTCTATAAATCACCTAGGGATCATATTAAAATGGAGATTCTGACTCAATAGGTTTGAATAGAGCTGAGATTCTGCATTTCTAACACACAAAAGATGATGCTGATGTTGCCAGGTATTAGAATTCCTGGTACTTGAATTGGGAAGGAAAAAACAAAGAAAGGTCCTAAATAAATGAGAAGGTACAGCATAAAACCCTAAACACTCTGGCATCTAAGTAGCCATCTAGAAATGTCTTAAAAGAAAATGGATTTTAAAGTATAGTTAGAGCCATAATGATAATACACATAGTTAAGGAGTGCGCAAGAAATTATAACAAAAGAGCACCAGATTGGAAGTCAAGATAGCCTGGTTCTAACTTTAGCTCTTTCACTAATTATGTGAACATAGGCAATTCAACTACATGGTCTGAATTTTGGTTTCCTTATCACTCTAATAATGTAGACATGTCCCCAGCTAATTATAACACCAGAAACAACATGATTAGTGTGTTCATGAAAGTATAAAGTGCTACAGTCAAGAAAGACAAATTGCCATTCTCATACGCCACTATGGGGGATATTTTCTGGAAAGCAGATTAACAATCCCTATCACTCAACAATAATTCACCTTTAAACATGAATCCTAAAATATAATCAGAAATGCACACAAAGAGAGGGCATCATAGCTTCATTTGTCATAGTAAAAATTCAGAAAGAAATCTAAATTTCCAAAAGTATAATGAAACTATTACATTCGGAAAAGATTGGGGGGCGGAGCAAGATGGCGGAATAGGAACAGCTCCAGTCTCCAACTCCCAGCGTGAGCGACACAGAAGACGGGTGATTTCTGCATTTTCAATTGAGGTACTGGGGTCATCTCACTAGGGAGTGCCAGACAATCGGTGCTGGTCAGCTGCTGCAGCCCAACCAGCCAGAGCTGAAGCAGGGCGAGGCATCGCCTCACCTGGGAAGCGCAAGGGGGAAGGGAGTCCCTTTTCCTAGCCAGGGGAACTGAGACACACAACACCTGGAAAATTGGGTGACTCCCACCCCAATACTGCGCTTTGAGCAAACGGGCACACCAGGAGATTGTATCCCACACCCGGCCGGGAGGATCCCACAGCCACGGAGCCTCCCTCATTGCTAGCACAGCAGTCTGCGATCTAACCACAAGGCAGCAGCGAGGCTGGGGGAGGGGCGCCCAGCATTGCTGAGGCTTAAGTAGGTAAACAGAGCTGCTGGGAAGCTCGAACTGGGTGGAGCTCACAGCAGCTCAAGGAAACCTGCCTGTCTTTGTAGACTCCACCTCTGGGGACAGGGCACAGCTAAACAACAACAACAAAAAAAAGCAGCATGAACCTCTGCAGACGCAAATGACTCTGCCTGACAGCTTGAAGAGAGCAGTGGATCTCCAGACATGGAGGTTGAGATCTGAGAAGGGACAGACTGCCTGCTTAAGTGGGTCCCTGACCCCTGAGTAGCCTAACTGGGAGACATCCCCCACTAGGGGCAGTCTGACACCCCACACCTCACAGGGTGGAGTACAACCCCCAGAGGAAGCTTCCAAAGTAAGAATCAGACAGGTACACTCGCTGTTCAGCAATATTCCATCTTCTGCAACCTCTGCTGCTGATACCCAGGCAAACAGGGTCTGGAGTGGACCTCAAGCAATCTCCAACAGACCTGCAGCTGAGGGTCCTGACTACTAGAAGGAAAACTATCAAACAGGAAGGACACCTATACCAAAACCCCATCAGTACGACACCATCATCAAAGACCAGAGGCAGATAAAACCACAAAGATGGGGAAAA
>NC_045436.1:107948275-108005413 GCF_002776525.5 Piliocolobus tephrosceles | reverse complement strand
AAGCAAATGCTTAGAGATTTTGTCACCACCAGGCCTGCCTTACAAGAGACCCTGAAGGAAGCCCTAAACATGGAAAGGAACAACCGGTACCAGCCATTGCAAAAACATGCCAAAATGTAAAGACCATCGAGGCTAGGAAGAAACTGCATCAACTGATGAGCAAAATAACCAGTTAATGGCAGGATCAAGATCACACATAACAATATTAACCTTAAAAGTAAATGGACTAAATGCTCCAATGAAAAGACACAGACTGGCAAACTGGATAAAGAGTCAAGACCCATCAGTCTGCTGTCTTCAGGAGACCCATCTCACATGCAGAGACATACATAGGCTCAAAATAAAGGGATGCAGAAAGATCTACCAAGCAAATGGAGAACAAAAAAAGCAGGGGTTGCAATACTAGTCTCTGATAAAACAGACTTTAAACCATCAAAGATCAGAAGAGACAAAGGAGGCCATTACATAATGGTAAAGGGATCAATTCAACAGGAAGAGCTAACTATGCTAAATATATATGCACCCAATACAGGAGCACCCAGATTCATAAAGCAAGTCCTTAGAGACTTACAAAGAGACTTAGACTCCCATACAATAATAATGGGAGACTTCAACACTCCACTGTCAACATTAGACAGATCAACGAGACAGAAAGTTAACAAGGATATCCAGGAATTGAACTCATCTCTGCACCAAGTGGACCTAATAGACATCTATAGAACTCTCCACCCCAAATCAACAGAATATACATTCTTCTCAGCACCACATTGCACTTATTCCAAAACTGACCACATAATTGGAAGGAAAGCACTCCTCAGCAAATGTAAAAGAACAGAAATTATAACAAACTGTCTCTCAGACAACAGTGCAATCAAACTAGAACTCAGGACTAAGAAAATCAATCAAAACCGCTCAACTACATGGAAACTGAACAACCTGCTCCTGAATGACTACTGGGTACATAACGAAATGAAGGCAGAAATAAAGATGTTCTTTGAAACCAAGGAGAACAAAGATACAACATACCAGAATCTCTGGGACACATTTAAAGCAGTGTGTAGAGGGAAATTTATAGCACTAAATGCCCATAAGAGAAAGCTGGAAAGATCTAAAATTGACACTCTAACATCACAATTAAAAGAATTAGAGAGGCAGGAGCAAACACATTCAAAAGCTAGCAGAAGGCAAGAAATAACTAAGATCAGAGCAGAACTGAAGGAGATAGAGACACAAAAAACCCTCCAAAAAATCAATGAATCCAGGAGTTGGTTTTTTGAAAAGATCAAGAAAATTGACAGACCGCTAGCAAGACTAATAAAGAAGAAAAGAGAGAAGAATCAAATAGTCGCAGTAAAAAATGATAAAGGGGATATCACAACCGACCCCACAGAAATACAAACTACCATCAGAGAATACTATAAACACCTCTATGCAAATAAACTAGAAAATCTAGAAGAAATGGATAATTTCCTGGACAATTACACTCTTCCAAGACTAAACCAGGAAGAAGTTGAATCCCTAAATAGACCAATAGCAGGCTCTGAAATTGAGGCAATAATTAATAGCCTACCAACCAAAAAAAGTCCAGGACCAGATGGATTCACAGGTGAATTCTACCAGAGGTACAAGGAGGAGCTGGTACCATTCCTTCTGAAACTATTCCAATCAATAGAAAAAGAAGGAATCCTCCCTAACTCATTTTATGAGGCCAACATCATCCTGATAACAAAGCCTGGCAGAGACACAACAAAAAAAGAGAATTTTAGACCAATATCCCTGATTAACATCGATGCAAAAATCCTCAATAAAATACTGGCAAACCGGATTCAGCAGCACATCAAAAAGCTTATCCACCATGATCAAGTGGGCTTCATCCCTGGGATGCAAGGCTGGTTCAACATTCACAAATCAATAAACGTAATCCAGCATATAAACAGAACCAAAGACAAGAACCACATGATTATCTCAATAGATGCAGAAAAGGCTTTTGACAAAATTCAACAGCCCTTCATGCTAAAAACACTCAATAAATTCGGTATTGATGGAACGTACCTCAAAATAATAAGAGCTATTTATGACAAACCCACAGCCAATATCATACTGAATGGGCAAAAACTGGAAAAATTCCCTTTCAAAACTGGCACAAGACAGGGATGCCCTGTCTCACCATTCCTATTCAACATAGTGTTGGAAGTTCTGGCTAGGGCAATCAGGCAAGAGAAAGAAATCAAGGGTATCCAGTTAGGAAAAGAAGAAGTCAAATTGTCCCTGTTTGCAGATGACATGATTGTATATTTAGAAAACTCCATTGTCTCAGCCCAAAATCTCCTTAAGCTGATAAGCAACTTCAAAATTAATGTGCAAATATCACAAGCATTCTTATACACCAGTAACAGACAAACAGAGAGCCAAATCATGAATGAACTTCTATTCACAATTGCTTCAAAGAGAATAAAATACCTAGGAATCCAACTTACAAGGGATGTCAAGGACCTCTTCAAGGAGAACTACAAACCACTGCTCAGTGAAATAAAAGAGGACACTAACAAATGGAAGAACATACCATGCTCATGGATAGGAAGAATCAATATCGTGAAAATGGCCATACTGCCCAAGGTTATTTATAGATTCAATGCCATCCCCATCAAGCTACCTATGAGTTTCTTCACAGAATTGGAAAAAACTGCTTTAAAGTTCATATGGAACCAAAAAAGAGCCCGCATTGCCAAGACAATCCTAAGTCAAAAGGACAAAGCCGGAGGCGTCACGCTACCTGACTTCAAACTATACTACAAGGCTACAGTAACCAAAACAGCATGGTACTGGTACCAAAACAGAGATATAGACCAATGGAACAGAACAGAGTCCTCAGAAATAATACCACACATCTACAGCCATCTGATCTTTGACAAACCTGAGAGAAACAAGAAATGGGGAAAGGATTCCCTATTTAATAAATGGTGCTGGGAAAATTGGCTAGCCATAAGTAGAAAGCTGAAACTGGATCCTTTCCTTACTCCTTATACGAAGATTAATTCAAGATGGATTAGAGACTTAAATGTTAGACCTATTACCATAAAAACCCTAGAAGAAAACCTAGGTAGTACCATTCAGGACATAGGCATGGGCAAGGACTTCATGTCTAAAACACCAAAAGCAACAGCAGCAAAAGCCAAAATTGACAAATGGGATCTAATTAAACTAAAGAGCTTCTGCACAGCAAAAGAAACTACCATCAGAGTGAACAGGCAACCTACAGAATGGGAGAAAATTTTTGCAATCTACTCATCTGACAAAGGGCTAATATTCAGAATCTACAAAGAACTCAAACAAATATACAAGAAAAAAACAAACAACCCCATCAAAAAGTGGGGAAAGGATATGAACAGACATTTCTCAAAAGAAGACATTCATACAGCCAACAGACACATGAAAAAATGCTCATCATCACTCGCCATCAGAGAAATGCAAATCAAAACCGCAATGAGATACAATCTCACACCAGTTAGAATGGCAATCATTAAAAAGTCAGGAAACAACAGGTGTTGGAGAAGATGTGGAGAAACAGGAACACTTTTACACTGTTGGTGGGATTGTAAACTAGTTCAACCATTATGGAAAACAGTATGGGAATTCCTCAAGGATCTAGAACTAGATGTACCATATGACCCAGCCATCCCACTACTGGGTATATACCCAAAGAATTATAAATCATGCTGCTATAAAGTCACATGCACACGTATGTTTACTGCAGCACTATTCACAATAGCAAAGACTTGGAATCAACCCAAATGTCCATCAGTGACAGACTGGATTAAGAAAATGTGGCACATATACACCATGGAATACTATGCAGCCATAAAAAAGGATGAGTTTGCATCCTTTGTAGGGACATGGATGCAGCTGGAAACCATCATTCTTAGCAAACTATCACAAGAACAGAAAACCAAACACCGCATGTTCTCACTCATAGGTGGGAACTGAACAATGAGATCACCTGGACTCGGGAAGGGGAACATCACACACCAGGGCCTATCATGGGGAGGGGGGAGGGGGGAAGGATTGCACTGGGAGTTATACCTGATATAAATGACGAGTTGATGGGTGCTGACGAGTTGATGGGTGCAGCACACCAACATGGCACAAGTATACATATGTAACAAACTTGCACGTTATGCACATGTACCCTAGAACTTAGAGTATAATAAAAAAAAATAAAAGTAAAAAAATTTTTTAAAAAATAAAAATAAAAGAAACTATTACATTCATTATGGTTCATCCACATGATGAAATGCTATACTGCCATTAAAAAGTTTTAAGTTTTTTGTGATAAAACTTTATGTAATAGGTATGTGGGAAAATTCTGGATAAAACAGAACAGATCGAAATGAGATTTTGTCCATCTTCATCAAATGTTTTAGTGAATATCTAATAAGTTTTATCATCATAAATGAGTTTTTTAAAAAATTAATTCTAACTGGAGAATTTGAAAAAGCTTTGTAGATGATTTGTCATTTGCTCTAGTCCTTGCAAAGTTGGATGAAATAATTTCTAAGGTCTTTCTAGCTCCAGAATGCAATTATTCTATAAATAGGACACTTTTCACTAACAAAGCAAACCAAAGAATTGAAACTACTATCCTGATAATTATTTAAAAATTGAATAGAATTTTTCTTTGTATTAAGTCTTCAGTGAGTGAACAATGTCCTTATGAGGCTTATGTAATACTCACTGTTTTCACTCACTGAACATTCTATAGAATGATCCTTTGGGATTTAAATTTTACGATCTTGTGTTTTCCAGAAGTGTGTCAGTTTTTATCCTTTCTCAATCTCGTAATCATATAAGTGATTAGTAAAACTAATGCAAATTTAAATATTGTCAAAAAGCAGAACAAATCTCCACTGTTAAAATTTCTATGTCACCACAAAATGCTGGCAGTGGGGTACAGGATCAAAACTAGCCTTACACGCTGACAGTGACATGCGTATCAGGCTTTATTTATGTAGTAATCTATGAAGGCATGTTTTGGTGAAATGTTTGACCGACAATGTAGCTGGAACTTCAATTAATGGAATTGTTATAAACCAATAAATATTTTCTCAAAAATCAATTTCTCAAGTATTTTCTCAAAAATAAATCAAATTCCTTATATTTAGAACAAAATTCTAAGACTTCATCTGACTTAAAATATATATGAATCTATGTTAATTCTCTTTCTTTGACCTGAAACTGTCAGTGAACAGTATAAGGTCTTCAGTAACCATTAGTTTTGGGATGAATGAAATTACAGTTGTCCACTGCCCCCGAAGTTAGGCATGCATCTGCTTGGACCACACTGGTAAGGCTCAACATTTGCTTGGACCACACTGGTAAGGCTTCCAGGACCTCTGGAATGTGGGTGAGTAAATGGAGAAATCCCAAATAAAGTGATGTGGCTAAAAAGTGTTTTAAATGTGCTTGTTTAATGTTTGGCTATTTCTTATTTTTTCTCTTTGATAGAAAAAGGTTAGCTAAGTGGAAAGTTCTTGGGTGTGTAAACCCAGGACCTGTTTTTAAAAAGTTAGAAAATTCATATAACAATTGACACCTGCTTGACTTCCATGATGTTAAAAAATTAGACTTCAGTTTTCACTTTTCAGCCATTTAGGTCCTTACAAAGAATTCAATGGGAAGACTTCTTTCCACTGTCACCACATCACTGTGGGTAATGAAAGGGTGCACCGCCTGTGTGTGACCTGCCCTCTATGTGGCAATATGACTTAGAACATCATTTTGCAACTTCCTTCCAAATGACCTCACATTTATGATTTTTTTACAGTGATGACTTCACTGTTTTCATAAAAATGGTACACATTCAATATTTTTAAAAGTTAAGCAATAGGCCGGGTGTGGTGGTTCACGTCTGTAATGCCAGCATTTTGGAGGCCAAGGTGGGAGAATCACCCGAGGTCAGGAGTTCGAGATCAGCCTGGCCAACATGGTGAAATCCCATCTCTATTAAAAATACACACACACACACACACACAAAAATTAGCCGGACATGGTGGCACATGCCTGTAATCCCACCTACTTGGGAGGCTGAGGCAGGAGAATTACGTGAACCTGGGAGATGGAGGTTGCTGTGAGCTGAGACCACACCATTGCACTCCAGCCTGGGCAACAAAAATGAAACTCCATCTCAAAATAAAAAAGTTAAGCAATAAAGAAAAATACAAAAAAGAAAACCACACACGATTCCAAATCTTACCACCTAAAAATAGTTGATTAGATATGTCTATTTTGATATATCTATTTTGTTATATCTATATTTGATATATCTATATATATTTGATGAGAGACTTATCTAATATTTGATTAGAAATATATTAGAAAATATTTCAATATTAAATATTAACGTAAATATTATAAAGAAGGTTCTAATATTTTCCAGATCTCATTCTCTAGATGCATAAAATAAGTGGAGAGAGAAGGAGAATGAAAGGTCATACTGTAAATTTGAATGAATTTAAACTTAGGGTTGCCTTTAGGATAAATCTTGATTTTATTCTTTTAATCTAAGTCCTATTTCCAAATTGCCCCGAATACTGTTGTAGCCTTACCTCCCACTAGCCTCTCCCAAATCCCCCATCTTAGACGAAGCATTTAGCATGTTGTATTAAACAACGCCCAAGATTTTCTTATCTTTACTCTTACTGATTCTTTCCCCGGCTAGCTGGCACAGCCCATCCAAAGCAGACACACTCTCCTCCTCTGGGCTCAAAAAGCGCCTCATGACCCACACTTTCTTTTGGAATTTGCTCTGTCTTCTTTTAGTGTTTGTTGTCTTCTTGTGACATAGTGCCGTTATTCGATTATAATTTTTTTCCAGAACAAGAATTGTGTTTTCTTCTCTTATGGGGGGCGAGGGACATTAGAGACTGTCCACACAGTGCTGAGGACAGTGTAGATAAGTACTTAATCAATAATTCCCAGATAAGGACTCATTGGTAATTCCCAGATAAAAAAAAAAAAAAAAAATCTGCATTTTGCAATAATTGGGTAGTTTTGATTTGCTGCCTATTTGCTTTGCAAAAGACAGATGAGGTGTCTGGAAGTGTCACAGAAATGGTGGGGGTTCATTGGAGGATTTATTAATGTCAACTTGGGGACATATGTTAAAAAAAACGGCCGGGCGCAGTGGCTCAAGCCTGTAATCCCAGCACTTTGGGAGGCGGAGACGGGCGGATCACGAGGTCAGGAGATCGCGACCATCCTGGCTAGCACAGTGAAACCCCGTCTCTACTAAAAAACACAAAAAACTAGCCGGGCGAGGTGGCGGGCGCCTGTAGTCCCAGCTACTTGGGAGGCTGAGGCAGGAGAATGGCGTAAACCCGGGAGGCGGAGCTTGCAGTGAGCTGAGATCCGGCCACTGCACACTCCAGCCTGGGCGACAGAGCGAGACTCCATCTCAAAAAAAAAAAAAAAAAAAAAAAAAAACACCTCAGGAGAAAGGCTAGGAGCTTAGTGGGAGGAACAGCAGAAACGTGCCTGACAACAGTGCCGCCAAAGCACATCCCCGAATCGTTTCATACAAACTCAGATTAAATTAGGGTAAATAAATATGTGTGACATTTACAGGGAAGTTAATGCATTAGTACCCCTTGAATTAAGAAAGGATGAAGAACAAAACATTGAAAAGGTGAGAAACAGACTGAGGAGAAAACTGCCTGTTGAGAGAAAAAAATAATTAGAAGTTCCTCAGGGGGAAATGCAGGAAAGGTGAGAGAACTGAGTGCAAGCTGCAGTCAGGCAAGGCAGTGTAGTTCTTTGTCTAATTGAGTGTCATAAACCCACTAAAAAATCCTGCTTATGTGAAAAAGGGCAAAACCTTGGAATGAGTGAAATCCATAATTGAGACCATATGCTTCCCTCCCTGTTTTTCAGGCTTTTCAGGGACTGAATAGTGAATATACCACACAGACAATCTTAGGAGCTCATTTGCATTGGTCAATAATATAAAGCAGTTCTACTTTCTCTATATATGAAGAAATTTCTGTTAAAAGTGGAAAAGAAAAAAATCAGGATGATTTCTGAACCTTGACTTCTAGCTAATGCCTTTTTAAATTTACACACACACACACACACACACACACACACACACACACACACAATTAAGCCGATCTTTCAGAGGTACAAGTAGATTCTGAAATGAGAGATGTGTGGATACCTCAAAAGTATTACCCAAGTCCATGCCACTTTGACCCAAGGGCTCTGCCACCTCCCTTTAAGACAAGTCCCATGAAAATGTTTTCCTCTGGTTCTACCTTGGGTAGAGAATGGCGATCCTACTATCACAACTCCTACAATCTCAGGGAAGTAGTTGATCTACTTTGTCCACATATGTGGTCATTTCCCCTCTGCAGCAAATCCGTTTCCTAGCCAGAAACTGAGAAGAAATAGATAAGAAGAACAGGTCACAGGCTTTGGAGTCAGACAATCTCAATTTGGGGTCTTAACTTTATGATCTACAGGAATTATTTCCCTCTGAACCTCAGGTGCCTGGTGAAAAAAATGGAAACACTAATTCCTGCCTACAAAAATTGCTGTTACACTAAATGGCACAAACATAAGAGTTAAGTTTTGTGCTTCTCTGACAATTCCATTGACACAGAGGAGCAAAGAAAATCAAAGTAGCAATGTCTATACTATGTGACGTTCTCCCATATCCATTTATGAATAGAAAGCAAGTGATTCAATCAAATCTTTCCACAATCTTGACCTAGAACCAAGAAACACCAAGCAAGCTAGGTTGGCAACTTGATGAGATAGAAATGTGGGTGGTGGTATTTAGTCATGTGATTGCCAAAGCCAGAAATGCTGCCTGAAGAAGAAGAGAAAGAGGGAAAGACTGAAGAAGAAAGTTTTAATCCATTTTTGCACTGCTATAAAGAACTGCCCAAGACGGGATAATTTACAAAGGAAAGAGGTTTAATTGACTCATGGTGCCGCATAGCTGGGGAGGCTTACAATCATGGTGGAAGGGGAAGCAGGCACATCTTACATGGCAGCAGGTGGGAGCGAGAGGGAGCAAGAGAGAGAGTACGCGAGAGACAGAGCGAGAGAGTGCGAGTATGTGAAGGAGGAACTGTTAAACACTTAAAAAACCATCAGATCTCATGAGAACTCACTCACTATCATGAGAACAGCATGGGGGAAACTGCCCCCATGATCCAATCACCTCCCTCCCTCGACACATGGGGACTACAGGACCCCCACCCCGCCCCCCACTTGACACGTGAGCATTACAATTCAAGATGAGATTTGGCTGGAGACACAGTCAACCAATATCAAAGAAAGAAGGAGAGAACTCCTTACCTGGGTTGCTGACAGCTGGCCAGTACCTAGGTCCTGTTCATGATATTTACCTAACTTCTTGGGTTTGTATCTATGAGTTAATTCAATGGACTTACACTGAATTTCTTTGATGCATGAAATGGTTGGAAATGGATTTTTGTCACTTGGCAATCATAAGAGATTTAACTAAAATCATATCTTAATGCCTGTAGGCCAGCAACTAACACGGTAATATACTCTTTTGGTAGCCACTTTATATGCTTCAAATATGAAGTCCTTGGACACCTCGAAGGAGATTCTTAGGAAGTCCTAAAAAAGAACTAAAACCTCCATTTTACTACATCTAATAATCAATTTTAAAATGGGTATTTTTAAATGCCTAATTTTTACTGGTACAAGCTGGGTCTCCCAAAGCAATTGATGGAGATAATTTTTTCAAGTGGTAAATAAATACAATAAAATCAGGCCAGGCATGGTGGCTCATGCATGTAATCCCAGAACTTTGGGAGGCCAATGTAGGCAGATCACTTGAGCCTAGAAGCTCAAGACCAGTCTGGGCAACATGGTGAAACCCCAGTTCTACAAAAAGAAAAAACACACACAAAAATTAATGGGGCATGGTGGTGCAAGTCTGTACTTACAGTAACTCAGGAGGCTAACATGGGTGGATTGAATGAGCCTGGGAGGTTGAGGCTGCAGTGAACCACGATGGCACCACTACACTCCAGCCTGGTTGACAGAGCAAGACGCTGTCTCTAAATAAATAAATAAATCCTTTTTTTTTTAATTTTTCATGGGTACATAGTAGATATACATATTTATGGAGTACATGAGATGTTTTGATACAAGCATGCAATGCACAGTAATCACATGAGGGTACATGGAGTATCCATCACCTCAAGCACTTATTCTTTGTGTTACAAACAATCCATTATACTCTTTCCATAATGTTTAAATTTACAATTAAATTATTATTGACTATAGTCACCCTGTTGTGCTATCAAATATTAGTTTTTATTTATTTTTTCTAATTATTTTTTGTACTCATTAACCATCTCCACTTCCTCCCAACCTCCCAATTAACCTTCCTAGCCTCTGGTAACCATCCTTTTACTCTCTATCTCCACGCGTTCAATTGTTTAAATTTTTTGCACCCACAAATAAGTGAAAACATGCAAAGTTTGTCTTTCTGTGCCTGGCTTATTTCACTGAACATAATGATCTCCAGTTCCATACATGTTGTTGCACATGACAAGATCTCATTGTTTTTATGCTTGAATGGTATTCCATTGTGTGTATGTACCACATTATGTTTATCTGTTTGTCTGTTGGTGAACACTTGAGTTGGTTCCAAATCTTGGATATTGTGAATAGTGCTGCAATAAATATGGAAGTGCAGATACCACTTTGATACACTGATTTCCTTTATTTGGGGTATCTACCTGGAAGTGGGATTGCTGGATAATGTGATAGCTCTATTTTTCACTTTTTGAGGAACCTCCAAACTGATCTCCATAGTGGTTGTACTAATTTACATTCCCACCAATAGTGTGCAAGGGTTCCCTTTTCTCCATATCCTCACCAGCATTTTTTATTGACTGTTTTTTAGATAAAAGCCATTCTAACTGGAGTGAGATAATATCTCACGGTAGTTTTGAATTTGCATTTCTCTAATGATCAGTAATATTGAGCTCCTTTTCATATACCTGTTGGCCATTTGTATGTCATCTTTTGGAAAATATCTATTCATATCTTTTGCCTGTTTTAAAATCAGATTATTAAATATCTGTCTATATAGTTGTTTGAGCTCTTTATATATTCTGGTTATTAATCCCTTGTGAGATGGGTAGTTTGCAAATATTTTCTCCCATTCGGTGGGTCATCTCTTCCTTTTGTTGATTGTCTCCTTTGCTGTGTAGAAGCTTTTTAACTTGATGTGATACCACTTGTCTATTTTTGCTTTGGTCACCTGTGCTTGTGAAGTAATATTCAAGAAATCTTTGCCCAGTCCAATGTCCTGTAGTTTCCTCAGTGTTTCCTTAATATAGTTTCATAGTCTGAGGTCTTCAGTTTAAGCCTTTAATCCATTTTGATTTGATTTTTGTACATGTCAAAAAATAGGGGTCTAGTTTCATTCTTCTGCATATGGATATCTAGTTTTCCCAGCACCATTTGTTGAAGAGACTATGTTTTCTCCAATATATGTTCTTGGCATCTTTGTCAAAAATGAGTTCACTCTAGATGTATGGATTTATCTCTGGGATCTCCGTTCTGTTCCACTGATCTATGTATCTGTCTTTATGCTGGTACCATGCTGTTTTGGTTACTATAGCTCTGTATTGTAATTGAAAGTCAGGTAATGTGGGCTGGGCATGGTGGCTCATGCCTGTAATCCCAGCATTTTGGGAGGCTGAAGTGGGTGGATCACGAGATCAGGAGTTCGAGACCAGCCTGGCCAACATGGTAAAACCCCATCTCTACTAAAATTACAAAAATTAGCCAGGCACAGTAGCGGGCACCTGCAATCCCAACTACTTGGGAGGCTGAGGCAGGAGAATTGCTTGAACCTGGGAGACAGAGGTTGCAGTGAGCTGAGACTATGTCATTGCACTCCAGCCTGGGTGACAAAAAGAGACTCCGTCTCAAAAAAAGAAAAGAAAAAGAAAGAAAAAGAAAAATTAAAAGAAAAAGTCAAGTAGTGTGATTTCTCGATTTATCCTGTTTGTTCTTCATGCTCAGGATAGCTCTGACTATTCTAGGTCTTTTGTGGTTCCATATACATTTTAGGTTTTTTTTTTTTTTTTTTCTATTTCTGTGAAGAATGTCATTGGTATTTTAACAGGGATTCCATTGAATCTGTACATTGCTTTGGGTAGTATGAATGTTTTCACAATATTGATTTTCCATTCTGTAAACACAAAATATCTTTCCATATTTTTAGTGTCCTTTTCATTTCTTTCACAGTTTTCATTGCAGAAATCTTTCACTTCTTTGGTTAAGTTAATTTCTAGGTATTTAATTTTATTTGTAGTTATTGTAAATGGAATTACTTTCTTGATTTCTTTTTCAAATGGTTTGCTGTTACCACACAAGAATGCTACTGATTTTAGCATGTTGATTTTGTATCCTACGACTTTACTGAATTTATCAGTTCTAATAGTTTTATTGGTAGAGTCTTTAGGTTTTTCCAAATATAAAATCATGTCATCTGCAAACAAGGATAATTTGACTTCTTCCTTCCAGTTTGGATGCCCTTTGTTTCTTTCTCCTGTATGATATCTCTAGCTAGGATTTCCAATATTGTGTTAAAAAAAAAAAAAAAAAAAAAAAAAACACTGTACTGATGAAAGCAAGCATCCTTGTTATGTTCCAGATTTTAGAGGAAAGCTTTCAGATTTCCCCCATTCAGTATGATACTAGCTATGGGTCTATCATATATGGTTTTTATTATGTTGAGGTATATTCCTTCTATATGCAATCTCCACACCCCTGCCAAGTGATAACCTTTATTAGAATGTGCAGAGGTCTGGAAGATCTCAGCAGAGAAACCAGGCTAGCCAGGGATATAGGGTGCATTTAAGGGTTCAGAGAAGTTATTGTTTGCCAACTGGTACAGAAGTATTTCAAGACATTTAACAACTGGACAGGCTGTACTGTTGTGTACCCAGCAAATATCAACATTGCCAGCTGGAAAGAAAACTGGAGCAATTAATATTGAAAAAAGGAAACAGATTTCAGGTGTGCTGAGACCCTGGCGAGGATTTCTAGATAGTATTCCATGACAAGACGTAGCCCATAAGATATTTCTGGATGATCCAAAAGAATTTGTTTCTATGGTTAAGTAAGATTGAGAAATACTGTAACATGCACATTATACTCCTCTTATGTTCCACATTAGTAATTATAACTATACATCAGTGGATAATTACAATTATACATTAGTGAATAATAAGACTTAGAGTGAAGAAAACTCTCCAACTTTGCTTAGCCCAAGCATAAAATAAATGTATTTCCCCTAGGTTATCGCTTTTTCATGAAATTATTAATCTTTTATACGGCACTAATGTTCTTTGCAATGATGTTTAGAAAATTTCACCAAAATTATCCTCTCCACATTTAGATACAGTTGAACCTTGAAAATCTCTGGGGTTAGGGACACGGACCACACGCACAATAAAAAATCTGTGTATATCGCTTGAACCCAGGAGGCAGAGGCGCAGTGAGCTGAGATCACGCCACTACACTCCAGCCTGGGTGACAGACCAAGACTCCGTCTCAAAAAAAAAGAAAAACAATACTGTATCTTCTGGCTCTCCAAAAACTTAACTACTAATAGCCTACTGCTGACAAAAAGCCTTACCATAACATACACAACCAATTTACATATATTTCGCATGTTATATAACACCATATAATGCATTGTATTCTTAAAGTAAGCTAGGGAAAATAAAGTGTTATTTAAAAAGTCATAAAGAAGAGAAAATACCCTTAAGATACTGTACTGTGTCTACTGATATGGAAAGTTTAAGTCATGTCTGAAAGTTTAATCATGTCTGAAATGGCAGGCAACCGCAGCTGCAGTCCTCAATCTACAGTACATATCAAGCAATTCAGCTTTTTCTTGTAATGCTATGACTTTTCTCTGCTTCTTGGGAGCACTTCCAGCATCGCTAGCAGCAGTTCGTATGGGTCTCATGGTGTTATTCAATGTTTATGGTATTCCATTAAACACAGTGAAAAATATGCAAGAACCTTCAGAAATCATTTTTTACCGTGGTATGCAATTTACTGAAGAGATGTGCTGCTCACTCAGAGATAATTAGCATCACATGATATTGTAAGCAGATACTCATAACACTTAAGCTCACTGCAATAGCAACAGGAGGTGGCTAGGAAATTATTACAGTGGTACAATGTATACTACAGTAACTTTTATGCAGTTATGATTTCATACTGCATTTTAAC
Organism: Piliocolobus tephrosceles; assembly: GCF_002776525.5. Taxonomy (NCBI): domain Eukaryota; kingdom Metazoa; phylum Chordata; class Mammalia; order Primates; family Cercopithecidae; genus Piliocolobus; species Piliocolobus tephrosceles. The sequence continues at coordinate 107,991,112 of NC_045436.1, read as the reverse complement.
TTTTGTTTGCATTTCTCTCAACTGAAAATGGTTCCATGTATGGTTCATGTTTGTGTGTATACATTTTGATAAATTTTAACTTTTTATAATAGATTCATGTGTATTTTATGGTAGTAAATCACAAAAGAAGACTAGTAGCTATATATATATATATATTTCATGCATTCATAACATACCTTTTTCTTAATGTTTTCAATATTTCCATATTACATGGTTTGCAAGTTTTTTCAAATTCTCACAAATCTCCAAAAGTTTTCTCAATGTATTTCTTGAAACAATTCACATATAGATAGACCTGTGCAGTTCAAACCTGTGTCGTTCAAGGATCAGCTGTACATCCAGGTTTGTGAGTTCTGACAGACAGCTCACCACTGATGCATGCAAAGGCCAAATTTGTCCTGCTGTCATCATTTCCAGGAGTTTTGTTTAATGCTTCATTCCACAGGCTCAGGGGTCTTGGCCACTTACTTGCTTGATAGCAAAACACAGGAAAGTCCCTAAACACTAACCTCTAGTGGTCAGGGGTTGGCACTTCGTATTGTGGCCCAGAAGGTAAATATCTTTGGTTTTGTGAACTGCGTTAGCTCTGTTGCGATTTCTCAACTCTGCTCTTACAGTGTTGTAGTGTGAAACCAGCTATAGGCACTGTGTTACTAAATGAGCACAGCTGTCTTCCAATAAAACTTTATTTAGAAAAATAGGCAAAGGATAGGATTTGTCCTGTGGCTATAGTTCACCAAGCCCTCCCTGATCTAAGCTAAAAAAATCAGCAACCTCCTCCCGTTTTTTTGGTTTTTTTTTTTTGTTTGTTTGTTTATTTGTTTGTTTGTTTTGAGTCACTCACTCTGTTGCAGTGGCGTTATCTCAGCTCACTGCAACCTCAGCCTCCCAGGTTCAAGTGATTCTCCTGCCTCAGCCTCCCAAGTAGTTGGGATTACAGGTGCCCACCACCACACCCAGCTAAATTTTTATGTGTGTATTTTTAGTAGAGACAGGGTTTCACCATGTTGGCCAGGCTGGTCTCAAACTCCTGACCTCAGGTGATCTGCCCACCTCAGCTTCCCAAAGTGCGAGCATTACAGGCATGAGCCACCATGCCAGGCCCCTCAGTCTCCTTTCTTTTAGCCTCAGAATGATCTTTGCTCTCCTTGTTTGTGTCCTGTGAAAGAAACTTGACCTCAGAGGTAAATTAACTGAGACTGATAAATTAACAGTGATACATTAACCAAACAGGGCTTTGTCACTGTTGAATCTATTTTAACAAATGGAGGTGGGGTCTAGAGGGCAAGAAAATGTCGAATGGCCATATAAAGCATGCACCGGGGAGTACAAGTAGGAAAGACCTTTCACTGAGCTCCCTGAGATATTTAAAATTAGCCTCACTTCAGCTATTTCCACGAATCATTTGGGGACTAAAAGCCTAATGACAATTCTTTGGCTGAGAATCAAGTAGCTGTCACATCAGTGATTCTGCTGTTTGCTACTATTTTTGTTTGATAAGCAGAACCTTATACTTGGGCCTAGATTTGAGGCAAGACCATCAATGATTCATGGTTTGGAGACCGGAAGGCCGCCATCTCCAGGTTGGCCTGCGTTCGGGGTCCTTTGGCAGGAGTATTGTAGATGTTTTCAATTAGGTGAAAAACAAAACCTCTAGAGAGTATGGCTTTAACCCAAATAAAACCACCCCTTGAATATAATTTCTCTCTTCCTCCCTTTCTCTTTCTTTCTGTGTATGTGTGTGTGGGTGTGTATGTGTGCACAAAATGGTTGAGACAGCTGCATTACACAGGTGGTATCCTAGGCAGTAAATAACACAACTTTTATAGATGGCTTGAGACACTCAGTCTCAAAACAATTAATTTTACCACTACACATTTGACCTAAGAGCACTTTTTATCACAGCAGGAATTCCTTATCAAATTCTCAGGTGCAGGTGCCCCATAAACACTTTGGAGGCATATGGACCTTGTGGCTGAGATGGCTATTAACTACAGAAAACAGTAAGAGGTGGCCTGGGAAGACAGAAAAATATAAAATACCAACCCCAGCTCAAAAAAGTAAACCCGAATATTCAACTTTGCCCTTTCTGTGAAGTTTGGGTATTTCTCACCCACCATAGTGCCAGAAAACCTTGGGAGTTTAAAAGTCAGCCAGCATGTGGAAGGTTTTGCTTCACTGTCATAAAGCACGCATGTTCATATAGTTACAAATAACTTATTTAAATTTAGGGGAAAAATGGCAAAAAATAGCAAATGGAGAACAAGAAAGTCATACTGTTTGTAAATCAAGGCTATGGAATGCTTGCTAAAAACTAATCAATGAGAATATTTCTTAGAAAAATACTCGTATGACTGGAAATATACATGTGTACAAATATATTTAAATTTATCCTCAGAGGATATATTTAGAGAAAGATATCCATCTGTCTCTGATACTATCAGTGTTATTTATTTATAAACTATCTTCAGTTATAATTCTAGTCCAATTTTCTGCACTTGATTAGCTAAGCAAAGATTTGCTCAACTAAGATATACAACCTGAAAATTAGAAAATCTTCCAGAATTTATATTTCAGTTACCAAATCTGGGATTTGTTTGCTTTTGTTTGTTTATTTTTCCTTTAAATAGCTGTAGGGGCATGAGATTTTTGTTTAAAAAACAAAAAACAAGGGAGTAGGGGAAACTAATACAATTATTTTTGAGACCCATCAAAAATCTTGACATTGTTCCAAGTTCAACAAACATTTTATAGGCTACAATCCCCAAATGAGAGTTCCATAAACAGATCCATACAGTTAAAGCAAAAGTTCAGAAGAGCCTTCATTTACTGGCCATCCATGAGCCTCTCCTGAGACGGAGGTCCTTATGGTCTGGGAAAGAGGAGGAGAGTAAGTAAGAGGGGAAAAAGTATTAAGTGAGAAAAACCTGACAATTACTCTTCTGAATCTGAGCCCATATGTGAGTGTCCTGTAGAATTATAAATTTGTAGATTGAAAAATTCCTTTTTTGCTTAAAAATGGTAAAGAGATTATATTATACTTCTCTACATCTACTTAAGATTTCTATTTCTTTACATCTTTTATATCCACCAAATCATTATAAACAAAATTGTTTCAATTTCTTCCTGAGCAAAGCATCCTGATTTTTGATGACTGAGGTCTTGATCTCAGGGGAAAAATTAAGTAATTAACGTGAGACACATAACATCAACACATAACTAATTAGAAGGGAAAAAATTCCCAAAGGAAGCCTTTAACCTACGTCTCTTTCTAGGAAAAGTTTATTCTTTCTTTAAAGTCTAAAATGCCTATTTCGAGTACTATTTCATTATTTTTCTCAAAACTATGAAATGTTTAGAACCACATAATGCTCCCAATGATCCCTTTTCAGAGAGCATAGCATGATAGATTTTCTCTTTTAAAGAATAACCAATAATAAAATTAAAATGACAAAATATTTTTCTTTGCATGTAATTTTAATTGGGCTTCTTACTTTTATCCACAAATAATGGGGAATATATATATGTGTGTGTGTGTGTGTGTGTGTGTGTGTACACACATATTCAAGAAGACCATAAATATGAGAATCTTCTAATTTATTAAATCAAAGGCCAAAAATGTGTATGTCTTCCGTGTGCGTAGAGTTAGCTGAACATCCAAGATAGACAGATTTCAGCTTGATTCCACAGATGTTAGTTGGAGAAATAAACCACTCTTGATTGAACTATAAAGTCATAAAATCACCCCATAAATTTTTAATTAAAAAATTAAAAAGAGTGTGACTACAATTCTGTTTCATTATACTTGAAAAACTGGGAAATAGGAGTAGATTAAGGATCCATCCTGAATCAGGAGGTACATCCTTTTAACATTGCTACCCTCCATAGATCTGAGGAAGCCACAGAGTCTTTTCTTCTCTCATCTGCCCCCTACTATCTTTATTTGTTCAAAGAATTTACCCAGGTTTTCCTTTGTTTCTGCTCTCAACTTCTCAACTTCATGTTCAGTAACAGGAGGTTGGTAGCTTGAAATCAGTAATGGTGGAGATATTTACACCATGGAAATTGGCAAGTGCTACACATCAGGGCTTTTTCCTTCCTGGAGTCTAGCCGATTGTTAATCACATACCAACACACCACTGCCTTGGACATATCTCTCTACTCTTTCTTCTTTTTCCTTCTGTATCAAATACTATCCTCATATAACTACACACTTAAAATGCTGTGATAAACTAATTTACTAAATTATTAGTGGGGAAAGAGGTGTTTAATGTACTACCTCTATCAGGCATGTATTGAACAATATCCAATGATAATAACCCAAAGCAAAAAAATTTCTATCAATTAAAGTCTGGGCATTGATGAAAGATAGTGTGTTTGTCCAGGAAGAGCTTCTCAGCACCCTTCATGTCATACCATAAAGGCAGCTATGCTTAAAATCAGTATTGACAATGGATGTTAAAAGCAGGACTGAAAAAAACAACTACCTGACTAGACGGCTCAATATTGATTGGAGTGCATTGATAACTTTGTCATGAGAGAAGGAAGAAGCTAATTTTCAAAAAACTAAGTATCTAGTTATCAAAGGAAGAAAGGTGAGAAAAAGTAAGGATGTGTTGTCATTGTTGCCCATTTATAATCAATAGTGGTTTCTTTCTTTTAAAAATACATTTATTGTAACACTAGATGATTATTACCATATTTCATCAAATCTAACATACCACTGATTACACTGTATGCCACAAAGAAAGGAGGCAAAATTGTTACCAATTAAACTATAACTCAAAGTTTTCTTCTCACTAAGAATTATTTATATTTTTTGAAAATTCTTCTAGATTTATTTAGACAGATTTTCTCATATATTACTCTTGTGCATACCTATGTATGGTAAGTGAGAGTGACACTGCATTTCTTAAAGGAGAAAATCACTAGCCCCAACAATTTCCTCCAACCTGCTGTCACTCTGGCTGCAGGTGATGATGCACCTGCTCAGGCTGTCTGAGAGTCTGCCTCGGCTGACCATGTCCCAGTTTCAGAGACACGTTTGGCAGAGGTGAGCAGAAGCTATGGAACACATCTTAGAATCATGAAATATGATAATTAGTCTCAGATTTAGACTGGAGCTCTGGGGTCCAGGCCTAGAGTGGATGATCCCTCGGTAGGGTTTTTGGCCTGTCTTTAGATTCAACTAAAGCTGATTGTACACTAGAATCACTTGGGGAGTTTTTTAAAAATCACCCCCCACCCCAATTAAAATAGAATTTCTGAATTTAACAAAAACTTTCCAGGTAGTTATAATAGACAGTTGTATTTCAGAAGTACTGAACTACATCTTCCAAACATCCATCCTTTACATTTTCTCCTTCCAAACTTTATAACACACAGTATACATAAAAGGTAATGTTCTTGGCATTATCTAAATTATCTAAAGTTAACCTGTCAAGAAGTTGTTAGCACAGAAATAAATTACAGTTGTTTTTTAAACAGTTTTTCCCTTACGTTAAAAATTCCATGCTATAGTTCATATAGTTTTGGTTCTTACTGATTGTTTTTTCCTTCATTATTGCAGATCTACTTCTGTAATTTTCTGAAACAAATTAACATCATTATCATTTAAGTGCTGTTCTCTTCAAGTTTATTTTAAACCTTTGAAAAATATGTAAATATCACATATTGATGGAAATTTGTAATTTTTCTATGAAGATAACCTTGGATTTAAAAGTTAATGGAATATAAATATCACATAAATGTTTCATCCTGAGACCAAATTTCATCCTAGTGTACAAACAATCAACACAGTTAATTAGAGAGAGCAGCTTTAGTCAGAATTTCTTTTTCCCTAGCAGGGACATAGGTCTTATTAGCCCCATAAAGAACACGGTGTCTAACAGACTGGCAAATTGGATGAAGAGTCAAGACCCATCAGTGTGCTGTATTCAGGAGACCCATCTCACATAGGCTCAAAATAAAGGATGGAAGAAGATCTACCAAGCAACTGGAAAGGAAAAACGAACAAACAAACAAACAAACCAGGGTTGCAATCCTAATCTCTGATAAAACAGACTTTAAACCAACAAAGATCAAAAGAGACAAAGAAGGCCATTACATAATGGTAAAGGGACCAATTCAACAAGAAAAGCTAACTATCCTAAATATGTATACACCCAATACAGGAGCACCCAAATTCATAAAGCAAGTTCTTAGAGACCTACAAAGAGACTTAGATTCCCACACAATAATAATGGGAGACTTTAACACCCAACCGTCAATATTAGACAGATCAATGAGACAGAAGGTTAACAAGGATGTTCACATCTTGAACTCAGCTCTGCACCAAGCAGACCTAATAGACATCTACAGAACTCTCCACCCCAAATCAACAGAATATACACTCTTCTCAGCACCACATCACACTTATTCCAAAACTGACCACATAGTTGGAAGTAAAGCGCTCCTCACCAAATGTGAAAGAACAGAAATCACAACAAACTGTCTCTCAGACCACAGTGCAATCAAATTAGAACTCAGGATTAAAAAAATCACTCAAAACCATACAACTACATGGAAACTGAACAACCTGCTTCTGAATGATTACTGGGTAAATAACGAAACGAAGGCAGAAATAAAGATGTTCTTTGAAACCAATGAGAACAAAGACACAACATACCAGAATCTCTGGGACACATTTAAAGCAGTGTGTAGAGGGAAATTTATAGCACTAAATGCCCACAATAGAAAGCAGGAAAGATCTAAAATTGACACCCTAACATCACAATTAAAAGAATTGGAGAAGCAAGAGCAAACAAATTCAAAAGCTAGCAGAAGGCAAGAAATAACTAAGATCAGAGCAGAACTGAAGAAGATAGAGACATAAAAACCCTTCAAAAAATCAATGAATCCAGGAGTTGGTTTTTTGAAAATATCAACAAAATTGATAGACCACTAGCAAGACTAATAAAGAAGATAGAATAATCAAATAGATGCAATAAATTGATAAAGGGGATATCACCACCAATCCCACAGAAATACAAACTACCATCAGAGAATACTATAAACACCTATAAGCAAATAGACTAGAAAATCTAGAAGAAATGGATAAATTCCTGGACACATACATCCTCCGAACAGTAAACCAGGAAGAAGTTGAATCTCTGAATAGACCAATAACAGGCTCTGAAATTGAGGCAATAATTAATAGCCTACCAACGAAAAAAGTCCTGGACCGGATGGATTCACAGGTGAATTCTACCGGAGGTACAAAGAGGAGCTGATACCATTCCTTCTGAAACTATTCCAATCAATAGAAAAAGAGGGAATCCTCCCTAACTCATTTTATGAGGCCAGCATCATCCTGACACCAAAGCCTGGCAGAGACACAACAAAAAAAGAGAATTTTAGACCAATATCCCTGATGAACGTTGATGCGAAAATCCTCAATAAAATACTGGCAAACCAAATCCAGCAGCACATCAAAAAGCTTATCCACCACAATCAAGGTGGCCTCATCACTGGGATGAACATACACATACACAAATCATATACAAATACACAAATCAATAAACGTAATCCATCACACAAACAGAACCAAAGACAAAAACCGCATGATTATCTCAATATATGCAGAAAAGGCCTTTGACAAAATTCAACAGCCCTTCATGCTAAAAACTCTCAATAAACTAGGTATTGATGGAACATATCTCAAAATAATAAGAGCTATTTATGACAAACCCACAGCCAATATCATACTGAATGGGCAAAAACTGGAACTATTTCCTTTGAAAAGTGGCACAAGACAGGGATGCTCTCTCTCACCACTCCTATTCAACATAGTGTTGGCAGTTCTGGCCAGGGCAAGCAGGCAAGAGAAAGAAATAAAGGGTGTTCAATTAGGAAAACAGGAAGTCAAATTGTCCCTGTTTGCAGATTACAATGATTGTATATTTAGAAAACTCCATCGTCTCAGCCCAAAAACTCCTTAAGCCGATAAACAACTTCAGCAAAGTCTCAGCATACAAAATCAATGTGCAAAAATCACAAGCATTCCTATACACCAATAACAGACAAATAGAGAGTCAAATCATAGGTGAACTCCCATTCACAGTTGCTACAAAGAAAATAAAATACCTAAGAATCCAACTTACAAGGGAAGTGAAGGACCTCTTCAAAGAGAACTACAAAACACTGCTCAATGAAATAAAAGAGGACACAAACAAATGGAAGAACATTCCATGCTCATGGATAGGAAGAATCAGTATTGTGAAAATGGCCATACTGCCCAAGGTAATTTATAGATTCAATGCCATCCCAATCAAGCTACCAGAATTGGAGAAAACTACTTTAAAGTTCATATAGAACCAAAAAAGGACTCACATTGCCAAGACAATCCTAAGCAAAAAGAACAAAGCTGGAGGCATCATGCTACCTGACTTCAAACTATACTACAAGGTGGCAGTAACCAAAATAGTATGGTACTGGTACCAAAACAGAGAGACCAACGGAACAGAACAGAGGCCTCTGAAATAACACCACACATCTACAACCATCTGATCTTTGACAAACCTGACAAAAACAAGAAATGGGGAAAGGATTCCCTATTTAATAAATGTGCTACATATGGCTGGCTAGAACCATATGTAGCCTAAACCATAGAACCATATGTAGCCTAAACCATATGTACCTAAAACCATAAAAACCCTAGAAGAAAATCTAGGCAATACCATTCAGGACATAAGCATGGGCAAGGACTTCATGACTAAAACACCAAAAGCAATGGCGACAAAAGCCAAAATTGACAAATGGGATCTAATTAAACTAAAGAGCTTCTGCACAGCAAAAGAAACTACCATCAGAGTGAACAGGCAACCTACAGAATGGGAGAAAATTTTTGCAATCTACCCATCTGACAAAAGGCTAATATCCAGAATCTACAAAGAACTTAAACAAATTTACAAGAAAAAATCAAACAACTCCATCAAAAAGTGGGCAAAGGATATGAACAGACACTTTTCAAAAGAAGACATTTATGCAGCCAACAGACACATGAAAAAATGCTCATCCTCACTGGTCATCAGAGAAATGCAAATCAAAACCACAATGAGATACCATCTCATGCCAGTTAGAATGATGATCACTAAAAAGTCAGGAAACAACAGATGCTGGAGAGGATGTGGAGAAATAGGAACGCTTTTACACTGCTGGTGGGAGTGTAAACTAGTTCAACCATTGTGGAAGACAGTGTGGCGATTCCTCAAGGATCTAGAACTAGAAATACCACTTGACCCAGTGATCCTATTACTGGGTATATACCCAAAGGGTTATAAATCATGCTACTATAAAGACACATACAGCACACATATGTTATTGTGGCACTATTCACAATAGCAAAGACTTGGAACCAACCCAAATGTCCATCCAACCCAAATGACAAACTGGATTAAGAAAATGTGGCACATATACACCATGGAATACTATGCAGCCATAAAAATGATGAGTTCATGTCCTTTGCAGGGACATGGATGAAGCTGGAAACCATCATTCTGAGCAAACTATCACAAGGACAGAAAACCAAACGCTGCATGTTCTCACTCAGGTGGGAATTGAACAGTGAGAACACTTGGACACAGGGCAGGGAACATCACACATGAGGACCTGTCGTGGGGTGCGGGGCAGGGGGAGGGATAGCATTAGGAGAAATATGAGTTAGTGGGTGCAGCAAACCAACATGGCACATGTATACCTATGTAACAAACCTGCACGTTGTGCACATATACCCTAACCTTAAAGTATAATAAAAATAAAATTCAAAAAGAAAAAAGATATGGTATCTAAATTAGCCCCCATAAAGACCATGAACCACAGTTTTCCCAAAAATTGATTTTCCCCTTCATTCCCCTGCTCCTTTCTGACAAAATTCTAATTGATGTTCAAGTATCCACCCCACTTCTAGTCCCGGAAGGAGACTCTGATTATTCCCAGCCAATTAATGTATGTGGTTCTCCTGGCTACAATTAGTATTCTAGAGATGGAGGTGGGGCCTAAATAGACTAAAGGAAAAAACACTTATATGCCATCTGGTTTTTGTTTGTTTGTTTGTCTGTTTGTTGTTTTTGAGACAAGGTGTTGTTCTGTCACCCAGGTTGGAGCGCAGTGGTGCAATCACGGCTCACTGCAGCCTCAATCTCCTGGGCTCAAGCAATTATCCCACCTCAGCCGCTGAGTAGCCAGGAGACCACAGAAGCATGTCGCCATGCCCGACCAATTTTGGTTTTGTTTGTTTTGTAGAGATGGGGTTTTGCCATGTTGCCCAGGCTGTTCTTGAGCTCCTGGGCTCAAGCGATCCATCTGCCTCGGTCTCCCAAAGTGCTGGAATTTCAAGTGTGAGCCACTGCACCTGGAAAATATGCCATTTTTGAAAGTATGGTTTCTTTTCCTTCTCTCCCGCTGGGTGTGACAAGAATGCATACAGCCCTTTGCCACCATCTAAGATCAGGAGGGGAACTAACATAAAAAAGGGAAATCAACACTAAGCAGACACAACAAAGAGATAGAATGAACATGGGACCTTGACAGCATGGTTGGCTTCAGTTTAAGACAGTTAATAAATTCCTGTTCAAGCTAGTTTGAGTCTGATTTGCTGTCACTTACAGCTAAAAGTATCAGATTACACCTCCTTCTCTGTGCATCATTCAAGTATCTGAGTTCTAGCTTTGTTGGAATGCTGGAGGGCCAGGGTAGGGATAGAATAAAGCTTTTGCTGACACCTGCCTACTTGATATTTAGGAAGCAGAATGGCTTAGTGGGAGGGCGACAAGATTGGGGAAGGAGCAGAGACAGGATCTACAGAAAGAAGGCTTAGTGGGCCCTGCTTCCTCCACTTACTGACTGTGTGATCTTAGGCAAGTCAATTTAGCAGTCAGAGCCCTTGGTTCCTCATTTGGAGGATAAGGCTGTCATGACACGTATACACAAAACCAGGAATTAACAAACATTTTTTGTGAAAGACCAGATAAATATTTTATTCTTGGCAGACTATACCATCTCTGTAGCAACTACTCATCTTTGCCATTATCATAGACTTCATGCATGTGGCTGTGTTCCCCTAACACCTTATTTACAAAAACAAGCAACAGGCTGGACTTGGCACGTGAGCTGTAGTTTGCGTGACCTGGTCTTAAACCACCAGGTAGGTGGAACAACCAGATATCACATACCTCCTGATGTGATGCAATAGAAACCACACAGCACCACCTATGAAGTATTTGTGCACCCATCCACCCTCCAAGAAGGTTGAACTTAATGTAATTAAAACTGAGGTCCAGTTTATAGGAGATAGAAAAACACACATCACATGATGCAATGAGAAAATACACAAATCCAGAATGTGGGACGTTCAAGGCGGTCTAGGAACTGCTCTAGATTTAAAGTGAGTGTTTGTTTTTTCAAGGGATTCTCACTTTGTCACTCATGCTGGAGTGCACTGGCATGATCATAGCTCACTGCAGCCTTGATTCTGGGCTCAGGTAATTCTCCTATCTCACCATCCGTAGTAGCTGGGAGTATAGACTCACCACCACACCCAGCTAATTTTTCTTTGTTTTCTTTAATAGGTATGGGGTCTCCCCGTGTTGCCCAGGCTGGTCTTGAGCTCCTGACCTCAAGCAATCCACTGGCTTCAGCCTCCCTTCAGAGCAGCTAGTATTACAGGTGTGAGCTACTGCATCCAGCTGAAGTGATTCAAATACATTCAAACACAATGTGTGGACTTTGAATGCTAAGTCAACTAATTATAAAAAAAAATTTTCTTTAGATAATGAGAAAAATTTTAAAATGCTCTTGGTATTAGATTGATACCAAGGTATGATGAACTGTGTTAGGTATAATTCATTGGAATGATGTAAGAAAACATCCAAATTTTTTAGGGCACATTCCTAATTATGTAAGAGTGAAATGACATGAGGTTTAATTTTTTTAAAACACTTCGCCAAAAAAAAAAAAAAAAATTAAGACAATGAAGCATGTATGGCATAGTATTATTTTCCGCATCTGAGAAAATCTATCTCTGCAGTTCCTTTCCTTGAGTCAGTTTTTTTCTTAAGAGAGAGCTAAAGTTATTTTGACACACAGTTAAAATACAGTACAGTTAAAACGCAAATAACCACAGTTGATTGGAGAAATTAGAATGAGGTTTTGATCGGATGATTTCTTGGAAACTGGCCTTAAAATGTTACCTGTTTTTATTTTAAGGAGTTGTTTTTACTTTGCATCCATGTAAATATTCATAACTAAACAGAAGATCACCCAAGTAGAAATAAGCCCATCAATGGCTTCATGATGGCCAAGTAGGCTGTAATAAAATAATGTGAGGAGTAATTTATTTCTTAATTCAAGGAATCACATGTGTTTGACTTGGACACATTAGACTTTTCCCAAATCTACTCAACACAAAACCAAAGTCAGAGACTCATGGAAACAGAAAGGCGTCAATTAGAGGATGGATATGTTAGTGAGGCAAAAAAAAAAAAAAAGGTTCTCAATAGAAATATATTAGCATGAATGTGCTCTTCTTCCTTTAGCCCTCCTCCTTTTCTTCTGTCTGGTGAGCTTTCTTCGTGTCTTAACTCCCATATGATAAGCCTGGCAAGATGAAACCTAAGGACATCTTATGATCAGGGTTTCCCCAAACACAGAAGGCAAGAAGAAGACTAACATAGATCCCAGAAGAAAGCAGGCATGAGGAAGATAGTGCAAATATCTCACATGCCCCTTTCACAAGAATAGCAGCATCTGGTGGACGTAGCAAACATAAGCAAAAGAAATCAGGGAGTCCCCAGCTTACAACTACCTTGGCTGATACCTAAAGACAGACAGGAAAAACATGTCCTTATGAGTCTCAAACAAGTCAACGCACTTCTCTGTACCAAATTGGCAGATTTTAGTAAAGAGAGTGCATCAGTCTTGAGTATTCTAAATCTATGCTATGGCCAAGTATTCAGTGACTGGCAGTTCCAAGCCACTCCCCATCCATGAAACAATTGATGCAACCTTGAGGGAGCATTGAGATCCAGTTTCTCTTCCCCATAGTTCCCCTTACACAGGGTAGTATTTAGAAGGTTAGCTAGCTCTCATGTTCCTCAGTAAGAAGTCTGCTCCTCCTTGAAATATTTGCTGTATGTTGTCATCCACATTTGACTTCGTATACAACTATTTCATTGGTAAAACTCTCCCAATCCAAGCAGCCACTCTCCTCACTCCAAAATACACTCTCGGTTCCAGCCTCCTACAGGCTGTAGTGCAAAAGTGACCATTCTGGAGGAGTTGCCTTACGAATCTTATTAAATTGTGAATTAATAGGTAAATCTTCACTCAGGCTTCATACTAGTTCAGTAGACATTTATAAATGACATATGTTTATAAAATTTCAGGCATTGTAGAAGGTCTCACTACTCAAGTCACTCACAGAAAAAAGTCCCGATCACACAGTACCATCATGGGAGAGGAACGCTGATACTGGGGCAGCAGAGGAGAAAATGACTGATTCTACCTCCAAAGCAGAGGAAGTGAGGCTGGAGGAAAGCTTCACAGACGCTAGCCAGAAAAGAAAAAAGGCATTTCCCATCAAAGAACATTATATTAGGTCGGTGCAAACATATGGCAGAAACAGCAATTATGTTTGCACCAACCTAAGAAGTAAGCGGGGTCATAATATTACCCAAGACCTATCTGGGGAATGTTAATCTCAAGTGTCAGAAGAGAAACAGGCAAAGCAAGAAGATTAAGCCAAAAATGTGAAAGACTCTTAATTCTCTATTAAGAAATTTCAACTTTAGTCTCTAGACAATGAGTAGTCTTCAAAGGTTTTAAAGCAAGAATGAGAGAAGCAGATGCCCATATTTCAAGGAACTGCCCTATATTTATTGTTAATTCCCTTAACAATAAAACTCATTCATGCAGTGTTCTGGGACAGTATCTTTTATTGTCCCACTTTTCCAATTTTGGATACTTTCATCAGTTTCCCTAGGTGGAATAACTCTCCCCACCTTCCCACTTTTCCAAAATCCACCCATCCATCAAAACCCATGTCAGGTCTTCTTTATCCAAAGAGCCTGTGCAAACCTTCTCCATCTCACCCCAGAGGGACAGAGGAGACATCCAGGACTACAAGCTCTGAACTAGGAGTCAGCAGTTCTTTCACTCACTGGCTGTGACTTGGAGGTATCCCCTAGCCATCCTGGCCCTCTGGGCCAAAGTTTGTGAATTGATTGGGGTGTAGAAGGAGGCAGGGATGCAGAAAAACTTAGGTAATTCTGTAAGTTCACATCATGTGCTACAAATCTTCCTTTCCTCTAAATTCATAGAACATGTTGCCTACTTCAGCCATTTTTCTCTTAACCTTGGGTCCTATGGTTTGTATATTCATCATTTTTAGCACACAGAAGACAATAACTGTCACTGATTGGGTGACTGATCTGTCTCTGTCTCCTAGGAAAACCCCTTTCAAGTGATTTCTTGTGTTAATTCTTCTTTTTATTGGCAGCTTATTGTGTCATTTCAAATTGTGGAGCTTTCCTCAGAAGAAATAATTTCACTAAACAGCTTATTTGACTATTTTAAAGTCAAAGGAAGGAATATTTTTAAGAGAACAGAGAATTGCAGGGTTGGGGAACTGAGCCACATGTGGACCTAGCCTGGCTATGGTCTTTAGCCTTTGGTAACTAAGCCTCGAGCTGCAGTCCACTTTTTAGTGAACTATAGGGACGTGCATAAAAATGGGAGCACAAGCAGCAACTGATCCTGGCCAGAGTGCCTTGGGGCTACTTTTGCTTTCAGTTCAGAGGTCCATGTATCTGTGTAAAAACAAACATATTTAAAATCTAAAGACTTGGCTGGGGGCAGTGGCTCACGCCTGTAATCCCAGCACTTCGGGAGGCTGAGGTAGGCGGATCACGAGGTCAGGAGTTCAAGACCAGACTGGCCCACTTGGTGAAACACTGTCTCTACTAAAGATACAAAAAATTAGCCAGACGTGGTGGCATACACCTGTAATCCCAGCTACTCAGGAGGCTGAGACAGGAGAATCATTTGAACCCAGGAGGCAGAGGTTGCAGTGAGCCGAGCCAAGTGTACTCCAGCCTGGGCAACAGGGCGAGACTCCATCTCAAAGACAAAAAAAAAAAAAAAAAAACACTCGAAGACTCATGGGTCATTAGTGAGCTTGTTTAACAGACCAAGTGACAGCTCCTCATGACTCTTGATTTGTCCTGAAAATGTCTAGAACTTTGTATTAAATTCCTACCACATCACTATGCTTACTGAATATGTCCACACACACACACACAAAAAATCAATTACGTCCACTGAATGATTATTATATGTCTCCAATATGCAAAAGACTATTAGGTACAAGATACATTCAAAATATTTTCATTTATGAGCTTTTATTATACTATGCACTAGGGTTTATACTAAGCATTTTACCTATACTATGTAATTGTTATAATGCTTCTCTAGTAACTTATTATCTTCATTTGTCAGGGAAAAAACCAAGGCAAGGGAAAGGGATTTTTTCAGGGCCACATAGATATTAAAGAGCAGGATTCTTACCTAAATCTGACTCTAAGTATGTATTCCTAACTTCTTTGTCATCCTCTCTCCACTCCTCAGGATGCTCGTGTCTAGTAAACCGTTAAGGAATCTGAAATTTGGATTCAGGGTCCTGAAGGCTGAGTTTAGATGTAGGCAACTACAACAGTGGAAGAACAACCAAAGAAAAGAAAGAAGAACACAAAAGCAGGGACATGGATGGGTTCATAGAACATGGGTTCTACGCTAATGAAGCCCGAAGTGGTGAGCTCACCAGAATCTAGTTCCTTCTTATGAGCCTCGTCAGAACCAGGGATGGGTCCCGCTGCTCAGCCACAGTGGTTTGCATTTGGCACCAGTGTCAAACAGGGTCTAGGCAGGTTCTCAGACTATATACAAAGCTGCTTTTTCTGGGTTGGCTCCAGGCATCAGATTGAGGCCGAGTTTGGGGATACAGGGTAGCACGTTGTCCAAAGTGAGGCCCTTCTCCACACATCTTTTTGAGGAAACGTATTGACATGTTATATTCTTAAGTCAACAATGAAAAGGCATTACAGAAGGAAAAGTAAGACGTGTGAGCAAAGGGACTCAAAGGGCGGTACCATTTTACCTACATTCTCTCTCTAACCAACAGGCTCACTCTTCCTCACAATAGCCCTCAAGGCATCCCGGGCTGTGGGCTCTGCCAAGCTTGGCTCCCACATGTTCTGTCTGCCAGCTTCCTGGCATGTTCCCCCTTTATCTCCCGACTGAGAAAAATATGTTTGGATCTAGCCTACAGCCGCAGTCCTGACTTGCCTTTGAAACTGCCTTCTTCGCTCTGACTCTGGCCCGCTATCTCTGCCCATGAATGAATCCTTCTCTCTCAGTCCTGCTTATTTGCCTGAAAGTGTCTGCAATAGCTTTTCCAGGAAAGCTCAGGTTCTTCACCTATTCTAAGTAAGCATTTATTTCTAATTTAGCTAAGAACTGGGTTGACCTCAGGAAAAGCAATATGGGTACAGCATATACAGTGAAGGCAAGATGACCCACTGGATGACACCACAGAGCTCCAGGAGAGAAATGGTGAAGGCTGAACTAGCATAGGGCCCAGGGCGTGGAAGACAATAAGAAATATCATGGAGGACGAATTAACCTCAGCCACTCTACTACCCCATACGACTGAATGTGGATTAATTGAGCTAATACATGCAACACAACTAGAATAGTGCCTGTTACATAAAAGGGAGATAATAAATGTTAGGTATTATTTTCATTCATCATATGTACTGGAGTTTGCCTTTGTGGCTGAATAATGCTCTCTATTATTGGCATTCATTATTCACTCAGGGAATTATGTCTTCATCTCCATAAGAACCATAAAGTAATTTGCTGTAAAATGTTACCACCCCAGTTACTGCCCCTACTTAATATTGTACCTACCGTGGACCACAAAATTAATTCATATTCAGGTACAGATTAGAGAGACAATTTGCTATACTGCAGTAGAATTTATAAAACCAAATTTTTTCAGAGTGAGTACAGGGTGGTTCATTTTGGAATGAACTTCCCACATTCTTGGCTTAAAGAAGTTGCTCTAACCCATATCTCTAGTCACTTCTGGCCAATTATTCAGCACTAGTTCCATGTTGTAACACATCACTTAATCACTGCAGCACACTACAGATTGATCTCTCTCTCCATCTTCAAGAGTTTTTGTCATTTTCTCAGGCAGGTGACAGGATTTTCTACACTTCCTAAAGAGGTAAAAAGGAGCTCTATGTGGCTCTGCCATGCAATGCCTGACTTCCAATAACCTTTTGTTATCAATAAGAAAAACGAAAACTGTGGCCTTTGTCCAGGAATAGGGCGAGGATTTTTTTCTGCATGTCTTGAGGCCCTCAGGTCTGTTTCAGTCAATATTTACTTGTCAGCCCAAAACATGATGATGTTGAGCTCAGAGGAATTAAATCGATCTATTTTTCTTCTACCTTGTTGGACCTTTTGTTAGCTGTAGCTTTTTGTGAGCTGAATACTTTTAAATGACATGCACAGCAGAAACCCTTTATACTACAGGACAAAAGGACTGGATTCACACTTACCTTAGGAGCTCTACAATTGTGATTCATTAGGCTATTATAATGCAACTATAGATTATAATATATAGTTGCAGCGACTCTGGAAACATTATTAGACTTACAGGGTATTGAACCCAAATAATCAATAGCTGTTATGAGAAGATTCTTCAGTATCTGAGAAAATAATGTTTTAAAAGGCATTTAGCCAACCATAATACTATGTAATCAAACAATTTTTATTGATTTTGCTCCTGGGATTTCTTCTGCTTTCTTTATTGGCATGCCATATGTTTGACGGAAGTTTGTTCCCTCAGTAATGTATTATATCTTATAGGCATGAATAGGATTCTTTTTTGAATGTATATGGTAACTTCAGTTGTGTTGGGGCTTTATCTTCACTTGTCCTCTCTTCCTTGGGGTTCTGCATGAATTTTCCAACTCACACTTGTTTTCTACCCGCTTGCCCTCTGCTTCTTACTATACTCATCTAGTGGCTAGTGGAGGAACAGAACAAAACAAAATTCATTCCTTCTAGGTTCTCCCCCCTTAATGTTCTAATGAGAAGAAGATCCCATCCTACCAGTAAACAAAGCTACATGAAACCAGAAATAGACTTTCCTGTAAAATCTCAGCAGAAACATTCAGGGAAATTAGAATAGTGAGAAATCATTTCTAATAAGTACATATGTAACAAAAACAACACAGACCTTTCTGGGTGGGGGTGGGGCGAAGACTATCAATTACATCAATGGTAGTAGCCCTTTCTAATTGTAAAAGTGGTCTACTTTTATAAAACAAAATCACACACATAAAACACATTCCACTTTCATCATCTTAAGACAATCAGCAAAAAATAATTCACAGTAGGGTTCTCAAAATGGTTTTCCCTTGGTGTATTTTAAAAGATTATTTTACAAGAATGTAAGTTACACACAATTTGAGAAACACATACTATTTGCTAAGATAAGACCCACCCTATTGCAGTATAAGATAAGAGATGACCATGGAATATTATGCAGCCATAAAAAAGGATGAGTTTGCGTCCTTTGTAGGGACATGGATGCAGCTGGAAACAATCATTCTTAGCAAACTATCACAAGAACAGAAAACCAAACACTGCATGTTCTCACTCATAGGTGGGAACTGAACAATGACATCACTTGGACTCGGGAAGGGGAACATCACACATCGGGGCCTATCATGGGGAGGGGGGAGAGGGGAGGGATTGCATTGGGAGTTATACCTGATATAAATGACAAATTGATGGGTGCTGACGAGTTGATGGGTGCAGCACACCAACATGGCACAAGTATACATATGTAACAAACTTGCACGTTATGCACATGTACCCTAGAACTTAAAGTATAATAAAAAAAAAAAAAAAAAGAATTTTAGGTAAATAAAAAAAAAAAAAAGATAAGAGATGAACCCAATCTGGAACAAAGAAACCTGTACAACTACTAAAGCAGTAGAGACAAGTCAGGCAGTCAACAGGTAAGTGCTGAGTGCCTGCTCTGTGTTATGGATACAGAATAAATACAAGAAGGAGAAGACAATGTTACCGACCTCGAGTTTAGCTTGGTGGTTACATTACCAACAGAACATTTAATTTCTCAGTTTTGGGTTGTTTTACTGTGTTTAATTTTTCTTCCAAGAACCACTGGTAGATTTTTTTGTTTAATTAAATGGGTCTACCATTAAAATTTTGTTTTGTCTTAATTTTGAATAAAACTGGAATAGAATAAAACCAGAATAAAAGAATAGCCAGGCATGGTGGCATGGACCTGTAATCCCAGCTACTTGAGAGGTTGAGGTGGGAAGATTGCTTGAGCCCATTTTTTGCGACCAGCCTGGACAACACAGTGAGACCCTACCTCATAAAAATTTTTCAAAAATTAATAAGATAATATACCCTAAAAGTAAACTCAACCCTCCATTCCATTAAGGCAGGAAATACTTATGATTTTTTAAATGACATTCTTCTTGGTTTCTCTTCAGAGTTTTTTTTTTTTTTAAAACCTCTCAGCTCCAAGTCTTTTCCAGAATATGCTATTATTTTATCTCTGAAGAAAGAAACAGGACATAAGACATTAAAGTGAGGCAAGTTAAGTGGCAAGAAGGCCCTTGTTAGAAATAACATTATGGCTTTAGTGTCAGGAAACTACTAAACAAACACTAGATGGAAAGTCCTCCGCCAGGGGTTTGGCTGAGACAGTCAAAAAAGTATAAGTATCTTAGACCACAATCAGGGCTGCAGCTCTCCTGGAACCAATTGGAGCACTAACTCTGCCATGCTTTGTGAAGTCAGCTCCAAGTTGCCTTTCTCGGTTCCTGCTCCCAGGAATAATGGTATGGAGAGATACATTAAAAATGCTATGTGTCTGCCTATGCATTTGGGCCACACTTAGACAAGGTATAGTCTCCTAAATAGAAGTTCCAGAACCACTTGTTCTGTATTATTGCACCACATACAGAACTTCTTATCTGTTCAGCTAAATAAAGGAAACGATTTAAAGATACATATTAACCAAACTGTCATTGCCACTTAAAGCTTCATCTTTTTCTAAGTGTACATTAGATTATTCTTTTTCCTATTGAAAAACTGTTGTTCCAAACATCATGCCCTCAGAGAAGCACTACACAGCTCTCTAGGGGAACATGGTGTAGAGTCATTACTGTTAAGGCTGCCATATAGCAACGTTAGATTATGTTGTATACTCAGTTGGCTAAGAGGGGCTAGAAGGCTGTTTCCACTTTGGTTGTTGAGTAGATTAAACCTAGAAGAATGTGATGCAAGCTGGGGGCCCCCTGCACTCCACGCAGGCCAGATCTCATTTCTGTGGTGCAGAGACATTTGGCAAGGCTTACAGCTGGAACAAGTGCTTCTTAATCCCCAGTGCGGGGGCTACAGGTGTTCCAACCTGAGCAGCCTTCTGGGCAGCCAGAGCTTGGTGGGTCTGATCCCAAGAAGGTCATATCTGAAAATCAAATGAATCTTTGCTTTGGATCTGGCAGCTACAATGGTCATGGGGCTGCACATCCAGCATGTAATGCCTCTTAATGGAGTTACAAGTGGAATGTGTCTGTAACACAGTTATAAATTGGTGTGGTTTTATTGAGCCAGATCCATAGTCTCTGAAGGCAGTAACAGTTCTCTCATAGACCTTCGGAGGATAAGAACCTGGAATCTGGCCTGGGATTTAACCTTTGCAGAGCATGAGTGTTTGGTTCCTTACAGAATGTTGCAGTGGGACTTCTAAAATCCTTCATTCCCACATTTGGGGAATGGTGTTAACTTGCCCTTAGGTAGCAGCAGCAGGACAAGCTCAGATCACACTGATTCCTTGAGGAGCTAACTATGTCAAGGAACCATGGAGAGGGCTCAGTTGCAAACTATAGATGGAGAAGATGGTGTAGAGTCAGGGAATTGCACCAATGCCTGTTGCTCACAGCGATTGGAAAGTTTAAAGTTCCCTGAATATCTCTAACATAGGCATTTGCTGTCATCTGTGGCATGACTGTGTCCATGAATGTCAGCGTATCTGCATATATATCTGTGCAGCTTTTAATTCGGAGCTATAAGAGAGGCTCAAGTTGTAGCCATAGAAACAACATACCCAACAACAAAGAACCACACATAACTTTAAATAATTTTCACATTTATCATTCTCCCATCACCCTGTGTTTTTTTCTATTATGCAGAATTTACAGAATACTCTTTGAATTATAGTTATTGTATATGTACCCTCATCTGTTCTGGGCTTAAAGCTCCTTGGAGAAAGAAGCCATATTCCAATCATCTTTGTAGCAAACATGGAACAATGAGAATCAAACTGGCTTGGATTTGAATGCCAGCTCTTCCTAGGTTGGCTACCTTGTGCAATTTAATTAGCTTCACTAAGCCTCAGTTTACTTATGTATAAAATAGTAATAACCCCATCATCATAATGTTCTTAGTTTTTTCTTTACATTCTGCCACAAAGTGTCTACTATAGTACTTCACATGCATGTGGGAGACATTGGGAATATTTTAATTGAATTCTTGAAAATAAGTAATAACATTTTCTTTTTTTTTTTTTTTTTTTTTTGAGACGGAGTCTTGCTCTGTCGCCCGAGCTGGAGTGCAGTGGCCAGATCTCAGCTCACTGCAAGCTCCGCCTCCCGGGTTTACGCCATTCTCCTGCCTCAGCCTCCCCAGTAGCTGGGACTACAGGCGCCCGCCACCTCGCCCGGCTAGTTTTTTGTATTTTTAGTAGAGACGGGGTTTCACCATGTTAGCCAGGATGGTCTCGATCTCCTGACCTCGTGATCCGCCCGTCTCGGCCTCCCAAAGTGCTGGGATTACAGGCTTGAGCCACCGCGCCCGGCCAGTAATAACATTTTCAAAGAAATGGAAAATGTCTTACTTAATCATCCTATACATGAATGAGTGAGAGGGAGAGAGAACTAAAGGAACTCAATGAACTGTAGAGCACACCGGTGTCAGATTCCAGGATAAAATCAAGTCTCCTGAATCTTAGTGAGCTCCTCAAGGTCATCTGAGGCCTTCTGCAAATGTTTAATTTCACAGTGAGCAGTGGTCCGTCAGGAAAACAGAACAGAACTGGCAGGCGGCAGGTCTTCTGGGAATCCTATCAGAGAGAATGCACTTCCTGGATGCTCTACACATCAGCTTTGCAGCCTCAGTCAAAGGCATTAGGAGAACAGAGACAGGCCCAGGAATGCCTAAAAGGAACATTTTATTAGCTAAGGGGACAATATCCACATACTCGCTTTACCGCTGCAGGCAAAGGGAAGTGGGTTAAGATGAGCAAGAAGAAATTATAGTACCGATAATTTTCCATCTGTACCTAGTCCTCCACTCATTGGTCTTCCATTTCCATACCACACTGGAAAACCAATAGAACAACAAATGCTTTCAGACTAATACCACAAACGATATTACTACAGAACTACTGAGGGGGCTACAGCCAAAGGGTTCACCAACAGGGACTTCTGGTTCAGGCAACAGATTATAACAGGAGGAGCTCCAGCCCAGGAGCAATGAGCCCCACTGCTCCCTTGCTGTCTTCCTGTCCAACTAGATTAACCCATCCGGGAGCTCCCATATGTGACGAAGAGTCTATCCCAGCGGTTCTCAGCCCATCTGAAATCTAATATATAATACTTTCAGTAGCCAGTGTACAGGCAGTAGAGTCTGTGGATACACTGATTCAGACAGTGCTAGCATTCTGGCCTTGTGTATTACCTTCACTGCCATCGGTGGCCTCTGGTCCTAAAGTTTCAAATTATTGGACTAGCTGATTTCTTTACATGTATTAAAATGTATCCATTATGGAAAATGTAATGAAGAAATTTGTCTAGATAAATAAACATACAGATGAGAGTCACTATCAACTAAAGATCAAACAGATAGTCTGATTAAACATCTCTGAAGTGAGACATTTGTTTTCAGTGAGAAAATATGTTTTCATTCACCAAATTCACTAGCATGACATACGATTTAGGACACATCTGTTAAACAAAGAGTGGGACTGTGAAGACCACATGTGTGTAAAGTTGAACATGCAGGGTTGGTGGCCACCTCCAGGGTTTTGCGGGTTTCTTTTCGGATATGTGCCACCTTCTCCCTTGCTAAGCTTGACCTTCTCCTTTTAACACCACTGCAATGAGTGGGCACATTAATCCTGGAGAACCTGGTAAATGCGCTTTTGGAGTCAAGTACAGGAACCCTTAATATCGCTGTATCTCTCTAAGGACATCTTGTCCCCTCATTGCCTGCTTCTCCAGATTGGTAAAAGAGAAAAGACGACATGTTGGAAGTTTACCATAATTATGTTAAATAAATTACTTGTAAAACAAATGGAATATCCAATCAATTTAGGCTCAAAAAACTTAACTCAGAGAGCGCGACATTGGAAATCAAAGAATCAGATGCCCCATGTCACAGAAAAAGCCTGCTACAGCAGAAGCACCACAATGTCCATGTGTCGTATGGTGTTGAGAAGATGGGGCAAGCACAGATAAACCAGGGTCCCAGGGCTGCGTTTTCACTTCCTCCATCTTGACTGTTTTGCTATTTATTTATTTATTTATTTATTTATTTATTTATTTATTTATTTATTTATAGATGCAATACAGTTGGGATAAAACTAGCAACACACTTATGTGTGTCAGGTTGTTCTTTTTCTTTTTAAGGGAAGCACAAGGAAGGAAATACTAACAGACAAGGGAGGCTCGGGCTGGGTTTGCCCTACTTAGTACCTTTGCCTCACAGCATTCAGACACATAAGAGACAGCACAGTCTCCAATTGTCTGTCTTTGTCTTTGGTTCTATACGGGAGAGAGGAAGAAGACAGCAGCAATTAGCCTGAGAGAGAAGGCAAATAAATGAAGGAGAAATAAAAGGTGTTGATTCTAGGGAGGAAGAGCCCACAGTTGAGTGAATATGCAAAGCAGAAGGAGGGGAGAGAGGACACAAAGAGAAGGGAGATGCCAGGAGTTAAAATTCAGATGCCAAAGGCCCCCAGCAGATGACACAGGATAGCGATGCAGGGGTCAGAGAGGGAGTGGTAAGGACTGCAGGAAACTGGAGAATACATACCCCACCAACTCAACCCAACGTCCATTTATCAAGAGAGATTGTGGGCTTGGGGTTGCTAGATCTTCTGATTTTTCTTAAAATTAGTTTGAAATCCAAACTTTTATGTGAATTTTTCCAGTTTGTAAATATTAGCAAAACATTGTTCATCATAAAAAAAAAAAAAAAAAAAAATCTGCAGGGCAGAGTTGGCCCAGGGGCCACCAGTGTGTAACTCTGTGGTAAGAAGGAAGGGGAAGACACCTGTCAGATGGGAATGGATTGATTTGAATTTCACAAAGCAGAAAGGTGGCTTAAGAACAAGAATAAAGAGAGACAGTTGGTTAAAGAAAAAAAAAGAAAGAGAGGCCAAGCAGGACAAAAGATACTCAGAGTGCTGCGGTGGTGGCTGGGACGTGAGTGTTGGAGCCTGGCAATGCTATTTTGAATGCTGGTTTTAGCTGCATGCTACTTGACCTCTGTGGGCTTCCACTTTCTGGTCTGAGAGCAGGGGAATGATGCTTCCTTGCATGGTTGGCTGGATGATTAGATGAGATATGCCATATGGGCATGTCTGGCACATACTCGATGCTTCATAGACGTTGGGCTATGTTTCATTTTTTCCCTTGGTAGATGGGATAGCTGGGTCCCAAGAGGACCAAATTCTTACACTCTGGAAAGCCATTTAGTAGACCTCAAACATTTTGAGGGATTACAAATCTCTTTAAGATCTCTATGAAACATGTGGACTTTCTCCTCAGAAGTATAGACATAGCAAAACACATACACAGGCACACACACATACACACAGAGTTTACATACCATTTCAGAAAGTCACAGGTCCTCTGAAACCCAGCCATGAACTCCAGGTCAGGATCGCCGGTTTACAGGAATTCTGCTCCAGCACACTAGAAAAGAGTAAGTACACGGCAATTGATCTCTCGTGTTCATGACAACAGAGCCTGACCCAGATTATGGGATTAAAATCTGAGGCATGTGTGAGCATGTGTGTTATATGTGCCTTGCTCATGCAGGCTGACTTGTCCCAGCCCCCGCATCCTAGGAAGGAAATTGCTTAAATGATCCCCATCTGATTGAAACGTTTCCAGAAGACAGAAGACTATAGGCTGCAGAGATGGAATTGAGTGGGAGGCAAACTGCATTTGTCACTAAGTGACAGCGATCTGAGGAATGCTGCCCTATGTGACTTGTGAGTGATGGAGACAAGAGGGGTTACTGGGTCCATGGGTGGGCACACTATGATACTTGGAATATCGTTCAGGAGGAAACCAGGAAACTGAGGCAGTAATGGAGGCCAGGTTTCCCTGAGGAGGAGACCACCTCTCCCTGAAGGCCACGCCCTCTATGTACTAGTAAAACACTACCAGGTAACAGGTGAGAAAGCAGGACCACGACATCCACTCGCCTTGCCCAGAGAATGATTTAACCTTTGTGAAGTCATTTTCTGAGACTTCAGATATCTCACCTAAACACATTCCTTACCTCACAGAAATTGCTATACTTAATACAGAAATGGTTTTAACATATAATTGCTTTTTCTTCTGTATTTACCTAAAACTCAAGACTAAGTCCTTCTACTTTCCACACGTTCCATATACATATGAAAAATCTACGATTGTATAGTTCTTAGATGTTGTCAATTGAACAACATTCTTGGCAAGGCCAAGAATCACAAGGAGGAAAGATACTGTGAAAATGGAAGTGGGGGTGGGTCTAGGGAGATCCCAGGCTGACGGAAGGACTGGCCTCCTCTGCTGGATGTTTGGGTGAAGTGGAGAGGGGACATCTCCCCAGAACCTCCAGAGCCCTTCAGTACCCTCCAGACAGGGCTGATGTGGGGAACTGTGTTTCTACTTCATTGCCTAATGATGAAAGAAGGAAGCACTTGAGACCTGTGGGAAATGAAGGCAACCTTTTGGGAAAGTTCAGTCCTGGAGGGATTTCTAGGTTTTCAGTTCAGGGGTTATCATCTTTAGAGGTGTTAACGTCAGAAAATTGAAATCAATGGCCCTGTTTCTTATTCACTGTCAAAAACTAAAATTTCATGTGAGATGTTTTTCCGGTTTGACAATCTATTGCTCCCTTTACCACTATAAAGAAAGAGGAGGAAAAGTAATATGTGTAAGCAGGGGTTCCATATTCTTCTTAAGTAGATAAGATTTGGACTGTGTCCTTGGCCTCTTTATGGGAAATCTGTGTTTTGTGGATCTCGTGGCCTCACCTGCATTCAATCTGCCTTGTGTGTATGAGGAGCACCAAAGGAAGTGGCAACCTACAAAATGCAGCCTGCAGGGAGGAAGTAGAAGTGGAGGCTTTAAACGGGAGCTGAGTTAGACGAATCTTCAATTTGACCAAACATCTTAATTGGGCTCAAAAAACTAGAAATTGTCAGAGAGAGGGATGAGGAGGATTCAAGGTCTAAAAAACTATGTTCCTTTACAAAAATAAAAATGTAAAATTTTTGCTGCTCTGCATTTTATGGATTGCCATGACTATGAAACAGCACAAGTCCAGGCACGATGGGTCACACCTATAATCCTAGCACTTGGGAGGCCAAGGTGGGCAGTTTGTCTGAGCCCAGGAGTTTGAGACCAACCTGGGTAACATGGCAAAAACTTGTCTTTACGAAAAATACAAAAAAATTAGCTGTACATGGTGGCATGCACCTGTAGTCCCAGCTGCTCTGGAGGCTGAGGTGGGAGGATCACTTGTGCCTGAGGAGGTTGAGGCTGCAGTGAGCTGAGATCACACCACTGCACTCCAGCCTGGGTGATAGAGTGAGACCCCTTCTTAAAAAAAAAAAAAAAAAAAAGAGAGAGAGAGAAAGAAAAGAGAAAAAGAAAGAAGGAAACGAAAGAAGAAGAGAAAAAGAAAAACAGCACAGCAGTCACACACACTTTAGTGTAAAAAAAGTGGCAAATAATAAAGGAAAATAATACTTCTTTTGTTCTATACGTGTTATTATGCCAATTTGCACATTTTCCAGATAAGGAAACTGAGACTAACAAATTACCCAAAGTCACACAGAAGTGAACAAAGAACAATTGAAAAGTAATGTATGCCCTTTGCTCACAAAAAAAAAGAGGACAGAAATAATAAAGAGTAATTCTGCTGGCTTGGCAATTTTGCTCAGGGATAAATTCCTACTTTACAGAGTCCAAGTTTCTCTTCACGAAGTTAATACATGATTTCTCACTTGCTCTCGGGACTTCTTTTCACATCTCCCACAAGGTGGCAGCATTTCTCCAATGATATAGATGATCAGCTAAGGCTACAGGGATTGGACAATAGAGCCAGGAGCAGAAATCAGGAGAGTAATTAATATAGAACTTATAAATACAGAAAAGGTTACAAAATTGTGATAGTAACCTAATTAAATAAAGGCTTTTAAACCTAGTAATTACTTTGAAGTTTAGTATCTTTCAGCCTCCCTACCGTTTAGAAAAAAATTTATATTAAATTCTTTTAGAGCTATCCTTGCTTCCACCACTTGATGGCAATAAAGACCCCTTAAATAGCGACTGTTCATTTTCTTTTTGGAAAGTTGGAAGGTCTGTTTGAAAAATTCAGCAGTCTAGTCCTTTATCCATACTTTCCAGTTTCATCCTGTTCAAGATGCTGTGTGTTCTTCTGGAAGCAGAATGCCCCAACCATTCCCTGGGTCCATTGCCTTTGCAGGAATTCACAGAATGATACTTTCTCCTTGGTTGTTCTAATAAATTTAGTAATTTTCTACCTCCAATCCCCACCCTTCCACAATAAACTAAACCTTCTTGGATTTTTTCTTAAAATAACTGTGAACTACCCATTCATTGCTGTTTGGCTCTATCCCATCCACACAAGTAACTCCTATGATCTGTCTCTATAGTCCACCGCAGGGCTTGAGACACTGACACTTTGTAAAATACAGCACCAGCTGGGCGCGGTGGCTCATGCCTGTAATCCCAGCACTTCAGGAGGCCGAGGCGGGCAGATCACCTAAGGTCAGGAGTTCAAGACCTAACCTACATGGCAAAACCCCATATCTACTAAAAATACAAAAATTAGTCGGGCATGGTGGTAGACACCTGTAATCCCAACTACCTGGGAGGCTGAGGCAGAAGAATCACTTGAACCCGGGAGGCGAAGGTTGCAGTGAGCTGAGATCACGCCATTGCTCTCGAGCCTGGGCAACAGAGCAAGACTCTGTCTCAAAAATAAATAAATAAAATACAACTCCAAACTGATTGTCTCTAGGGGTGCAAGCAGCACCTAAATGATTCCTGGATGAGACTGTGTCTTGGCCTTCTGCATGACACCAGCTTTTAGACTGCAGCTAAGAACCTAGCACGATGCCATCACTAGATGTGAGTTTATTGGATAAATGTGTGATTGTGAAATTATTATTTCTTAGCATCAGTGATGTTGATGGTAAATTTCCTGAGAAAAGGGACACTTTCAGTACCTCTGCTTAGAAATGGGCTTACCACTGCCCTGGTGATCTGTGAAGATGATGATAGGAGGGGTGAGTCAGTATCACATTGGAGAAAGGGAGAATTTGTAAGGGATGGGGAGTCAATGACACAACCCTTGGTGTGCTTTTAGAGTAGTGGTGATGGACTGCACCGAACCACGCTTACTGTCTAGGCTGGTATAGCTCCTCCAGGATCAACAGTAGCCTTGAATGCAATATCAAGGCTGCTGTGGATTTTTTTTTTCCAGAGTTAACTTATACATGAAGATGCTATTGTTTTGGCCTTTTTAGCAATAATTTTTTGGCTATTGTTGGAAAGTAACAATAAAGATGATTCAGGAAGGCCACTCAGGCAGTGAAGGAAAGGAAAGGATAGAGGCTGGGGCCCCTGAGGTGTGAATGGAGAAAGCCGAAGAGCTGGTTCCTTTATAGCTGCTTAAGTACTTAAAGTTTACTGAAGAAAGGGATGAAGGATGGATGGATGGATGGATGGATGGATGGATGGATGGATGGGAGTTGTCCTAAAAATTGAAGTAGTCTTCGTTAAATCATTTTGATATCTACTTATTTGGGGAGATTTTCTGTGACAGTAATTCAGGATGCTTTATTTATTTTGTCTGCTGTGTTACTGTGCAGATTGTATCTTTGTGCCGAGTGAAGCAATTTGACTTTTTGGCATTCACA
Organism: Piliocolobus tephrosceles; assembly: GCF_002776525.5. Lineage (NCBI taxonomy): Eukaryota > Metazoa > Chordata > Mammalia > Primates > Cercopithecidae > Piliocolobus > Piliocolobus tephrosceles. Next base: position 107,961,738 of record NC_045436.1, on the reverse strand, counting down.
TCATACGCGCTTGGTGTTTGTAGACAGTTATCATATCATTAGTCATTGCCTAGTTAATTCTGCTTTCCTGTTTCCACATAAATGAATCCCTCCCACTCCCTCAGTCATGTCTGTCCTTACTCTCTGATCTTCTTCCAGTATTTCTATCTCCTACAGGCCCCTAAGCATCTCACTGACAACTTAGTGTTTCAGGTAAAATACCAGAGTTACCCAGAAGAAAAAAAATATGTGCTGTGTGGATTCAGGGAAGAGTTAATACTTTTCATATAGTTCCAAAATCAGAATCAGAAACAAAGAAATTTCATAACTGGCTCCCGTATTTGTATAAGGTGTCCAAATTGTTTTCTAAGTACTTGACTATTTGCTAGTTATATCCATAACAGAAACTTTGGAAGTATGCCTCTATAATATATTATAGTACATTTAATGCCTTTGTCCCCTGTAATACTGAAACAGGGACCATAACTTTTTGTAAAAGGAGTTGGAGCAAGATCCAAGGAGACGGGAGGAAATGAGATGGCGATCACAGGAAGAGGCCTTAAGCTTGGACAGGAAGAGACTCCCCTCAGAGAGCCCTGGAAAATAGTCATGGTGGGGGCAGACAGAGATAAGGTGGAAAGAAGGGCAGGGAGTAAATGGAGGCAGATGGAAGATGAGTTGATTTACCATTGCTGATGTCAATTTTCTTCATGAATAAGGAAGTGAGATTGTTGGCTGAGAGTGAGTAGCAATGAGGTTGGGAAGAGTTGAAGAAAGTGAATGCTGGAACAGCCATGGGCAGAGGGAAGAATTTAGGACCTAACTGAAACTGGAAGCCCTCCCTTTGGAGGGGATTAAATCTGAAATTCTAGTAGTTTTTTGTTTTTTGTTTTCCAGCATGCCAACTATATTATCAATACGTATTCATTCTGTTAAATATTCTTGGTCATCCTCTCTTCTCCATCCTACTACTCTCTTGTTATAGATTTCATTATCTTTTGTCTGCACCTGATTTGTCATTACCTCCAGTCTCACCTTGCCAGTCTTTCTTCCTCTGGCTATTGGAGTGACAATTTTCACGACCAAATATTGCAGCCAATGCCATCATCCACCAGTTAAACCCAACTGAGCACAGACACATGAACAAGCCTAGTATAGACCAGGAGATGAGGCTAGAGAAGCAGCAGAGTTAGTTTACAGGGCCTTAGATTTCACTGGGAGTGAGAAGAACTGACCAGGTGAGTTCATCCCAAAGTACTAACTCACAGATCCATGAGCTAAACTATTAAGTTTTGAGGCTGAGACTACATTGAGGGAGGTGAAGCACCTAGGGTACAAAATTCAAGGAGGCCTCATTTGCACTTCCACGGCATAAGAGTAAATGTCTCTTTAAATTGTGTGCCCCTCTTGCCACACTCACCTCACTGGCCTCACCCTACTCACTTACCACTTGCATGGCCCTGTGAAGTTGGTTCCACAGCCATGGATGAGTGATACAAGGATTTTTTTTGTCCTGGCTCCAGAAAAACTTATTCTGGTCAATCATGGCGTATGGACTATGGCCACTACTCCCTTTCTCCCTTTAATCTCCCTGTTATATCCAATAACATATTAATCCGTATTCCCAGTAACAGCTGATGGCCCACAGCCCCACAGTTTTCTAGCAAATTAAGAAATGTGCTGATACAAAATGTTCTGCTCAGACTAGGCCAGTGATGGTTTGCTAGGTCAACCTCAGATTTTGAATCAGAAAAGGTGGGAAAAAAATCTTGCAGAGAACTAAAATGATAACCCATTGGTCCTCTCATGAGATACCTACAGCACCTAGACCCTGAATCACCATCCAGAAAAGCCTCCATGAAGTATCAGTGTACCATAGATTTTTTCCCTAAGATTTCCATAGGATTCCTGTCTCTCTTGAGACAGCCTATTGAAGGAAATTTTCCTGGGTACCACAAAAGTCGATCACTTTAGCTCTTTAGCCTTTTTCTTCCTATTCACTGTATTATTCCAGTAAAATTGCACCTATCCCTCTAAGCACACATCATATTCCACACCCTTGCTTGGCTGGTCCTTTTGCTAGAAAACCTGTCTCTTTCTCTCTCTTCTTTCTCTTCCTTTCTTTTTTTCTCTTTCTCTTCTTTATCTTTCTCTTCTTTCTTTCTCTCTTCCTTCATTCCTTTTTCTTTCCTTCCTTTTCTTTCTTCTTTTCTTTTCTCTTTTATTTTCTTTCCTTTCTTTTCTTTTCCTTTCAAGACAGGGTTTTGCTTTGCCACCCAGGCTGGAGTACAGTGGTGTAATCATAGCTCACTGCCTCCTGGGCTGAAGAGATTCCCCCCTCCCTCAGATTCCCGAGTAGCTGGGACCATAGTTGCATGCCCCTACACCTGCCTACTTTTTGTGTGTGTGTGTTTTTTTTAAGAGACAGAGTCTTGCCATATTGCCCAGGCTAGTCTTCAGCTCCTGGCTCAATCAATCCTCCCACCGTAGCCTCTCAAAGTGCTGAGATTACAGGCATGCACCACCACACCCAGCTAAGGCTCTCTTTTTCATGTCCCCAGTAAAGGACACTAATAAGGTGCTTTCACCAGATCTCTTTAAGCATATCATGTATTCATCCTCCACCTTCTTCATGCCTTGCTGCTAATGCCCCTCACATCCTATACCTAAGACGTTCAGAGCATTGCTCTGGAGATGCCCTGCCCCTCGTATGCCTGGGCGTTTTGTATTCCAGTCCTCCTCCATCAGGGTAGCCCATAGCCATGAACAGACTGGTGTGGGAGTACAAAAGTTCAGCTCCTTTGCTTCAAGGGGAACAAACTCTGAGGTGTGAATTATGCTACAGATTTCCCCAGGGGATCAGGCTGAGTCTGGGACTTCATCTGAAATTGTACCCTGATAGAGTTTGGGTCTGTGTCCCCACCAAAATCTCATGTCAAATTGTAATCCCCAGTGTTGGAGGTAGGCCTGGTGAGAAGGGATTGGCTCATGGGGGTGGATTTCCCTTGGGTGATGTTCTTGTGATAGTGAGTGAGTTATCACGAGATCTGATTGTTTAAAAGTGTCTAGCAATTCTGCGCTCTCTCTCTCTCTTCCTCCTGCTCTAGCCATGTAAGACGTGCCTGCTTCCCCTTTGCATTCTGCCATGATTGAAAGTTTCCTGAGGCCTCCCTAGCCATGCTTCCTGTGCAGCCTGCTAAACTGTGAGCAAATTAAATCTTTTTTCTTTATAAATTACCCAATTCCAGGTATTTATTTATAGCAGTGTGAAAACAGACTAACACACCCTTACTTGGCTTCTTCACATCCTTATATGATATCCTTAACTATTTTACTAGTTTCTCCAGGGAGCATTTTTCTACCACTTATCCCCCTTAAAAACTCTTACCTATGCTTCTAAGTTATGCTTAATTATCACTTTTGTGAAATATCCCTGACCACCTAGGGAGAAGGAATTAATCACTCCTTCCTCTGTGCAACTACAGACTCTTACAGCTACTTCAATGATTGCATTTAAGCAGATCGACATTTATAATTGAGCTGTCTCACTGGTCAGAGAGTACTTTGAAAGTAGGGGCATGGTTATGCAAATATTCACTGGAATATCTTCTGTAATCATTAGGGATGCAGGACATAATTGCTGATTAGAAAATATTTACATTGACTTGAAATCTGCTTCCTTGTAATTTTCACATATTGGCCTCAATTGTTCCATTTTACACAGTAGAATAAGCCTAAATAAGACAATGATTAATTTTCCAACATCCTTCCTTCAGACTTAACAACTCTGGAGCCAGGAAGAGGCTTTCATATGGCTTTAGTTCCTCCAATTCACCACCCTTATCACTGTCTTCTTTGTGCTCTTGAGTTTGTCAATGTTCCCTTTAAAGCTTGTTATTCATAACTGAAAACAATAGGATGACAAAACAATGGGATTAAATAAAAGAGATACAGTTTAGCAGCCCAGTTCACCTCTATTCTTCCTCAATCTGGATAAGGAGTTTTTCTTAATGAGACTAAGATCGTTCCTAAAAACACCTGTGTGGTGTCACACTCTGGATCCACATGAAGAGAAGGGTCAGTTAAAATCACTAGGTTTCTTTACGTGAACTTTTGTAAGAAATGTTTTTTTCCTGGCCAGGTACGGTGGCTCATGCCTGTAATCCCAGCACTTTGGGAAGCCGAGACTGACCAATCACCTGACATCAGGAGTTCGAGACCAGCCTGGACAACATAGTGAAACCCCATCTCTACGAAAAAATGCAAAAATTAGCCAGGCATGGTGGTGCACACCTGTAGTCCCAGCTACTCCAGAGGTTGAGGTGGGAGGATCACTTGAACCTGGAAGGCAGAGGCTGCAGTGAGCTGAGATCATGCCACTGCACTCCAGCCTGAGTGACAGAGTGAGATTCTGTCTCAAGAAAAAAAAAAAAAAGAAATGTTTTCTCCCCACTGAATTTACAAGATTGAGTTTTGAACCTAAATGCAAAGTTTAACTTCAGTCTGCCAAGCTTTATCTGGTTTGATTTAATTCATTATTGCATCAGAATATTTTTTGAATATTGATGCCACATCAGTTTTTTGGCCTCGCCAGTCTTCATCCTGGTCAATAACAGGAGTGAGAGCAAGACCAGGCCAGAGCCAGAACCCTGCCACACCATTACAGACCTGTATGGAACTGGGTACTGACTCTGTGGGAGCTGTTGCTCAGCAAGCTCTGCATTCTCCTAACTGCTCTCATACATCTCAATAGGATGATACAAAAAATTATTATTAAAAATTGCAAAAATCAAGTTTTACTATGTCTTTGGAATCTTTCTAATCTATGGAGCAGACTTACATAGCAATTAAGAGGATAGCTTAAGAGTCTGGCAGACGGATTCATCTGAGTTCTGCTGCTTACCAGCTTTGTGAACTTAAGCTCATTTTAATATCCCTAAGCTACAGTTACTGTACTCTTTAAATAAGAATAATAGTTCCCATTTCACGGGATAGTTGTAAGTAAATGAGGTTATTTATTATATATCAAGAGTTCAACAGAGAACCTAACATGTAATAGTAACATTTTCTCTTATTATTCCAAATTAATGGGAATGTTGGAAAGAGAGTAGCTGATTTAGAGGAGACCAGAGGCCTCATGAAGAAGGAAACATACGAGCAGAGAGATGAAGAAGAGGGAATGAGCCACAGAGCTGCCTTGGAGAGATGTTCTAGGCCAAGGGAATGGCAAGGGCAAGGTCGAGCATGTGCACGATCTAGAAGGGGAGTGTGGTTACACCTGAATTATCACAAAGCAGGATCGCAGGGGATGAGGCTGGAGAGGCGGCAGGGTTGGATCTCACAGAGCCTTGGGTTTTACTTGGAGAAACCATTATAGAAATATGAGTAATGGGATGAGTGACACAAGTGGACTTGTGTTCTGAACAGCTGTCCTAGCTGACATGTGACAACTAGACCATAAGGAAAGCAAGGCTTTAGAAGACTGTTGCGATAATCCAGCAGAAGATGACAGTGTCTTGACATGGAAGTGGTGAGAAGTAGTCAGTTTCTAGATACATTTTGAAGGTCTCTAGGACTATTGATATGCAGTGAAAGAAAGAGACACCAAGGGTGAGACCATGTAATTTGTCCTAAGCAACCAGAAGACTGAATTTGTGTTTACTGAGATAGAAAGCCAGGAAGAGGCACAGCTTTGGGAGGTATATCAATCAAGATAAGAGGATACACTAGGTTATGCTGTGGTAACAAACAACTCCTAAATCTCAATGGCTTAACCCCCAAAAATCTCCTTCTCACTCATAGGACATTTTTCCATTGCCAGTTAGCTGGGGCCTCCACTCAGAGGATTCACTTAGGAACCTAAGGGGTCTGAGGCTTCACTTTGACACTGGTTGCCTTCACCATCACAGCAGCGAGAAGGAGCATAGAGAATTGCACTCTGGTTCCCAAAGTGCCTGATGGGGTGTGAAGTTCCTTCCACTCACATTTCATCAAACAAAGTACTCCCAGAGCACTGCCTAACTTCAAAGGGGATGAAAGGAAGCACAACCTACTGCATACCTGGACATAAGAAAGTTGGAAGTATTTGATGAATAGCACCAGTGACTGCCACCGATTAGAAAACCAGGAGTTTTTTTTTCTGTGTTTTGGATGTGGCCATTCCTGTGGGGGTGTAGTGTACTAGTCTGAAGTTCAGGGGAGGACAAGGAGCGCATCCAGGCTTGTCGTAACTGGAGTGTATATAGTCTGGGGGGAAGCTCCTTTAAGATAAGGAATGCCAGACCCTATAAAATCTAAATATAGAGTCTTAGGAGAGCACATATAAATGAAAAATAAAATACTTAGAAACATACCTAGCCAAGGAGGTAAAAGACGTATAGAAAGAAAACTACAAAACACTGCTGAAGGAAATCATAGATTACACAAATGAATGGAAAACATCCCACACTCATTGATGGCTAGAATCAATATTGTGAAAATGACCATATTGCCAAAAGCAATCTACAAATCAATGCAATTCCCATCAAAATACCATCAGCATTCTCCACAGAACTAGAAAAAAAAAATCCTAAAATTCGTCTGGAACCAAAAAAGAGGCCTCATAGCCAAAGCAAGACTAAACAAAAAGAAGAAATCTGGAGGCATTACATTACCCAACTTCAAACTATACTATAAGGCCATAGTCACAAAAACAGCATAGTACTGGCATAAAAACAGGTACATAGACCAATGGAACCCAATAGAGAACCCAGAAGTTCTGGGTTCTCTATTGGGTTCCATTGGCCAAATACTTACAAATACTTACAGCCAACTGGTCTTTGACAAAACAAACAAAAACATAAAGTGGGGAAAAGACACCCTATTCAACAAATAGTGCTGGGATAATTGCCAAGCCACATGTAGAAGAATAAAACTGGATCCTCATCTCTCATTTTATAAAAAAATCAACTCAAGGTGGATCAAAGACTTAAATCTAAGACCTGAAACCATAAAATTTCTAGAAGATAACTTCAAAAAAACCCTTCTAGACATTGACTTAGGCAAAGACTTCATGACCAAGAACCCAAAAGCAAATGCAACAAAAACAAAGATAAATAGATGGGACTTAATTAAACTAAAAAGCTTCACACAGCAAAAGAAATAACCAGCAGACGGACACCTCACAGAGTGGTAGAAAATCTTTGCAATCTATGTATCCAACAAAGGACTAATATCCAGAATCTACAAGGAACTCAACCAAATCAACAAGGAAAAACAAACAAACAAACAAACAAATAATCCCATCATGCAGTGGACAAAGGGCATGATAGATTCTCAAAGAATCTTTTGATAAATTCTCAAAAGAAGATATACAAATGGCCAACAAACGTATGAAAAAATGCTCAACATCACTAATGATCAGGGAAACACAAATCAAAACCACAATATGATACCACCTTACTCCTGCAAGAATAGCATAATTAAAAAATAAAAAATAATAGATGTTGGTGAGGATGTGGTGAAAAGAGAACAGTTTTACACTGCTGGTGGGAATGTAAACTAGTACAACCACTATGGAAAATAGTGTGGAGATTTCTTAAGGAATTAAAAGTAGATCCACCATCTGATCCAGTAATCCATTCCTGGGTATCTACTCCGAGGAAAAGAAATCATTATACGAAAAAGACACTTGCGTACACATTTGTAGCAGCACAATTTGCAATTGCAAAAATATGGAACAAGCCCAAATGCCCATCAATCAATGAGTGGACAAAGAAAATATGGTATAAATATACCATAGAATACTACTCAGCCATAAAAATGAATTAAATAATGGCATTCACAGCAACCTGGATGGAATTGGAGACCATTATTCTAAGAGAAGTAACTCAGGAATGGAAAAACAACATCATAGATTCTCACTTACAAGTGGGAGCTAAGCTATGAGGACGCAAAGGCATAAGAATGATACAACAGACTCTGGGGACTCAGGGAGGGGGAAGGATGGCTGGGAGGCAAAAGATAAAAGACTACACATTGGATACAGCGTACACTGCTTAGGTAACGGGTGCACCAAAATATCAGAAATCACCACTAAAGAACTTACCCATATAATTAAACACCACCTGTTCCCCCCAAAACCGACTGAAATTATAAAAAAGAAGAGGTTGTGCAAATAAGAGGCCCTAAAGTTTAAGCTCCATACATTTAAAGGTGAATTCACCTCTTGGTGAGAAGGCCTAGTGCTGTAAATGGAAGTCACCAGGCAGTGGAGAATTTTAAAGTCATAGGAATGAAAGAAGTCATCTATAAAGTGGATATAAATAAAAGAGTCCCTGAATCCTGGGAGAATCCTATGTTTCAAGATTTAGGTGTAAGCAGAAATGGAGATTGAAAAATGACCAGTGAGATATACTTGATAAAATAATTTCATTTTCTCTTTACATTTACCTCATGCTTGCTGTCCCATAGGCTGCTATTTATTTATTTATTTATTTATTTATTTATTTATTTTTTATTTATTTATTTTTTTTTTTTGAGACAGAGGCTCGCTCTGTCACCCAGGCTGGAGTGCAGTGGCCGGATCTCAGCTCACTGCAAGCTCCGCCTCCCGGGTTCACGCCATTCTCCTGCCTCAGCCTCCCGAGTAGCTGGGACTACAGGCGCCCACCACCTCGCCCGGCTAGTTTTTTGTATTTTTTAGTAGAGACGGGGTTTCACCGTGTTAGCCAAGATGGTCTCGATCTCCTGACCTCATGATCCGCCCGTCTCGGCCTCCCAAAGTGCTGGGATTACAGGCTTGAGCCACCGCACCCGGCCGCTATTTATTTTTATTATACCTTTTAATCTACTGCAGGATGGAGAGTCTCTGATCATTTGACTTTCAACATCTGTGTTTAAAAACTGGGAGTAGCATCAAACTAACTCAGTTCATAGTGAAATTCAGCATTAAATCAGCAGTGTAAGGAGAAAAAACTGTCTCCAGGTCAAGAGATTAAATCTTCACTTCTAGCCCTGTCACCAGTTTTTTAAATCACTTGCTCAAGGTCACATAAATTTTCAAGACCTTTTTGTATGCATCAATGAAATGAAGAAATATATTATTTTCTCTAGAGTCCTTTCTGACTCTGCCATTTGGCCTAGGGATTCCATCCTGAGATGGGCTGGGCCTCAGGACTAGATCACATCAGTTTCCAGGACATGTGTTTAATTGCATTCATTGATTTAAGTATACATTTCAAATTCCCTATTGCTTTACATTGATTAAGATGTGATACAATTGAAGCTAATAAATAAATGAAATATGAAACCTTCAAAGGATATTTGGCAATAAAATGGAATGACTGTAGTTGAGGAGCTCAAGGTCAAGTGTGGGAAGTATTGTTTAATCCCCTTATACATCTCCCCTTTATTAAAGGGATTTAATTAATCCAAGATTTTAGGTAATAAATAATTTAATCATAAAGAAACAAACTGTATTAGTTTTTTAGGGCTGCTATAACAAAGTACCACAAAGGAAGTGGCTTAAACAACAGAAATGGCCCGTCTCCCAGTTCCGGTGCCAGCCGTCCCAGAAGGTGTCTGCAGGGCCGTGCTCCCTCTGAAGGGGCTGGGGAATTATCTGTTCCAGCCCCTCTTCTACCTTCTGGTAGTTCCTTGGCTTGTGGCAGCATAGGTCCAATCTTCACATGGGTTCTCCCTGTGTGCGTGTTTGTGTCTAAATATTCCCGTTTGTTAAGGTCACCAGTTATATGGTTTTAATACCCACACTAAAAATCCTCATTTTAATTTCATTACCTCTGTAAAGACCCCACCTCCAAGTGAGGTCACATTCAGAGGTGCGGGGGTTAGGACTCCCACATACCTCTTTTGTGAGGACGCAATTGGACCCACAGCACTGCAGGCTGAGAAAATGGCATTCCAAGCTGAAGGCCTCAGAAGCGGTTTCCCTCTGACCTCCTGGCCTCTTATCTCTCAACTCCCAGCCTCCCACCAAGGCAAGCCATAGAAACTAGAACCCTTTTCCCCACAGCTAGCCATAAAACCTAAAAATACTACTCTAACCTTCCCCTTGCCTTTCTGTGCAACACCTGACCGTAAAGACATCCAGACCCTCATTTCAGAGACCCCATAACCTGAAAAGAAGAAACGCTGCACAGAAAGGCGAGAAGAACCTAAACAGACGGCCTTTGCTGGCTTCCCGGCCAGTCTATTAGATTGTTCCCTTTCGTCCAATCGCATTTCTACACCATTCTCCCTGCTTCATCAAGCTGAAGCGTAAAATCAGAAGCTTCCCTTGTACCTTTGGGTCTTCATTCTGAAGGCTCCTGTGTCATGTGAAATTATAATCAGGTAAATTTGCCATGCTTTTCCCTTGTTAACCTGTCTTTGTTATGGGGGTGTCAGTTGTGGCCCTTGTGGTGAGGAGGGAAGAGATCACCTGCTTTCTGCCCTACAACACAAACCTACCTACAATGGCTGCTGCCCGGCCTCAATTCCTCTCGTCCACAAGAGTGCCCACATGGTCCTTCACCCAGGGCTTTTATCTCTACTGTCTTAACATTTTGCAAATCCATTTCCTCCTCTTCATCCTCCCTGCTTTAGCTCAGAGCCTCCTAGTTCATTGTCTGGTCTAAGACAAGACTCTCCTATCCAGTCCCTCTAATTTATTCCATGACCCTCCTTCTCCAACTACCACTCAACCTCCACTGGGCAGCCAGTGCTATCTTGCTAAAATGGACCTCTGACTTTGCCACTTCACTGCAAAAAACCCTTGGGTGGTTTTACATTGATCTTTAAAATAAAGTGCAGTTCCTCAGCATAGAGTCAAAATCTGGCTCCTAACCACCTCTTAAGCCTCAACTTTACCCTGTTTTCAGCCATCAAAAACATGAGGTAATTCTTTAAATAGAGCATTTCGGTAGTGTCCTTTTGCAGGGCTGCTGCTAGCATATCAAAAGCCTTTGTGCCAATTAGGAAAAGGAGCCTCCTCAGGGAGGATGAATTTACAATCAAGTACCCTTCCCTCCGGTGGAGGCTGCCTCAGGGCAGGCTCAGTACACAGCTGGAGGACTGGGGGACTGGTTGGATTTCAGTCCCTAGTCAGCCTCCTCCACCTTGTGCAGGATAAACCAACATGCCAACATGTGGCTGCCTGGCCCTGTACTCACATGCAGAAGGAGTTCCCCAGGAAAGCATTTGTGAAGTCTCAGGTTTGCATCCACCGTGAGAAATCCCTGACCTTCTAAGCCGAGGAAGCTAAGATTAGAGGATTCAACAGCAGCATGGAGGAGAGATTGATTCTGAACACCTGCTGCACTGCAAGGGCAATTTCTTCAGGAGAAGGTGAGCTCCTTCAACACAGGAGCTGGGTGTTCATCACATCTCAATAGCTCTGACGCGATGCGTCGTATGTATATATAGGTACTCAGTCAATCTCAAACGAATTCCATTTTTCCTTGACAATTGGAGAATCTGTGAATTCAAAGGTGCTAGAATAGCTGAAAACACTAAGAATTGCTTAGGAGAGTGAAACTGAGCAGAATCCCAGGCAGGCTGGCCTACTTTGTAGGGAATCTGCTTAGTGCAGGAGAGTAGTTCCAGATTGTAGTTCTAGTCCCAGGCCAGTCACCAACCAGCTCAATGGCTAAGTGAGTCAATCACTTGGTAATACCTTAAACCTCTCAGAGTTTAGGGCTTTACAAGGTCCTTCCATATACACTTCTCCCCTTGCTGCCTGAATTTTTAAATTTCACTCTATCGTATGCTCTGAAACTCTAGCAGCTAGAAAGCTGACATGAAAGGATTCTTAATCACATTACAGTATGAATTAGACTAACAGTTTTAAACCACCAACTTTTTCAAATTCCTTGCTAAGATGGGTAGACCATGAGGAAACAGACGTCTCGATTTGGAGAGAAGACTGACAGGAAGTTTCAAAACATAGAGCATGTTAGGAAGTAGGACGAGAGCTGGGAACTTACCAGCCTCATTGGAAATGGTGTTGTCAGTTACTGGCAGGGCTGAGTTTTCTCTCTTTATCCCCCAGTCTTCTGCAGATGCGGATAGGTACATGCCCACCGACCTCCCGGGGCCCAGACCCAGGAAGCAAGGATAATAGATAGGATTCTTCATTAAGGCAAAGAAAAGAGAGGCTCTCTAGATATCATATCACTTGGGAGTCATGCTGTAAAGGGTAGCCAATCAGCATTAGAACTCTACTCCTTCATTCCTTTCACCTCTTGTAGAACCATAGTACTGCTAGTTCCATTGAGTAGAAAAAGAACCTGGAAATTGAAGGTCCACAGCCTACACCTGGGCCTGCAGGAAAGCACAGTCAAGACCTCTTCAGGCTCATTCAAGATTGACAGACTCAACCGTTGGAGACAAACCAAAGAACTGCCTTCACCATACTGTGAACTCTCTGAACACAAGAAGTTCTACTAGTAAGAATATTTTGGTAATAGACCTGCACTCTCACCTTCCTATAAAATTTAGTAATAGACCTGCACTCTCATCTGCTCTTATAAAATATGAGAGCAGAGCTAAGGGATCACATTTATTCCACTATAAACTTGGGCCATTGTAGGTTGGATTAATCTGTAAGCCAAATTTTGTAAAAGTATCCTAAAGGAAAGAGCATTTTACAATTCTGGAGCATTTCGGGGGAGGTGCTAAGAACCTCCCTAGGTTATTCTGTGTGCTAAGTCTGAACTGGTTGAGAGAGCAAGCACTCCATCTAGTTCCTCTTTGCCCTTCACAAAGGCCTTGCTAATTTTTGAATAGGTAGAAAGGGGTTGGTGATACCTAGTTTCCAGAATTTTATGAAATGGATTTTATTGAGTCAGTTCAGTGAGTTACTGTAATTGAAAATAATCCCCCTAATTATCTAGTTCAGTTTATTTACCTAATATATATTTTATTAGCAAATAATTTGTGATCTCCCAAGAGAACATGTTTCCTAGCTTCATTGTTTTCTTATTAGATTTTAAATGAGTTCAAATGTTTCAGATGCTTGGATACTACTGTCATACCTCCTCTTAAACTCTCCCTTGTCAAAAGCCATTTAATTTGTTATTTATATCTACTCAACATTTTTCCTCCTCTTAGTAGTTTTTGTCTTTTTCCTTTGATCATTCCTCTTTTGCAGAAGAGGCCTACCTGGAGTAGGATTCAGAGAGTATTTATAGCCCAAGGAAAGAAAGTATTCATCCACTTGGGACTGATATATGCCCTGGTTTCTTTCACTGCAGGGCTTTCCCTAACATGTATGTCAAATTATTCAGTTTACCCTGGCTGGACAGCCTTCAAGGAGGTTGCCCCTCTGGCCTAAGAAGTGAAAGTTGACAAAATGCAGAAGTTGGCTCTGACCATCACTTCTCTAAGTCTTGGTCCTTCAAGCCAAGTAGTGACTCATTTGCAAATGACTAGGTGTGACCAGGCAAGTTATGTGTTATTTTATCTGTGTCAACAAGCACAATTACAACAGCTGCTATGACAAAGAT
>NC_045436.1:107915404-107948175 GCF_002776525.5 Piliocolobus tephrosceles | reverse complement strand
CTGTCGCCCAGGCTGGAGTGCAGTGGCCGGATCTCAGCTCACTGCAAGCTCCGCCTCCCGGGTTTACGCCATTCTCCTGCCTCAGTCCCTCCCTGTAGCTGGGACTACAGGCGCCCGCCACCTCGCCCGGCTAGTTTTTTGTATTTTTGACGGGCGGATCACGAGGTCAGGAGATCGAGACCTTCCTGGCTAACACGGTGAAACAATCACTCTTTATCATAGAGTTGTGTGACTGCCTGCAACTGGAGGGGTAGGGGTGAGTGAAGCCTTTATCACTCCATTGTGTCCTACCGAGTAGCAATTAGCCTCTTATCCCTTCCCTCTTCAAGTACAATTAAAGCACAAAAGAGTCGGACAGGAAGAGGTTGGAGGCACACATTGTAGGATGCTGCATTTACTTGCTAATTTACCTTTTAATCCAGCAAACTGAGACAGTGCTTTCCCAAACCACAGAACCCGGAAGCCCATTCCATCTCAATTAGTCCAGACCCATTACTCACAGATGAGGACCCAGAAGTTCAGAAAGGTGGAAAGGTTTCCACAAAATCCTAGAAACCTGGGGACAGTGAGGTTTAGCACTTCGTTCTCACCTTCTTAGACAAGAGTTCTCAAAGGGAGGGACTTCGCATTTATCCCATGACCCTAAACCATATTGGTCCTCGTTTTTTTTTTTTTTTTTTTTAATGATGGCTTTTCATATTATTGTTAGAGATGGATTTATTGTCTTGATTATTGGTACTAAATATAAACAGAAGAGTATAACAATCTAGTCAATACTCATAATTTTTTAAAAACCCTCAGTGGCTTGGATTCCCTTTGTTGATTTCTGGGAATAGTGCCACCCATGGCAATGGATTGGGATCACTTAAATTTATACTCATTTGCAAAATCCAGATATTTCAGGGGCACATTTGAGATTTGTTACAACATATAAAGTGAAATGTGTGAATCCCCAATGATAACCAGATTAATAACTGCCTTGCTTATGCATTCAACACATATTTACTGAGCATACATTAACTCCTCACCACAGCTCACCTGCACTTAGGACTCCTAATTGCACTGCAGAAAATTTAATAATGTCAGTCCTCCAACTGCCTTATCTCAACCAAGTTGACAGCACATTCTGCTAAACTTATTTTCCCACAATGATTCATCTGGAGAAAGGTGATTTTTGCTCACTTTCATTTTCTCCAAGCAGTGTGGGTGGAGAGAAAGAAAGCAAACTTTGTTTCATTGTAGAAAACCCACTGGTTTGACACCCATCAAGGAGCAGATAATTTTCCTTTTTATTCTCAGAATTATCAGTTTCTTTCTTTTTTCTTTTTTTGAGACAAGGTCACACTGTCACCCTAGCTGGAGTGCAGTGGTGCAAACTTGGCTCAATGCAACCTCCACTTCCCAGGTTCAAGCACTTCCCTGCCTCAGCCTCCCAAGTAGCTGGGATTACAGGCACACGCCACCACACCTGGCTAATTTTTTTTTTTTTTTCTATGTTTAGTAGAGACGGTGTTTCTCCATGTTGGCCAAACTGATCTCAAACTCCTGGCCTCAAGTGATCTGCACACCTCGGCCTCCCAAAGTGCTGGGATTATAGGCATGAACCACTGTGCCCAGCCCCTTCTCCTCTTTAAGTTTCTAAAGTATAAGCTACTATTACCTAGAAATCCTAAATTGGGTGATGTGCACATTTTAAGTATTCTAATAGTTAAGATTATTCCAAAACAGCTTCTTCATACTGTCCAGAATGTGATTATACACATTTGGATGTTTAATCTCCTGTTAGTAGAATCTTAGAGAAGTAAAGCAGGGTTTCAGGTTTGCAGGGCAGAGTTTAAGCTTGCTGAAGGCTGCTAGCACTATAAAGAAAATTGGCTACTTGGGAATTTCCTCATTGCATAACGTTTAAAAATGCATCCTTTAAGAGGAATTGATTCTTAGTACAACAAAGGCAGTAGTCTATTTTGCATGGGATCAGCCTTGTTTGCAATTTTGAATGACAGGTCCACAAACTGAAAGGTTTGGTTAATAAACCATGAACCCCAACATCTCTTTATTAGCACTGAGTAGAGTCAAGTGATCTCAATTACATGGAACAGAGAATTGAGGCAATTATCCAATCATTCAAACCCAGAAAAAAAAAAAAGTCTTTGGCTTGAATTATACAGAAAGTGCCCCAATTTCCTATTAAAACTTTAGAAGCCCAATTCTGACAAAAGTCTTTCCTTTTAAAATGTCTTAGGGGTAAAGCTAACAGAGTCGCCATCAGAGTATTGAGTTTTATATGTTGTTAGTAGTTTCCAGGTCACTAACCACATTTTTTTTCCCCCAGGAAATGAATTCAGGAATTTCTTTGAATACTTAGCTCCATTGGAACATTAGTCTAAGCTTCTTTTTTATTCCCAGACAAGCATTCTTTATCGGAATAGTAAGACACCTTTGGAACAGGGGCAGGTATTGTTTTTTGTTCGGACTAAAGGGTAAACAAATGGCACCAAAGGAAGGTAGAGGATGTTAACAATCTACGGCTCAAAATTCTTACATAGTTTAGCAACGAAAATTCTAATGGTGGTATGTTTTCTTGGGATTCTACACACAGGTGGCATGTGGACAGCAGTTGGAAAGTACAAAAAGAAGTTAAAAGTATGCTAGGAAGAAAAGTAAATGAGGAAATGACAGAGGTGCCAGAGCCAGGTGAAGCGAAGAGGTAAAGCAAAAACCCTTCAAAGATAAAGACGATCAGATTTCAATTCTGCTGTCTTTGTTAGATGAAAGGTAGGCCACTCCTGTGTCCTCAAAATGAAGGGACATTTCAAGTACTAGAAGGTGCACTCTCCTGGTACCTTCCTAAGCCCAACCAGTTCTGAACCCTGCTCCCCACCTTCCCGGCAGTCCCAGCTCCAAGCTTGCAGCTTTGAAATGCAGGCCTTTGGAATGTACGGCAGGCCTGGACAGAACACATCCTGAATCGCAGCCTACCGACTGGCATTGCCTGATGCTGTTTATGCTTGTATTTACGCAGGCTTCCATCCAGCCACATAAATTATAAACTCATCTATACACCCGCTGGGGAATCCAATGCACGCACGGCACAAAAGAGAGAATATGAAATATTTCCACAGGTAAATTAATACAGGATTTAAAGCTCTGGCTTACGTAGATATTAAAATGAGTGTGAGGATGTAACTCTTCCTGTAAAAACTTCTTGTTTAAATAGCCCTAGAATCACTTTTTTTCGGCCTAATACCACTTTAGGAAATTTATTTCAGCTGCTACATTTAGCTATCTAATACCATAATAGAGCTCTCACAGCATTTCTCCAAACTATCTTTGCAATGCTTAAAAGAAACACTTAGATCAGGGGTCAGTCAAGTTTCCATCAAGTCCCATAAAGTAAATATTTGAGGCTTTGTGGGTCATACAGTCTGTTACAAGTATAAGACGCTGCAGCTGTAGCAGAAAACAGCCACAAGAAAATATATAAATAAACGTGTGGCCATGTTCCAATAGAACTTTACTTAAGGACACTGAAATTTGAATTTCAGATAATTTTCACATCATGAAATCTTCTTTTGATTTTTTTTTTCCTACCATTGTTACCCTGTGGGCCATACAAAAGCAGCAGCTGGCTAGATCTGGCCATCAGCCCATAGTTTGCTGACCCCTGGTGTAGGTGGTTGAAAGATCAACCTTGTTGCTGTCACAATAAGCAAAGTGGTAGAGGGATCAGAGAAAGGCTGTGCAAGGAGAAAGGAGGCAATATTGTGAAGTTGCATTCATCATAGTTTTTTTTCTGTATCTTATGATGTTCTGGTATCTTATAAACTTTGCTGACAGGGAAGAGACTCCCAGGACTAGCTAATTCTTAGAGACAGCAAAGGACTTGGCCCTGAGCATACCCAACTATTGTCAAGAACATAGCCCCAACCTTCCCCTTTATCTAACTCTCACACACCAAGCCAATACAGAAATTGCCCTAACTCACCCGAGGGTCCAGGTACCAGGCAAATGGAGACCACCCCTCCAGCCCAGAGCCTGCTGGAATTATTCAGACTTGCCAATCCGAAACTGTTGGCCTTGCTCTGCCTTGCCTTCCTGCAGAAACCTCAAAGCCTATGCTTTCTTCTTGCTCCTGCTTCTGCCCCCAGCTGACACCAGTGCTTCCCCTGCACGGCTTGGCATGGCGTGTGCCCTTTTCTCTTGGGAAATTGACTAATATAAAGATTTCATTGTCACTGGCCTCTCTGTGTTATCACTTAGCTACTCCCATAAATTAACATCTCAACAGGTATCATGAGGCAGAAATGCCTTCCTACTCTCAGCGGGATCCCAGGACCAGCAGCATTAGCATCCCCTGAGCTCCAGCCTAAAGCGACAGAATCTGCATCTGCATGTGAAAAAGATCTCCGGGGCATTTGCAAGGATATTGAAGTTTGAGTGCTGTGGTGGTGTGGTTTAAAGCTTCGGGTCTGGAATTAGAAGGCCCATTTCATGTATTTGTGCCTCTCATTAGCTATGTGGCCTTGTACAAGTTATTATTATTTCCACCCCTAATAAGTAGAGATGAATCCATGCTAAACACTTAGAAAATACCTGGCAAATAATACTATCATTCTTTTTTAAAAAATAAATGCCCATACACAAACTGTTGAGGCAACTTCCTCTGATACATTCTTATCCAGTCTCTTGAACTGATCCACTGCGATTATAGCCCATGCCCGCCCCCAAAAATTCCACCCATAAAAGAAAAGAAAGACGCCACAACTCCTGGCCGCAGAGTGTAAAATATATTGATGGTTGTAAAGGGACAACTTGGGGATATTTTAGGTCTGCTGAGATGATGCACAGCATACATACATGCTCTAGTTTTTGGAACCATGTCATTAAGTTTGCAAATACATCTTTTTTGAACATGGTATTTTGTTTTTTTCATTAGCACGAATTACTACTCTACAGTTTCTTCTAGAGTAAATAAATATAATGGCTGTTTGCAGAGCGACTACAGACTTACTTAGATGTTTAACAAGGTGAACAATTTCACAATTAGATCAACCATTAACAGCAAGGTGTTTTTCATCTGTTTTGTTTACTGCTATAGTGGGGGGGGATGGTAACTTTTCCAATTTATTCTTTGTTGACATCTTTAGTTACCAACAGACTCCCAAAAATAATGAAAAGTCGGTTAAAAAAATTAAATTGTAATTATGCCATGGGTTTTCCCAAGATCCTTAAAGTCAGCTCATTTAAATTTACAAGAGGAAAAAAAAAAAAAGGCATCATGGAAAACTAAGTAACAAAAAACTACTGAAAAATACATCGTAGAACACAGTGGTCAGCTGTAAAAAGCTCAGAAGGGAAAAAAAAAAGTCCTTCTAGCATGTTAAGCAGTCCAATGACAAACTCTGCTTTTTTTTTTTTTTTTTTTCTTTCTAGTGGCTATTTTCCTACCACAGTGTTGAGCTTCATTATTATATTAAATAACTTATATGGGTAAAAAGGAGTTTGCTAACCAGCAGCCAACTCAAAACCTTGTAGGAGGAGGGAGGAGAAAAATTTACAACACAGCACACACTAAGGGGAAACCAAGTCCGCAGTCAGCTTCCAACCAGTCTTACCCCTCTCTGGCAATACTGATTGAGCTGAGGTGTGGGATCTAAACGGGTGGGTGGGGGGGCGCGGGTTTAGATCCCCTCCCTCTACTCCCTTCTTCATTTAAGTTAACAAAAGAAACACGGGCTTCCTCAGAGCCAGCACTCAGCTGGGCAAGTCCCATTAGCAGCAAATGTTCAACCAAATAAAAAAGAACACACACACACACAAAAGAAAACTCCATCCAGGTGCAGAGCTGTGATTCACATGGAAATTCCAGGAGATGAATCATGTGCAGAGCTGGGATTTTTAGAGGATTCTTTCTCAAGTGTCTTCAGTGAACATTTCAGTCTCACAAAATCTGAGTCTGTCAGCTGCAGGAAATAAGTTCATCTGGTCTTGAGTGAGCTTGCATGCTTTGCTGACCGGGGTGCTCCAATGACTGCAGGGTCTTCATGAGTGTTCTGAGTATGAGATGCCAGAAAACAAAGGCCAGCCCCTCCATGATCTGCAGGAAGCAGCAGCAACAGCAGCAGCAGCAGGCAGGCAGCTCCCACGTGTTAAACTCTGCCTAAGAGGCTCGACCTGAGTAGTAAAAACAACACAACCTAAGACAGAATGTAACAGACTACTTGAACTAGGATGAAAATGCCTTGTGTAATACTAATTTATCTATCCTGTGTTTTAAGTTTGATTTTACAAAGTTAAACCAGGAAAAAAAGAAATTCAAGCTTTTAAGTTATATTGGCTCTCTGGGAAAACTGCTAGTCACTTAAAAAAACAAACATTTATTAATGGAGATGGCAAAAGCTTAAACAGTAAGTCTGTATCTTGAGTAGGTTTATATTATAACAAAAACAAAAACAGCAAAGATCATTAATAATAAAGAGCTTTTAGGTATAGGTTATCACAGGTGGGTTTACTTGGTAGATATAAGCATCTTCACCACACATTCCATGAACATTGGGAGTTTAAACAAGAGTTGACAATAAGGGTGTCTGCCGTCAGAGGTGTATTTGTCATTGCCACTGATGAATCTACGTATCTGCAATGAATGGCTCTACGACCACCAAGAAAAGCATCTACGTAAAAATATCTTACTGCCTTCAAAGCTAATGTACAAAAGTTTTCAGGTAGGTACAATGATTCCAGAATATAGTCAGCCCGCTCTATCTGTGAGTTTTGCACCTGTGATTTCAATCAACGGCAGATCAAAAATATTTGAAACAAAAAAGATGTGTCTGTATTGAATATATACAGACTCTTTTTCTTGCCATCATTCCCTAGGTAATATGGTATAACAACTATGTATATAGCATTTACATTATACTAGATACTGAAATTAATCTAGAGACGATTTATGGTATGACACTATTTACACAGCATTTACATTATATTAGGTATTATAAGTAATCTAGAGATGACTTAAAGTATAAGAGAGGATGTATGTTGTTATGTTCAAGTAATATCTATTTATTATTTTGAGTTTACCCTAAGAGGTTATGTTTTATTGAATCAGTAAGATTGGTGGCCACAAGAAAAGAATATTTCTTCAAACAACAGCAACAGAAAGTTCCATTTCATTATACCAGGGACTGGAGCATCCTCAGATTTTGGTATCTGCAGGAGGTCCTGGAACCAATCCCCCATAAATACCAAGGGATGATTATGCTTAATCTTAGTATCCACTTAATGTATGTATTTTGTAAATTATAATAGCCTGTTTTATTTTGTTTTAACTTTTTCGTGGTTGCTATGCTTTGGCCAACACCTGCGATAACCCAGTACCATTCAATGACACTACAGGAGCACGGGCTGAGGAGTAAGAGAGAGCAAGACACCCTGTCCAGAGCTGGGGCAGACATTAGGGGAAGACCCTGTGCCTGCCCTCAAGGGGCTTACATAGCAATAGGGGAAAGAACCACAAACACTACACAAAACCGCATGGCTGGTAATGAGAGAGAAAGACTACCTCCTGACTGTATGAGTTCTGGAGAAAGTCTTTCTAGGGAAAAACCGGCCAGGGATTGGGGGGGGCATTGGAGCTGGGCCATGAGAACAGACAGGATGTGGAAAAGGCAGAGTGCGTGGCTTGAACACCAACACAGATGGGAGTTGTTCTTCAAAGCTCCTTAAAAAACAATTTTAATGTGGAAACTGTCTTTGATACCAACTTTCATTTCAACCAATTGATACGGGAGTGCTGGGAGGGGAAGAGCACAGTCCCTTTAAATAATACAGAATGGGAGAAGGGAAGTGCTGGGTAGAGAAAGGCGGGTCCCTGGCTAGGGCTCCACCCCCAAGGACCTAGGTGAGGACAGACTTTCCTGCCCAAATGTTGTATTTCCCAAGACCACCCTGGCCCACCATGCTCCCATCCTGGGCCTATAAAAACCTGAGACCCCACCAGGCAGACACACAAGTAGCTGGACGTGGTGAGGAACACATCTGCTACAGAAGACACAATTGGCTCGTCATCGAGAGGACACTGAGGGGAGCGCACTGGTAGAAGGGCACACCGACAGGGCACACCAACAGATGCCAGCACACCGGACTGACTGGCGGGATGAGGTGGAGTTTGGCAGGGGCCGTCTGAGGAGAGGTTGGTCATCAAGAGGACACTGAGGGGAGCACGCTGGCAGATGGGCACACTGACAGACGCCAGCATACCAGAAGGCCACTGACTGGCGGGAAGAGGCAGAGTTTGGCAGGGGCAGTCGGAGAAGAGCCCGGGCCACTGAGCGGCCCCACTCCAGTGTAAACACATCTCCCTTTGGGCTCGCCCATCGGCGGAGAGCTACTTCCACTCAATAACACTTTGCACTCATTTTCCAAGCCTATGTGTGACCCGATTCTTCCATTACACCGAAGCAAGAGCCCTGGGATACAGAAAGCCCTCTGTCCTTGCCATAAGGTAGAGGGTCTAATTGAGCTGGTTAACGCAAGCCACCTATAGATGGCAAAATAAGGCAGCACCCTCTAGAGGTCTGAGCAGCAGGGCACTGAAGAATCGAGCCACAACGTATCCCCATTGCATGCCCTGGGAGAGGCACAAGGGAACCTTTCCCGTTTCACAATCAAATGTTAGATGTCATATGTTATGTGAACAGTACAGACGTGGGAAGACATTATGCAATTCAATCTTTAGCTTTTAATGTCCAACCTCTGACTTATGAACCTTTCCAATCTAATCACTAGTTAATAGGAATATGTCATAAAATAATAAGAACTAGAAAATAATTTTGTAGGTAGGTCTGGATTAATTTAAAACGTCTGGAGACCATAGGTAATGCAGATACCAGGTATCATTCATGTATAGCCAATCTGCTTACCAATTTTTAAAAAAATCTACAAGAAAAGTAACAAAAGCTAAGCTATACCCAGGGATCCCACCAAACTTACTGTTTTTAAAAATACAGAAAGGAGGGATTAAAAAGGAGACATATGGAAGGCAAAATGTATCAAAAAAGGATAACTAAAAGGAGTGATTCTCAAATCTTTTATCCAGCAAGATATGCACTCTGAGGCTCATGTTTTGCACATGAATAATATTAAATAGCACAGTGAAATATTTTAATACAAACACAGAGTAATACAAAATTTTAATTGAAATGTGCCACTGCCAGGCACAAAATTATATATGTATGTATAATTAGTCAATGCATTTTAGTTCTATACATATATATATAGGCATCAGCCCAACAAGCCTGTTATATCCCATGGCTTTAGGCATTGGCCAAACCTTCTTTATGTTTGAGTCTGGGGATATAAGAAATATCTCCAGTCCTTCACCAATTACTATGATATCCTAAGGATAAGAATTCCAATGCCTTCATACTTTATCCCTCATCCCTCATCACTGGGAGGTACAAAGAAGGCCTAAGCTTTCCTTTGAAACAAACACAACCACCCAAAACCAAGTATATCTTAGATATCCTGGTTCATGAAATCTAGCCTAACATCAAGTATAATGAAAGCTCTCAAATGATTCTGGGACCACAAAAAGAAAAGAAAATGTGCTTGTAAACCCTAGTACAAAAAGGTATACATTCTGAGTTTCTCAGTAGGACTATAATGATAACAATTTTGATATTATACCCTGGGCTGCTTGTGCTTATTAAAGTATCTCATATGCTTAAAATACAAATTTAACCCTAGTTTTGTTCAAAAATACTCATAGAATAGCAAAAGTTGTAAATCTGAAAAATCTCCAGATTATGTTTAAAGTCCCAACTCTCTCAAACAAAGAGGGGACTGAGATCCACTTGGAAAGTCGCAAACCCAACTTTATAAAGCCTACTGGTACTTCTTCTTTTTTTTTTTTTTAATCTCAGGTTAAATAAAATTTTAGTGTTAGAAGAACTATTTAGAAATGAAGTCTGAACTGATATTTTAGACAAAGTCAATGCATTTTTTTTTTTTTTTTTTTACCATACTTTGGTTCAGCTCCTCATTCTATTAAATAATGGGAGAGAAAAAGAACAGTCTCTGTATATCTGCCAGTAGAAAAAAAAAAAGAAAGGCAATAAAGCAGAATGATGGCAGTGAGAATTCTGAGCCACAAAGATTCGGTGTATAAGAGATAAGGTGCAGAGGACCTGGAACAGATAGACAGCAGCTCCCTATAGAACGCATGTGGCTTTCTTCAAGTAAAGCCAATTTCCTTCAGACTTGTGCAGCAATGAAAAGAATGAGACCTACCTTAGAGACTTCCACCTGTCTTTCTCTATATGATTTTCAGGTCCTTCACTCTCATAAGAAGCCAAGTAGAGAGCTACAATCAAACAAAAGAAAGTGCATTAACATCAAAGCCTTCTCCTGATATATTATCTACCACCATCCATCCCTTGTTCAACTTGAGCCAAACTCCATAGCAAAATACTCTTCAAAATATCAAGTCATGACCAAGAAGCTTCACTGTTTCATGAAGAACACAGATTATCACTTTGCCTCTGACTGACCACCTCGATGAAAACCCAAGGGCTTCTAAGCCAAAAATGCACTTAATTACCTAAGAATGTATGAGGCAAAAAAAGCTTGTAAAATGTAAGCCATATGACGCTGCCATACACTTAAGACTTAATGTTCTTTACAAAGAAAGGGGTGAGGGTTCTTTCCTGGTAGCCTGAGTTGTTTTTTCCTTTTTTCTTTTTTTAAAAACTCTTTACGAGGTAGAAAGCCAGGTTTTCTAGGCCAATTTTCCATCCTTCTAATATTTTTCTTTCTTTTCAAATCAGAAAGACTCTTCATTTAAAAATTCATGTTTGTTATTAATCCTCTTTATAGAGATTAAAAACAATCAAATCCCCTCTGGCATAGGTGATATTAATTCAAAATGTTCTCCTGGTTGGGTGTGGTGGCATAATCTCAGCACTTTGAGAGGCTGTGGGCAGATTGCGTGAGCCCAATAGTTGGAGACCAGCCTGGGCAACACGATGAAACTCTGTCTCTACAAGAAAAAAAAAAAAAGAAAAGAAAAAAAATTAATCGGGCATGGTGGTGCACGCCTGTACTCCCAGCTATCTGGAAGGCTAAGGTGGGAGGGTTGCTTGAGCCCAGGAGGTCGAGGCTGCAGTGAGCTGTGATTGTGCCACTGCGCTCCAGCCTGGGTGACAGAGTGAGTCGCTGTCTCAAAAAAAAAAAAAAAAAAGTCATTATTGTAAATACTATCAATCTACTATGAGAAATTGTTAATATATGCTATTAATTCCTGTAATATTAGGATATATCAAATCAATAAAATAAATCTCTAAATATTTTATGAGCTCACTTCTCTTCTGATGATTTTGTTCTGTATCTAATCACTTGTTCTGCTTCAAATTCCCTAATGTTTTAACAGGTTAAAATGTTCTAGTACTTTTTTAAACAGCAGGGGGTAGCAATTTACTGTTTTTGTTTTTTTTCTCCAAATTACATGGACTATCAACATGCCACAAAACACCTTTTGTCTATTCAAGTAAGTTCAAACAAGAAAAAAAAATTCTTCAATAACCCCATCTGTGCCCATAGCTTTGCAAATCTGGTATTACAAAGAATACTTAAACACAGAAACATACTGTTTGTAGGTGAATATTAAGTGCAAATATTTTAGGGACAAATCATACATTTTCTGTGACACAGAAAACTCTTAACATGAAACAGATCAGAGGACAGGCCTCACTACTATATGAGTAACCAAGCATTTCTATACTAATATCCTAAACAAAGGATTTGGGGATGCTAGTGGTAGCTCCCACTGAATGGTCTTACCATCTTCACTGAAGACTGGTACTGTGATCAGATACTGCAAGATCTTCCGGTCCCTCTCAAATGGACACTCCACTTGTTTCCACGTCATAAATTCACTCACTTGTTTGGCCAGTTCCCAAAATTTCTGGAAGATAAGTAAAAAAAAAAGCATATAAAGGTGATCGTAAAAAAATAATTATGAGCTTGGGAGAGGCAATTCCGTTCGAAATGATTCCTTCTTATTTTATTAAAGAGACAGGGTTTCACTCTGTCACCAAAGCTGGAGTGCTGTGGTACAATCATATAGCTCCCTGCAACCTCAAACTTCTGGGCTCAAGCAATCCTTCAGCCTCAGCCTCCCAAGTAGCAGGGACTACAGGTGCGAACCACCATGACTAGCTAATATTTTAATTTTTTGTAGAGACAGGGTCTCACTGTTGCCCAGGCTGGTTTCAAACTCCTAGCCTCAGGCATTCCTCCCACCTTGGCCTCCTAATGGACTAGTATTACAGGCATGAGCTACTGCAGCTACTTTCTGGTCTTTGCTCTTCTGAATTATATATAGTTTTCTTAATTTAATAAAACTCTATTTGTGAGGTATAAAAATTTTCTCAAGCTTCCTCAAATAGTAATAATCATCATCATAATGGCTCAGTTACTCTCTTCTACTTGGTACTGTTAATTTCTTAAACAAAATAATATGGAAAGAGATAATTTGTTCTGAAACTGCAGAATTGGCTTTGGCTCCCTGGCCTAGAATGCAGTGCTGGAAAAGCTGCCCCTCTCCTTGTGTTCGGATTTTTGTATCCTACTTTATCACACTCACCTCAAAATTGACATGGCCATTGGGAAGGCGGTTGGCACAACCCTCATTGAGGAAATAAATATCTTTGATTAAGAGACTGAAGAATGGTATCACAATCTAGAGGAAACAAAAGATTCTGATTTGTCTGGGCAAACAAATATTTAGTCTCTCATAAAAATACACGAGATTAACGAACAACATTAACTTTTGATTATATGAAAGGCCACAAAGAATTAAGGTACAGTGTTTTGTTTCTTACACAACAGTAATTTCTTCCTTTACATAATTTTGCTTACAATACAACTGCTATTTATAACCAAAGCACAGCAAGGACAAGTAGCATTGAGAAGTGAATAGGTTAGTACTTTTATTACAATTTTTCCTATTTTTCTCATTGTAGTAGTATGCAATAAAATCAAAACTCTAGCTATTAAGAAAGAAAAAAATACCTAAAAGAACTCTTGCCTTTCATTTAGCAACTCCTTAGCAAAATGTTAATAGAATACCTATCACTGCAGGCACCATTTTTTTTTTAGAGACAGGTCTTACTCTGTCACCCTGGCTGGAGTATGGTGGTGCAATCATGGCTTACTGCAGCCTTGAACTCCTAGGCTCAAGCAATCCTCTAGCCTTAGCCTCCTACGTACCTGGGACTACAAGCACGTGCCACCACACCCAGCTAATTTTTAAAAATTTTGTGTAGAGACGGAGTCTCACTATGTTGCCCAGGTTAGTCTTGAACTCATGAGGGTCAAGCAATCCTCTTATCTCAGCCTCTCAAAGTGCCCAGATTACAGTCATGAGCCACCAAGCCCAGCCATGTACCAAGATTTTAAGTTGCATGACCCATCTCCCTGCTAGAAGCTTTACTGCTTATTATTTAGAAGTCTACATTTAAGACAAAACTTTTTTTTTTTTAGATAAACATTTCTTCTTAAAGACATTCCTCAAGATAATGTGAGAGCTCAAGGTTTTAGAATAGTTGCTACAAACTTTCTAATGTAAACCTGGCCTGTGTATGACGAACAAGTTAGCACCTGCTCTCACGGGAAATCACCTAAGAAGTACCTTGCACAATATGTTTTGAGACAAATGTGCCCCAGGTGAAGGAGGAAATATGAATGTATAAATTAAAATTAATAGTTGTTTAAAAACAATAAACCTTTAAAAATACTTTCCCATCTGAATTCTTTGGCTTGATGAGGTGGTATTTAATTAATTAGCCTAAAGCAATAATCTCTCAGTAAGTACCCCAAACCATTTTAAACCCACAAGAAACACAGAAAAAGGCTCACATACAGTAATTTCCATTTTCTCTCAAATGTCAACATATTTTTAAAGATTCTAAATTTCCTACAATGTAAAAAATCCATTAAACACCGATTGTGGGTCTATTTTGTTTCCCCAAGGTCAGATCTTTGACGTTTCCTAAGCTTATGACTCAGGTCGTACCTCTATATTGAGTGAACAGGAAAACATACTTTTGGGCTCACACACAAAAATATCAAGTATCAATTCCCTTCTAAGGAAAAATTCAGATTTTCACCAAAGTCATTTAAAAAACAAGTTTTGATTATTTTTGTTTCATTGATTTCTGAAAATAACCAAAATGATCTTCCATTTTGACATCTTTGGACATCTCACCTAAATATACTTTTAATCATTTGTTATTATCTCTGAAAGTCTCTAAAGCCAAATTAGTAAAGATCTCATTACCTTTCCTTCTAATATGATTGGCTATTTTCTATTATGTTAGAACTAAACAACATAGTAATAATAGTAAAAGTACAACCAAACCTTGCTTCTTTGAAAGACTATTTGTGAATGGGAATGCTGGACTTTGGATGCTGCCAGGCAACAGTAAAAAATTTGGCTTCAGAATGTACTGGTGATAGAAGCTAGGAGTCGGCAAACTGTGGCCCTCGGGCCTCTTTTTTATGGCCTAGGAGCCACACATTTTACATTTGTAAGTAGCTAAAAAAAATCAAAATAATAATATTTCAAGATGCATGAACATTACATGAAATTCAAATGACAGTGGCCATAGAGCTTTACTGGAAGAGAACCATATTCATTCATCTTCATATCGTCTATGTCTGCTTCTGTGCTACTGTGCCCAAGGTGAAGATGCACTTAGAGGATAATAAGGATACATCATCATAAGACAGCCCCAGGGAAATAAGAACAAAATTATAATCAAGATGTAATATTTGTATACTGTAGCAGCTTTTAAACAAGAACTTTATTTTTGTACTCTATTCTTTGGTGCTGAGCTGTGAGATTCATGAGGTGTTGATCATTGACTGTTTCTTACTGATATTTAAACTTCTCGTAAATTCACACCAAGTGCCTATAGCTGGAATAGAAATTCTAGGTGGTAGAGGCTATACCTTACATGATTTTTGCATTCAGGGGTGCCTGCAAGATGCTCCACTACTGACTACCTCAATCACTCTTTCATAAAAATAAAAATATAACTAATCTTACTTATGATACTTTACTGCTCTGTTCCTTATGCCTGTATACAAGAAAGAAGTCTTACAGGCTTCAACTTTTCATTTATTCATGGATAATTCCCTTCAGATCTGTAGCCCCTATACAAATCTAATACAGTGAAAATCAGATTATAAGGACTTCCATGAGCTAAGTGAATGTACACATTATTAATAGGACAAAGCAAAAGTTTATTTTCCTGAAGGTCTTGTCAATGATGTTTTTAGCAGGAGAACTTCTCAAGTAATAGTATTTTTGAATTTCCTTCAACTACACCATAAGGGTTTTGCCAGTTCCACACCTAGAAATGAATGCTGATAAATAGGACCAAGTAAGTTCACAGGAGCAGAATTGGAATGGCGAGAGGATTTAAAGCCATGTAATCATATGAGGAATGGTTAAAAACCTGGAGACACAGGTACCTACAGAAAAAAAAACCCAGCTATTTGAAGAATATTTAAGGGCTGCTGTGTGGAAGACACATTTGGTTTGTTCTATATTAGGTACCTAGAGATGTGCCACTCTGACCACACAAACTTGAGATTTAAAAGGATACAAAAGATTCACCATATTGGTCAGGCTGATCTCGAACTTCTGACCTCAGGTGATCCACCCGCCTCAGCCTCCCAAAGTGCTGGGATTATAGGCGTGGGCCACCACGCCTGGCCAAGAATCCCAATTTTCTTGAATAAAAGGTGGATTTAACTAGAAATGCTTTTACTCTCAGCCTTTGAGACCAACTGTAAAAAGAGATGGCAGTTTTTAAAATGGCCGTTATTTTTTTTTTAATTTTACTTTAAGTTCTGGGATACGTGTGCACAATGTGCAGGTTTGTTACATAGGTATACATGTGTCATGGTGGTTTGCTGCACCCATCAACCTGTCATCTAGGTTTTAAGCCCCACATGCATTAGGTATTTGTCCTACTGCTCTCCTTCCCCTTGCCCCCCAGCCCCCTTCTGGCCTCAGTTATGTGTTATGTCCCCACCCTGTGTCCATGTGTTCTCATTGTTCAACTCCCGCTTATGAGTGAGAACATGCAGTGTTTGGTTTTCTGTTCCTGTGTTAGTTTGCTGAGGATGATGGCTTCCAGCTTCATCTGTGTCCCCACAAAGGACATGATCTCATTCATTTTTATGGCTGCATAGTATTCCATGGTGTATATGTACTACATACATTTTCTTTATCCAGTCTATCATTGATGGGCATTTGGGTTGGTTCCATGTCTTTGCTATTGTAAATACTGCTGCAATTAACATACGTGTGCATGTGTCTTTATAGCAGAATGATTTATATTTCTTTGGGTATATACCCAGTAATGGGGTTGCTGGGTCAAATGATATTTCTGCATCCTTGAGGAATTGCCACACTGTCTTCCACAATTATGTAAATTACGTTGAACTAATTTACATTCCTACCAACAGTGTAAAAGTGTTCCTGTTTCTCCACAGCCTCACCAGCATCTATTGTTTCTTGACTTTTTAATAATTGAATGGCTGTGCTTTCATTTGTTTAATGAACTACAGAGTACAATTTATATGTTCACATAGAACCTGTTTAAAACAAAACAAAACTAAAGCAGACACAATGTATTAAGTGATGTAAAGGGTAAGTACTTGGGACTTTTTGTAGAAAAAAACTTAGAATTCCACAACTGAGAAATTTTGGAGGGACTGCACTTCAGAATTTCTTTGGCCAACGCTGCAGCTCCCTACTCACAGATATGATTCCACAGACTTCTGGGGCAGAGCCCACCAAGCCCTCACTGAAGCCCATGCAGAGAGAACCTTGCCTGCCCTGCAACACAGAGAAGGTGAATGAGGCCACGTACAGCCCCTTCGGTGGGCTTACTCTTCAGTGTGCTGCAATTCTCCCATATGTGCTCACTGTTTGAAGCTTAAAAGACTTCATATTAGATTCTTTTCTCAATCTAATCACAAGCGTACTGGGATGCAGCAAGTAAAACTTAAAAGCTGGCAAACCCCGTCAGGCTACAGTAAGACTGTCATCTCTGCTTCATACCCCCTCCGATCTTATAAGTTCCTTTATTTAAAGAAAAAATTGGAAGGATTTACAATACTCCTCAAACATTGTTAGAACTGATATTTCAGATCTGATTGAGAACCAACTTAGCATTTACTAAAGGTGGGGTTGTGTGTTTATTTTTATTTTAGATCATTGAGGCTGAAGCTTTTTCAGGGGACGTGATTGGGAAGCTGTGAAAGGTTTTTTACCTCATTTTCTTTTATTTGTGGAAGATATAGTTTAAGTTAAAAGATGGATGGAATTGAAACCTAAAATAACCTCCATCAAGCAACCTTTATTAACCCAGTTACCATAACTAAGTATTCACTTCTCAAATAACATGACCGCCAAATGCCGAAACAGCTTATCCTTCCTCTGTAAAGAAATATGACACCGAAACGTGCCAAGAAAGGACCCTCAGAATCAAGAAAATGGTAGATGCAGGATGGTACTAATTTGTTTAAGAGTACGGTAGAGTGAGAAAGGACCATTAATTTCTCAGACATTACCCCTGTACTTTTTCTGCTACCCCCATAATCCAATTAGTAACAGCACGCCTAATGTTACAGCAACTAACCTACTTTCTGAAAATAAATGACTTAACCATGGGAGGTAAGCTAATTCTTTTAAGAGAAAAGGTTAC
Source organism: Piliocolobus tephrosceles (assembly GCF_002776525.5). NCBI lineage: Eukaryota > Metazoa > Chordata > Mammalia > Primates > Cercopithecidae > Piliocolobus > Piliocolobus tephrosceles. The sequence goes on along the minus strand of NC_045436.1, from coordinate 107,930,392 downwards.
ATTAAGTCAGCTACCTTGTGCAGAGCTTAAATGTCTATTTTCCATTAAACTAAATTACTCTTTAATGCTATTAGTCATCTTAACATATGACTTAATGTATTGCTTGAAACACAATTAAGAGGCACTACAGAGTAATTATTTAAGTAATGTAATAATAACACAGCAATATCCAGTCTAACAAACTTTCTGGTAGCATTCTCCGTCTCTGTGTGGCAAGTGGTATCATTTCTAGAGTACATGTCTCTCTTAAATCTCAACAAGTAAAAAAGCTTCAGTGTAGTAGTTCACATAGCATTTCAGTATAAAACACAGCAAGTCTACCATAAGAAAGACTTTAAGTGCATACCTTTTCTCTACTACTATGAGCAGTTAAAGACCTTTGTGCTGCTCCACGAAGAGCTGTTCGATAATTATAGAAATTGCTTGAAGGGTCCATCTGATGCTATAGATAAAAGACAAAAGAATATTAACTCTATTTATTGTAAACTTCTGCAGGAAGTTTACGAGATCACACATTTAGCTACACATGAAATTCAAAATTAGTTAGGAAACTCAGTAGGAATATGATTTATCCTTCTCATACACACAAATGCACATGACACACATTGCACAAGTGTTTTCTTTCCTGAGGTTTGGTTGTAATTATGTGAACTGATGTCAGCTTCAATAAAGTTAAACCTAAACCACATTCTTTCTAGGCTAATTGTTGAGCTTAGACGTAAAACTAGTAAGAGTCAAACACCAGCAGCAGAAAAATTTCCTGTTTGCATCTGAAAGTCAGTGGGCCCTCTGATGGTTAGCCAAGTACAGTGATCCAACACTTTGTAGTGACAAATCATACACAAATAATTGAAGCATATCATTTTGCAAGAAGGAAAAGAGATGTATTAGGTTGTATGAATAGATCATAAAATAATAGGCATAATGACAATTTCCAATTTGGGAGAAAAATTTGGGAAAGAACGCTTTCTTCTTATCTCCAAAGATAGTAATTTAAAGCACTGACACACCAAGGTAGTGCTCAGATGAATATGATTCAAATACACATACTCTGGCACACGATTTTTTTTTTTTTTTTTTTCTGAGACAGGGTATCACTTTGCCACCCAGGCTGTAATGTAGTGGTGTGATCTTGGCTCACTACAGCTCCCACCTTCCAGGTTTAATCAATCCTCCTGCCTCAGCCCTGCAAGTAGCTGGGACTACAGGCACGCGCCACCACACCCAGCTAATTTTTTGTATTTTTCATAGAGGTGGGGTTTCACCACGTTGCCCAGGCTGGTCTTGAACTCCTGGGCTTAGGTGATCCTCCTGCCTCAGCCTCCCAAAGTGCTAGTATTACAGGCATGAGCCACTGCACCTGGCCCACAATTCTTACTATTCTCAGAATTGTATGGGAAGGGCTTTTTCACAGGTCAGCTAAATTGCGGAAAGGATGAATAAATGTTACTCTAGGGATGGGGAACACTTCCCCTGAGACACTGAAGATAAATGAAGCTAATAGGCTCACAGTGAAGTAAAACTCTCAACTGCTCAGGACTGAAATTCCATTCTGGCATATAAGGTGATATGACTGACAGCTCACTATTTCTCCAGTCAATTAACCCCAGAATGGACATCTCTATCTATGAAACAACCAGTACATAACCTGATTTATTTTCCTCTCCAATTCTACCCACTTTCCTTTCCCGGGGTCTGTAAAGATGGATGGGCTTTTTCCTCTGTCATAGTCTGATGGAAAGGCAAGACCACATAAAGGAATTCCACTTTCCAGGTGTAAAGTGTTACTTAACAGCAAAACATCAGCTTCACTTACCTCAAGAATGTCAAATTTTGCAGTCTTCACTTTGGCCCAAGTTTTTTTTAGTCGAGAGACTGGGCTCATATTCATACCAGCTTCCCATTTGAAATGGAGGGGAAGAAAAAAGGAAAATTGAAAGAGAGAAATAAGAAAAACCATAAACATATACTTCTAAAAAGCAATCATTACTAAGTGAGAATTCTAAAATTAGTAAGTAACAAACTCTAATTGTATAACTTTTTTTTTTTTTTTTTTGCAAATTCTGAGTCGAGAGCATAAATGCTACCATTGACTCTGTGCAGAGGTGAACACATTTTCTCTATAAAGGGAAAGAGAGTGAGCATTTTAGGCCATATGGTCTGTGTCATCACTACAAGATACTATCACTGTCGTGCAAAAACAGCCATCATCCAGTTAGGTAGGTAACTACATATACAAATGGTTATGGTTGTGTTCCAGTAAAACTTTGTTTATGTGCACTGAAATCTGAATTTATATTACAGTCACTTGTTAGAAATGTTAATATTATTATTTTCATTTTTTTCAATCATTTAAAAAGATAAACACCATTCTTAGCTCACCGGTCATAAAGAAACCAGTGGTGGGCCATATTTGACCCATGGGTCAGTTTGCTGACCCTTGACCTAGAAACTAATGTGTCAACCATGCTTTGTGTGTGTTATCTCATATATCCCCTCAACATTCTTAAAAAATATGCTAAAGTTCTAGGGAGTAAGACATTTTCCCAAGGATATCCAGTTAACAAGTAACAGAGATGGAAGCTCACATGGAGCTAACACCATAACCCACGCTCACTCCAATAAGCCAGGCTGCCTCTCCTGAATGATACTTTATGTACTATAACTATTCAGAAAAATATTACAGTGGCTGTTGTACAGAAAAGGAACCCACGCTAGCCTAAATGAGTACATATATTAATTCCACACCACCAACATTCATATTTTAAGGATGAGAAGTGGGAGATTGCTTCCTAATTGAGGTACAATTTACATACAAAAAATACACAGATCTTAAACACATAATTAGATGAATTTTGACTAATGTGTAAGTCCATGTATTACCACTCCAATCAAGATAGAGTAGCACATTTCATGATCCCAGAAAGCTCTTGGGCCTCTTCTGGTCACCTTTGGACCCTCTTCTGGTCACCTCCCCACCACCACAGAAATCAGAACACTGGCTACCTAAAACCACAGATTCGTTTTGTCTGTCCTAGAACTTCATATCAGTGAAATCATACTGTATCTACTCTTGTGTCTGGCTTATTTTGCACAACGTAATGATTCTAAAATTAATCCATGTTACTTATATGTATCAACTGTTCATTTTTATTGCCGAGCAGTATTTCATTGTATGAATATGCCACAATTTATTTAGCCATTCATTTGTAAATGGGCGTTTGGATTGTTTCCAGTCTTGGGCAATTATGAATAAAGCTGCGTTCTTTTACAAATCTTCCTGTGGCCATGTGTTTGCATTTCCATGGAGTAAATACATAGGTGTGTGCAATATCTGCATTGCAGGGTATAAATATGTTTAACCTTATAAGAAACTGCGGAATAGTTTTCCAAAGTAGTAGTACCATTTTATACTCTTGCCAATAATGTATAATAAGAGCACCACTTGTTCCACATCTTCAACACTATTTGGTGTAACCAGTTTTTAAAATTCCAGTTATTCTAGTGCATGCAATGGTATTAATATATTGCTGTAATTTAATTTGTATTTCTCTGATGACTAATGATGTCGAACACCATTCCAGATACTCGTTAACCATTAATATACAGTATCTTCTTGCATGACACATCTGTTTCAGTCTTTTGGCCTTTTTTTCACTGGGTTATTTGTCTTTTTATTGATTTGCAGGGTTCTTTATAGATTCTGGATACAAGTTATTTGTCAGCTGTATGTATTACAAACATTTTCTCTGATGCTATGGCTTGCCTTGACATTTTCTTACTAGTAGAAGAGGGAAATTAAGTAATCTATTATCTAGACTGTGAGCCTTTCAGTCCCTGATTCAGATAATCTTTCTGTTTGCTATTTTCATGGAGTTAGTCAGATAAATAATAAGCTGAGACTTGGCCAGTAATTTTCTGGGGGGGAGAGAAAGAGGAAATGGTATGTAAACAAAATGGAAAAATAAATTGGTGGAAGAGAGAATTTATTAGATTAAGATTCTTGAATTAAATTTGGTAGACTCTCTAGCTTTAAACCGATCCTTCAAAAAGACCTCAACTCTCTTCTTCTTCTTTTTTTTTTTCTTTTTAAGATGGAGTCTTGCTCTGGCACCAGGCTAGAATGCAGTGGCATGATTTCAGCTCACTGCAACCTCCAACTCCCTTGTTCAAGTGATTCTCCTACCTCAGCCTCCTGAGTAGCTGGAATTACAGGCATGCACCACCATGCCCAGCTAATTTTTGTATTTTTAGTAGATAACAGGGTTTCACCATGTTGGCTAGGGTGGTCTCGATCTCCTGACTTCATGATCTGCCTGCCTTGGCCTCCCAAAGTGTTGGAATTATAGGCATGAGCCACTGTGCCCGGCCTATTCTTTTAATGAAATGTTTATTGAGCACCTATAATTTGTAAGATGGCCATATAATTGATCATACAAACTAGGACACTTTTTAATGAAAGAATTATTATCAAAAGCTATTATCAATAATTAAGGCAAGACAACAGATATAAATTGGAACAACTAAGACATATTGGTACCACACATATTTATAGAATGAAAGGAAAGAAACACAGTCTCTGATGTTAAAACCTCCATAATATAGAGGAGTGAGTTTGTACACTAGAGTGATAAGGTCTGCGGGTGATAAGTACTAGAAATCTGAACAGTTAGAAAATGTGCCAGTTTCTTAGGCCACCCTCTTGTCCAAGGAAACAGATAATTGAGTCTTGGATCATTATTTCTATAATACTTGATATGCAAGCTGCCAAAATACTTTTTAAAACTCTTTATTTAGACAAGTATCTTACCTACAAGTCTTTGTAGATGAATATTTAGCTAAGGTTAACTTAAAACATTCCAAGAATTCTTGCATACTTAAGAAACATTACACACCTACTCGCACCCATTTGCCTATTTAAAGCATTTTGGACATTCTCAAGTAACTCAGGATTAAAAAATACAGCCTGTACTAACAAAACCATACTATTTGCAAATTTTCTGTGGGTCACTTTACAGGATTCATAAAGATACAGGACATGTATCCTCCACAAAATACTCACAGATTATCGCCATCAAGGAGTTGAAGTTGCCAATGTTAAAACACTCCCGAGCTACATCAATGAAATACTCAATCATTCTTGCTCGGTGTTTTTTCTTAACAGGCTATATAGTAAAAGACAATAGAGGGCAGTTATCCAGTAGAAAGGCCCAACAGTTCTAAAATAAGTAGGAAAAAATAATATTGAGAGCTAGGAGACAGAAAATTCATTTCCTCACCATACAGATTTCTGTAGCAACCAAGTAGCTGAGGCGATTAAACCATTCCACGTAAGCTTCTAAGTTTCGTGTTTTCTTCCGTTCACTGTAGCAACTCTTTAGAGAAAACAAAGTAAACGGATGAGTTAGAGGAAAAAAAGAACGTATTGGACTCTCATTTTGTGAAATACGAGCCTTTATTCTCAGTTTATGGATTAGGCAAGCTTTTTAAAACAACAGAAAGAGAGAGAAAGACAATCACTGGCATTCTTGATTATCCTTACAGAAATATCGAAGGCTTTTAGGATAGTCCAGTGAAACACCTGAGGTCTAGAAATGTACTCTGATGCATTTATAAAAGTGTCCTTAGGCCGGGCACAGTGGCTCACACCTGTAATCCCAACAATTTGGGAGGCTGAGGCGGGTGGATCACCAGAGGCCAGGAGTTCAAGATCAGCCTGGTTAATATGGTGAAACCCCATCTCTCCTAAAATACAAAAAATTAGCTGGGCATAGTGGCACGTGCCTGTAATCCCAGCTACTCAGGAGGCTGAAGCAGGAGAATCGCTTGAACCCGGGAGGTGGAGGTTGTAGTGAACTGGGATCATGCCATTGCACTCCAGCCTGGGTGGCAGAGTGAGATTCAGCCTCCAAAAAAAAAAAAAAAAAAAAAAGTGTCCCTAACCCCTCTTCCCGAGAAACTAAGTTAGTCTGGATTGTATCTTCAGAAACACAATTCAGAGGAAGAGTTGTGGCTGCATTCCAAAACAATCCTGATTCAGTTAATGGAGTGCAAATACCAACTGCTATAATCGATACAGCAAAAAGTGGCTACCAGTACAGAGGAGTAGAAATTTTTCTCTTAAAATTAAGCATAGGACAAAATTTTACAACATAATGTTGCAACAAACTAAGTATCTTCCAAGTAGATAAACAGAAGTCTACACCATCATGGTCTTTAGTAGGGTGAGTAACACATTGTTCAAAGGCAAAAAAATTAATCTCATCTTGAAGTTCAAGGCCAGCTTGAAGAGGCTAATTACACCCCTCTTTCCTTCCTTCCAAAAGAAACAAACAAACAAAAAGTCCACTAGCCTTCTACTGCAAAACAAATTCTTCACTTCCTGTATTAGGAGACACTATTCTAAGTCCGGAAAACAGCTGTTGCCCCTACTCCCAGAAGGGGGCTTCCATCAGCGGGTGTTGTAGTCTTTGCCTAACAATTCAAAATGCTTCCAGGTCACTGGAAGAAAAAAATGTTCTTATATGTGTACACTGATTTGACAGTCCATGCCCAGCATTCATTTCTTTAATAGTGGGCTGCTCCTAGGCAATGAACGGCTCATGAGAGATTCACCTTAAAACAAGAGGCAAAGCAGTCAAGCCCTTTACTCAGCAAGCTGGATGTGCATCCTGTCTTTCCTGCTCCTGCTATTGTTGAATTATGGGCAGAACCTTCTCAGCAGATTCTTAATCTGCTAAAACCATTATGCTTTCCTCTCCTATTTTCATCACCACAAATGCCTGCATCTACTTACTAAATTTCCGAATAAGGAGGAAGAAGAGGCTACAAGTTAGTGATGGGGCAATATTGTAAAGGAGCTTGGAGACCTCGCTCAAGAAAACTGCAATGAATCAGACATGGCTGATGGAAAAAAAAAAAAAAAATCTGATTTTAAAATCTAAAACCAAATATAGTTCTAACTTCTGTCCCTTATACCCACTATCACAGACTGAGAAATCCCATTTCTGGTTTCAGTGTTGACCTGTGGGTCGACTGATTACCTTGTCATTATCCAAAGGGCCCTTCTGCACGAACGCCTGAACAAATTCTTCCGGCCCAATATAATTGAGCCTCTCCTGAAACACAAACCCAGAAGGTCAACAGTATTAAAGAAAGTGAAAAGAAATGGACTGTCAACTCCCTCTATGACTTTTGGCACTACCTTCCATTTCTTAATGAAGACTATAAAATAAGCCTTTAACCCTAAATACTTTCATCATCTTCAAGGTCTGTGCAGAGGCAATTTTCCGCTTGGGTCAATATTCCACAAGATAGTGAAAGGCTGAGCAGGTTTTGGAAAAACTGATTAGAGGCAGAAGTGAGGAAGGTCAATAAACTCTTTGCTCTTCAGCCTTGTTTAGTATTTATTTACAAGTGAATCCCCAGAATATCAGAAGCATTCATACTCAAATCCATAAACACCGTATGTTTCAGCTGTCTCAGATGACTTCCCACTTGGATTATTCTAACCTCTCCTGTGACATTACTGTTGACAAATATATTGTCTGGTTGCCAAAGCAAAGCAAATCTGCGGTTGTAAAGGGCAAAGATGATAACGGCCTTACCAGCTCTATATGAGTCAGCTGCTGGGCCAACGTGTAAGGGTCATTGCAGACAGTAATGATATCCCTTTGTATGGACTGTGGCTTGGTCTTGAGAACTGTGAGCCGATCTGTGGATGTGGAGCTGATTTTTGCCAGGACTTCTTCGTACTGGCTAAGCGCAGCAAGTTTGCGGATCAGACACTGCATCATCTGCTGGACGTTCTTTCTGTATGTCTGCTAGGGAATAAGTGAAGAATTACATCCGTGCTCTGCATGTCTGGTTTTGCCACTATGCAAACTCAGAGACTATGTCCTCAAATGATTTTACCTGGACACTGGAGAATCAACTGGGTTAAGGGAAGTTACAGGAAGATTTGGCTAGCTCTAACAGTTTGAGACACATGCATAAGGCATTTTCAAACCTGTAAGGTTTAGTTCTTCTTTGGGGTTGCGACTGAGAGTACAATTCAGGTTGGGCCATGAAAACACTACAGTGACAATCTAGATTACCTCTTGAGGGAATCCAGTATAATGAGTACTAAGTATAACTGGATGTCCTCTGTTCCAGCAAAGAAATGTACCTACCAGTTTACTGCTGGTGGGTTGAAATACATTGATTACAAGTCAATGCATCCTTTTCCTAACACTTTTTCTTTAGGGCCACTCTCTTGATTTCTCTAGTCCTATCATTCTCAATCTCATCAGTCTGGCTACCTAGCAGAAATATACCATTACTTCCCACTCACCCCCTCGAACCACCTTCTTTTTGTTTTTGTTTTGTTTTGTTTTGTTTTGTTTGAGACAGAGTCTTGCTCTGTTGCCTAGGCTGGAGTGCAGTGACATGATCTTGGCTCACTCACTACAACCTCCACCTCCTGGGTTCAAGTGATTCACCTGCCTCAGCCTCCCGAGTAGTTGGGATTACAGGCATGCGCCACCACGCCCAGCTAATTTTTGTATTTTTGTAGAGACGGGGTTTCACTACATTAGCCAGGCCGGTCTCGAACTCCTGACCTTGTGATCCACCTGCCTCGGGCTCCCAAAGTGTGGGGATTATAGGCATAAGCCACCACGTCCAGCCTACCATCTTCTTGACTTACACATAAAATGTGGATTACCATGAGGAAGCAGTAGATATTCATTTCTGGCATCTGACCTCCACTGGGCTCATACTCATTTCTTTTGCACTCATGACTCACTATTAATGTTTACAACCAAACTCTTCCACGTGGCAATTCTCCCTGCAACACTACTCCCAGGTGCCACTTTGTTTGCTACTTCATAATGCTGCAGCCTCATGCATAAGATAAACTGGTTTAAAAAAGCACTGCATGTAGTTTAGATAACTGTCAACCTCCTGACTTTTAAAACATTTGTTAAATCAAGAAATGACTTCACAATCCATCAATCACAGGGCACAGCTATGACATAAGTTGCAGGTCCATTTAGTCTTTCTTTTCTAGCCAAAAATTTCCAAAACAATGTTCTTCCAGGTACATTATGATGCCTGTATCAGAGGAAGGCACACAGGCTGATTCAATGCTAACACGGTCCTTAGGTTAAATCTCCAAAAGAGGATGGCCCCAGTAAACCTACAGATATAGAAAGGCCTAGGTTTATGGCTCCATTGCCTTTTAAAAAAAATACCACAATATCATTTGCTGAGATTAATTATCTGAAAATTAAATGGCATTTACCTACAAGTATAAGAGCCACAGATTTTTTTTTATAGAAGCAATATTGTTTATTACAGTATATTACAAAAACCCAAACGAAGAGATATTTGCTTATGAGGAGAATAACAACATATCTGGAAATGGTTAATTCTCACATAGTCAAGGTGTAAAAAGCATACACAGACTTCTTTTCCTTTTCTTCTCTGTTAGTGTATATTCTGCTGAGTTATTTAAACTGGTCCATTAGAAGACCTCTATTTTTCTCTACAGTCATGGATCACCCTGAAATCACTAATGAAACACCTATGTATTTAAACATTGAACCGTCAAAAATCCCACCTTCCATACAGCATTCAGGTTATCAGTTTAGAAAACGCTATTTGGTAGTATGTGTGTCACTCAAGGGAAATGTCTCTTTTTTGGAATTCAAAGCTGTTCAAGGATGAGTTGAGGGTTATTTTAAATCTCTCATTCCTATTTCCCCCTCCTCTTTTACTTTTATAAACATGAGTTACATTAAAAATCTATGTCCAGGCATGGTGGCTCACATCTGTAATCCCACAGCTTTGGGAGGATGAGGAAGGAGGATCCCTTGAGCGCAGGAGATCGAGATAACATAGTGAGACCCTGTCTCCACAAAAACTTACTTATATATTGATTTGACTGATTGATTGACTGAGACAGAGTCTCACTCTGTTGCCCAGGCTGGAGTGAGGAGATGCAATCTCAACTCACTGCAACCTCCCCCTCCCAGGTTCAAGCAATTCTCCTGCCTCAGCCTCCTGAGTAGCTGGGATTACAAGTGTGTGCCACCACACCCAGCTAATTTGTTGTTGTTGTTGTTTTGTTTTTGTTGTCGTATTAGTAGAGATGGGGTTTCGCCATGTTAGCAAGGATGGTCTCAAACTCCTGACCTCAAGTGATCTGCCCACCTCAGCCTCCCAAGATGCTGGGATTATAAAGCATGAGCCACTGTGCTCGGCCTCTACAAAAATTTAAAAATTAGCTGGGCACCTGCAGTCCCAGTAACTTCGGGGAAACTGAGGTGGGAGGATTGCTTGAGCCAGGGAGGTTGACGCTATGGTGAGCCCTGATGGTGCCACAGCACTCCAGCCTGGGTAACAAAGCGAGAACCTGTCTCAACAAACAAAGCAAGCAAACAAACAAAATCTATCAACTTCAAGTGTTTTATTCAGTCCTTTGTCCCAAATGTCATAAGAGAGTTAGATACTATTTCTAATAATTATGCAAATATTTCCCAGTCTGTTACTCAGACTGGTTTCTGAACACCTTCTTGGAGATACCTTAGTTATAGCATATACTATCCAGGGTAGAATCGCTTCTCAGCCTTTTGGCTAGAACAAGTGCAGAGTAGAAAATACGTGTTACAAAGTTGAAGTTTCACAGTCAGTAAAGCCTGTTTACAAGAGCAACTCACAACTATATGTTACTACTTTACTAAACAGAGTTTGATATGAAGAAGGGACTTATCTTCTTTGCTAAGTCTTTCTCAGAAAATGCTGAGTTTTCAGTATAAACAAATTTAACTTGTTTGTGTCCAACAGAATAGTTTTTAAAAAGAAAAAGAAACACGGCCCAATCACATACTGGACTACTGTGTAGCAGCTGAAAACAAGCAGGGTGAAGAATACTAGGTAAACACACACGGAAATAAAAGCCATACACACTACTTTCTATGAACACCTGTATACGTAGGAGCAGCTCTGGAAGGATACACACAAAATTGACAACACCTGTTACCTGTAAGAGAGAAGTTGGATTGATGGAAGTTTTTTGGCCTCTTTTGCTTTGTACGAATTTTCGAACAAAAACCAAGTGAATATATTCCTATACTACTTGACGTGTTTAAAAAAAATGTTTTAAAGCTTTCCCACAGAATGGGATTTCTTGGATAACACAGGCATGAGACACGCACAAGAAAGTTATTTTCACTTAAAAAAACCAACAACTCACTTTAAAATATTCATTATTCTATGCCTCAGCTGCTATTCCATGCATGCTATCATTCCTACATCATGCACCTTTTCCTCCCCCCTTCCTGGGATCCACGCAGAAAACACTTTAGCTAGAAATTATCACTTCTCTTCAGGGTACCACACATGGGTACCAGCTGGGAAGCAATGAGCAGAACAAACTGCTGAATGGGGGCAGCCTGGGTTCCACCCCAGAGATTCCGATCGACTTGGTCTGCAGTGCATTTGGGTCACATGATCTAGATGCGTCTCAGCTGATCCTTATATAAGCCAAGTGTGAGAAGCAATGCTTTACTGGCATATCTGCTGAAAGATTTTTATTCTGCAATTTTTTTTTTTTTGAGGCAGGGAGTTTCACTCTTGTTGCCCAGGCTGGAGTGCAACGGTGTGATCTTGGCTCACCGCAATCTCTGCCTCCCGGGTTCAAGAGATTCTCCTGCCTCAGCCTCCCGAGTAGCTGGGATTGTAGGCATGCGCCACCATGCCTGGCTAATTTTGTATTTTTAGTAGAAATGGGGTTCCTCCATGGTGGTCAGGCTGGTCTCGAACTCCCAACCTCAGTAATCCACCTGCTTCAGCCTCCCAAAGTGCTGGGATCACAGGCGTGAGCCACCGCACCCAGCCTATTCTGCAATTTAAAAAAATTTATTGGGGGAAGAGGCAGAGGAATGTACAGTCAGGTTGTTAGCAAAAAACTGCATCGAAATATAATGGAAAAATGTATGCAATAGAGTATGGGGGAAGCTATTCAACAACTAGTGTGTGAGCATGGGAGACAGTGTATGCACGCCACCTCTTTTAAAAGTTTCCTGCTGCCATTTGATTCCATTTGAGAAATCAAGCTTTGTGTTGTTAAGCACGGTTCCTCACTGAGTCATGAATTACTAAATATGTACTTACTCTTTTTTATAACTTCAAATGCCAGTGACAGTAATTACCTGGCAAATAAAGATAGAAGTTCTTATTATAAAGACCAGCCCCTTAAGGAAGAGAAAATTGCATTCTATCCACCACAGTCATTTGTCATGTAATTCAATCATTAGTTTCATTTCATGTTTCTTGCAGGCAAGTCCTAATAAACCACTTCATTTTGGGCAAATCCCCAGGGGAGAAACATATTAAGCCAAATTATGTAGAACTGTCCTGGCAGATTCAGAAGAACCTGACTAAATTATATATAGGGCACACCTGGATTCACTGACTGCCAAAAGGAAAAAAAAAAAGTCCCAGGCAAGAAGCAACAAATTCCAACTCAGGCCCATATTCCTTCCAGTAGAGGGAAATAATTTTTCCCTATTCCAGTAATTCATTTGTTCATTCATTCATTCATTGACTCATTCATTCAAACACTACTGAGAGAATACTAGGTGCCAGGTACTGAGCTAGGAGTTAAGGATGCCAAGGTGAACAAAGAGGGCACAGCATGGGGTTTAGAGAGGAAAACAAGCAACAAAAATGCAAGCACAGACATCCCTCAGTATCCTCGGGAGACTGGTTCCAGGACTTCCCTGCAGATGCTCTCACATCTCTGCTATAAGATGGTATAGTATTTTCATACATCTGCACATCCTCCTGTATACTTTAAATCATCTCTACGTTACTTATAATACCTAATGCAATGTAAATGCTATGTACATCACTGTGATATTGTATTGTTTAGGGAATAATGACAGGGGAAAAAAGGCTATATATGTTTGGTACACACTTAATACTTTTTGAATATTTTCAATCTGAGGTTGGTTGAACCCATGGATGCAGATCCCACAAATACAGAGAGGGGGCCAGCTATACTTACTCATCACAGAGTGCTAGGAACCACTATGAAGGGAAGAGCAGTGAAAGCCAATAATGGGAGAGGGGATGATCATAGTTGGGGTGCTGAAGGAAGGTTTCTCTGAGGAGAGACACCTAAGCACATGACTGATAAGGAGCCTGACAGCCAAAGAACTGGAGGAAGGACATCGATCATACAGTTTCAGACCTGAAAGGGCATTAACACAAGGCAGTTACTTCTATGATTTATAGAGATGAGGAAGGAGCAAGGATTTAGAGGACTAGCCAAAACACACTCAGATAAACCAGCTGGCAAGTGTGGATTTGAATTCTGAATACTGACTAGAATACGGAATACTGAATAGAAGCAACTAAAGAAACAGGTTCCCTGTGAAACCCAACCTGATCAAGGCAGCTGACATCTCTCCACTCAACCCTTAGTTTAATCAATTCCTCAGTTAGAACTGGCTTGTCTTCTTATCTCCTGTTTCCATGCTCAAAACCATCTGAACTTCACAAGGTTTCTATTAAGACTGTTATTAACACAGGAGTGTTGAAAAGAAGCCAGGGTCACAAGGCTGTTCGGCCCTTCTCTCTGTTCTACCCAGCTCTTGAATAGCTTGATTCTGTTAAACAAAAAGACCAATTTTCATCTGGTAAACACAGATAGAAATGATTTCCCCTTTGACTCCCACAATAAGAAGGACCATCCATTTGGTATTTTCAAAACACCAACATTTTATCTTAAAATAAAAAGATTTTTTTTTTTTTTTTTTTTTTTGAGGCGGAATCTCGCTCTGTCGCCCGGACTGGAGTGCAGCGGCCAGATCTCAGCTCACTGCAAGCTCCGCCTCCCGGGTTTACACCATTCTCCTGCCTCAGCCTCCCGAGTAGCTGGGACTACAAGCGCCCGCCACCTCGCCCGGCTATTTTTGTATTTTTAGTAGAGACGGGGTTTCACCGTGTTAGCCAGGATGGTCTCGATATCCTGACCTCGTGATCCGCCCGTCTCGGCCTCCCAAAGTGCTGGGATTATAGGCTTGAGCCACCGCGCCCGGCAATAAAAAGATTTTTAAGGTGTTTCTTTTGGAAAGAACTAAGTTATAAAGGCAATAGAGGGAAGATAAGATGATTGACATATAATGTTAAGTAGCTAAAGACAACCTAACTGAAATGAAAACTGTCTGACTGAGGTCTCAGCCTTCACACAAGAAAAAGCCCTTGTGATGTCACTAATCTTTTGAGCAGCTTCAGATACATAAACCAAGGTCACTGAGCCAGCACTGACCCTGCCGAGGAACTCCCCGGCTAACCCCTCTAATATAAGATTTGCTACCAAACCACACCATGATGCTTACTTTTTGCCTTTGTAAGCAAGGGACCTATCAATTCATACCTGGCTGGAACCTGTAATAGGCAAACTGGCAAAATGATTATAACCGTCATAACTTGCACAATGACTCAGGAAATGACTCATTCAGCCCGGCAGAAATAATGGCTGTCTCGAGCACTTGGGTTCATAACAATATAATGTCAAAAAGTAACAGTAAAATGGCTAATTCCATTTTCATGAGAACATAATACAGGAAAGCCCATACACATTTTTCAAGAGCTAGCCTTATATAATTTTAGTCTGATTTTGTAAAATTGGGAGAAATTGTATTAAAATGTTTATATCTATTAAGATGCCATTTAGTATTACCTAACTAGCTGTGTCGAACCTTTTTGGAAGGAAAAAAGGTATAGGTAAAATTAAAACATACTTGCAACATAAATCCTGTGCATGAGTTGGCATGAACATAGCCCCAAAGTTATTCAGACGAAAGTTTTTAAGTTTTTCACTCAATTCCCTCAAGAATTAATACACTTCCCCTTTTCTCACAAAAATTACAGCTGGGCGCAGTGGCTCACACCTGTAATTCCAGCACTTTGGGAGGCCAAGGCCAGTGGATTGCTTGA
>NC_045436.1:107882118-107915394 GCF_002776525.5 Piliocolobus tephrosceles | reverse complement strand
CCTGTAATTCCAGCACTTTGGGAGGCCAAGGCCAGTGGATTGCTTGAGCCCGAAAGTTCGAGACCAGCCTAGGCAACATAGTGAGGCTTTGTCTCTACAAAAAATAGAAATAATTAGCCAGGCACGGTTGTATGCACCTGTAGTCCCAGCTACTAGGGAAGCTGAGGTGGGAGGACTGATTAAGCCAGAGAAGTCAAGGCTGCAGTGAGCCATGATCACAACACTATACTGTAGCCTGAGGAACAGAGCAAGGCTCTGTCTCAGAAAAAAAGGATAGGGTATCAAGTTATATGCTGTAGCACACCACTGAAAGAGTTCTCAAGGAAGGTTATTCATAATGGAAAATGCATTTTAAGACGAATGAAATGCACCATCATTGCCAAATGCTTCATCTACTTTTTCCAGGTGAAAGTGTATCTGTGCCTAACCCACTTGTTCCCAGAAGTTGACCTGCAACATGGAAACTACAAGGCCATCCTTGCCCAGCAAGTCTCAACACAGAATACCAGCCCTCCAGACGTGCTTCCAAAAGGATAACCTTGGATTTGCACAGCTAGTAGTTAGTGCTTATCAAAGACTCAACTGAGGGAAGTGATATTTATGAAAGACTATCTAAGAGACTTACGTTCAATCTCCACCTATACTAGACTCTATCCTTAAATTAACTTCTGAGCACTGGAAGACTTGCCTCATTTCCTCAGTCTTCTCCTCCCCCAAGAATTACCTTTGCTCATTCACACATGAATCTATGAATTCAGTTTCTATCCAGGAAGGTGTTGTAAACACCATAAAGAACAGTTTCTAGGATCTCATTCTATGACCCTATACAAAGTTCTTCAGAAGAAAGTTTTTAAATTTTTAATTTAATTCCCTCAATAATTACTATACTTCCCCTTTTCTGACAGTGAATATCACATGACCAGCTATATATCCCTTTTACCTGGAACTTAAACTCATACCACAGCAATCCTGTCCTGCTCTACTCATTCTCAACAGAAGCATATTTGTTTTCTTCCTGCCACAGCCCAGAATGTCTATTTCTATTTATGATTTATTAATCTACTATTTATCATTGGTTAATACATTAATGTTATTTACTTTGTATCCACTAGTGTTTATATCTATTAACATGCCATTTATTACCTAACTAGCTGTGTTAAACCTTTTTGGAAGGAAAAAAGGTAAAAGTGAAGTAAAATTAAAATACACTTACAACATAAATCCTGTGCATGAGTTGACATGAACATAGCCCCAAATGAATCACATAACATTCTAGATCATATCCCTTTGAAGTGGGATGGTATAATCATTCTCACTTGACATACTAAACCGACCAATATGTGATGTGGAGGGCTTGCCCAGAGGCAAAACAGAGAGGAAGCAATGGAGATTAGGATGCATAATTCAGTACCATTTCCCACCCAGGCTCTGCCTGGGAATTCCAGTGGCCGTGCTAAATTCAGGTTACCAACCTCTTCACCACTGGCTATCCGGTGAGCCAGATCTTTTAAGTTTCTCATCATTCTTTCATCCCGAAAATCATAGGGAAATGTTTCCGTCCATTCCGTGAGGAGTTGAAGGATTTTGGGTGCAATTTTTCTCATCTGGTTCTAGGGAGAAAAAGCAAATCTAATTCAGTGATATTTATCACTATGGACTACATCAAATAAATAGTTACAAACAGTGTCACTGAGAAACTTCTAGTGCAAAGTCTTTAGGGATGAAGAAGAAGCTCCAGTCCCTCTCCCTCCATGTCAATGCCAAGTGCCACCAACTTAAGGCAGGACCTAGGGATTCTCAATTGCATTTAATTAACTTATTTTTTTTCAATTTTTAAATTTTTAATGTCTTTGATTTTTGAGACAAGAGTCTCACTGTGTCCCCCAGGCTGGAGTGTAGTGGTGCAATCTCAGCTCACTGCAACCTGCCTCCCAGGTTCAAGTGATTCTCCTGCCTCAGTCTCCGGAGTAGCCAGGATTACAGGTGTGCGCCACCACAGCCAGCTCATTTTTGTATTTTTAGTAGAGACGGGGTTTCATGTTGGCCAGCCTGGTCTCAAAACTCCTGACCTCAGGTGATCTGCCCACCCTGGCCTCCCAAAGTGCTGGGATTACAGGCGTGAGCCACCTGCACCCAGGCTACATTTCATTTATTCTGTGTTCTTTATTCTTTATACCATTCACAATTCCCCTTGCATAGCGCAATGCCATTTATGCACTTCAGCCTGGGGATAAGCCCCGGTTACTTAAGGAACCAACTTCACAAAAATCTAAGCCATAGAGTCAGCATTCCTAATAAAACAAACTGTAATATTATAATATTAAAAATGTACCATTACCTTATCACTATCTGGATCACTGAGTCTCTGGTGCTCAACACATAAGTGGCAGACTTTGGCCATTAGCTCATAAGGATGCATAAATAACCGAGAACTGAGTAGGAAGGTAAATATGTATGTTCTCTGCAGCAAGAGAAAAAAGTCATCATTGTTACATTCTCTCTAAAATTAATATCTTGCCTTTATACTATACATCTTATTTCATTAAGTTCTCCTGATCAAGTTAATATGCTGCAGTTTCAAAAGTAATGCCTACTAGTAGTAAAACGGTGTAAGATTAATTTCTCCTTTACCTTCTGATGTATGTTTTCTCTTAAACCATACTAAAAATAACAGAAGTACAGGATAAGTTTGGCTCCTGGAATCATTCAGAGCACATTTTCACATCCATCCTCAGGGAGCCAGGATACCAAGACACATAACTCACTTTAGTGAAGAAGAATGAAATTCAGCCCAGAGAGATAAATCTTACTTGAATATACTACCCATACAAAACATGGTTGTGTGTCCAAATACTCTGTAACTCAACGGAAACCAAACAAAAAATAACAACAAAAAAATCTACCTACCCAATGCACATAACACTCAAGAATTCTCCAGGGTGTCTAGCATGTCACACTAAAGTGTTTGTGTCAGAACATTCAAAGGCAGGCTTTCAAGTAACCTATTTATTTGCTTAAAGGCAAAGCAATTTAATAAAGCACAATATAACACTATATACTTTTCTTTAACCACATTGTCTCCCAAGAAGCCAGTAATGAAGTAGTGCTTATTTGTTATAACAATTTCAGACTCCCATTGAAAAGAGAAATTCCATGGGATTTTTCTTTTTTCCTTAGGCGCCTTTACTAGCTCATAAACACTTACAGGGCTGAACAAGGGATCCCTTTTACTTTTGGTTACAAGTCTTCCCTGTGTGGCAACATATCTGAAAATGCCATGTAACAAAATACACAGATAACTCAGTAAGAAACACTATGGTGAATTACTGTGGCAAGCACGAACTATCCTTTGCACACCAACGTTATCATTAAATTTATAAAGACAAATGAATGCAGTCTCTAGATATTTTCATGAGATCTTTATCAATAACCAGCTGCTCAGCAAATCTCCTACTACTAAGCTCAATTCCATAGAGGTAGCTGTAGCACAGGGAAGGGGAAAAAGTCATTTGTCCCAGAAAGAAAACCTGTGTTTGACTGCTGATGCTGGGAGTGAGACCATGAGCAAATACTCAACACTCTGAATTAGTTTTCTCCTCTCTTCCCTCTTGGAATTACTGTAAAGACTGAGAAAACATATAACAAATTCCCTAGATTCAGTTACATAAATGTAGGTTACCAAGGTAAAACAAAGCAACCATGTCACATGATGTTGAATCTATAAAGAATTACATCTTGAGCATAAACCTTGTTTTCTCTTCCATATACTTTCCTTGGTTACATTCACTTTTCTTAGCATAGTGATGATCTTGGAAACAAAAAAGGCATTATATATTCTGGGAGCATCCAATGTTCTCTGACATTTCTATTTAAGGACTAAGTTATATGCATGAATCAACTCTACAGATACTTCATTTAGATGGTATCACACTGTCTACAATGTAGTAACTAAACTGAAAAGAAATTGATATGCACAGTATACCAAAATCTGATCCTTATCCAGGCTCAACTTGATTTCAATGCACTTGATAATCAATATGCAATTTCTTATTAGAAAAATTCTCAGCAACCTAGAGATAATTCTGTATTATCTATGGTCCCTGCCTACTGTACTGTAATTTCTACTCATTGCCAAGGATGTGTTTCAGAGAAACATGAATACCTACATCTGGATAGTAATCCACATTAGGTACTAAGTGCTGGATGAGTGCTTCCAGGGATCCAGAGAGGAGGTTGTTGTCATGGTAATACAACCCTCCACAGCTGTCCTCTGCAGACTGATAGAGGTTTCGATTGTAACCACTGCTGTCAAACATTGCTGAAAAGGGAGGAGTCTGAGGCATACTTTCCTAAAAGGAATAAAAAAGAAGAAAATATAATGTCAGCAATATGCAGTATGAAAATAAAGGTAAGCTTTAATAGGCACTAAGATTTAACAGTAATGAGAGAATAGGCAATTAAAATAGTAGTTCAGGTTCTGACACAGTATCAGAGCCCATCGAGAACCAAATTGCTCTCTGAGTACCACATGTAATCATACTTTTGAGTACCACTCCCATCAAATATCATACAACGCTTAGACCAAGGGGCCCACTCTGGACTTAAACTCAAGTCTCTGGCTGTCATATTTAGATGTCACTCCTTCACATCAGATGGTGAAAGGGGCAAGGGAACTGAACATCGATTGCTTTATCGCATGGAGTCAACAATTTTCCTAAGGTGGAAATGTGTACACCTTAAAATTTGGTTGGGAAAAGTTACCTAACACTGAAGATCTATCTGAAGGACTTGAAGACAACCAAAACTGAAGCTGAAAACACTAAATTGCAAAGTAGGCCTAGAATTAAAGTACACTGTGTGCGTGTTTATATATGTATACATGTACACACAAGATTTCATGTAGACTCCTCAGTTTTCACTGAAAGATCAGATGCTGTTGACTTTCTCCCCTTTCTGTTAAATTCTCCTGGGGCTGTGGGGTAGTATCTTGTAAAGCCTCAGTTCTCAATAAACATGCAGGCTGAGAAGGCACCCGATTTGGGAACAAGGAGCACTGTGACAGTCCTGAGATAAGTTGCTCCTCTCCATCTGTTTACTTTGCAATTCACAAAGGCCTTGTCAGAGGGTGCTCTGCAGACGGCAGAGGTTATTAAGTTATTACTTGAATTCCTAGGGACGGCACCCGGCCCTGAGAACAGACTCCCAGTCTCTGGCACCACGTCTGCACAATGGAGGCATTGAAGAGCTGCAGAGACTGGGGGCTTCAGAAGGCAAACAATGAGGGGGAGCCATACTCCAAGTCGTGGACTGACGGGGACAGGGTGTGTGGAGGCAGCAGGAGGACACAACCTGGACTAATCTTTCTTTTCAAGATGCCAAAAGATATTTGCATCTCAATGTGGGAGGGGCGTGGAGCCCTGTCTGAGAAGTCACATCCATCACTCCTTGAGCATCTGTTCCAGCTACAGCTGATGGGTATACAGAGCACCACAACCTGTGCACGTGCCTCAGCAGGGGGCGGCCAGGGGTGGGACATTAAGAGAAAACATCCATCATCAAAGCCAACCTGGCCGGTGAAAACAGAATTAGAGAAAAGAAACATCAAGAAAAATAAACAGGAAATAAAAACCAACTTCATTTCTGGGTATTTTGTCCCCTCCACAAACCAGTGCTGAGGGACAATTTAAAGGGATCCATGAAAAAGCCACAAATGGGAAGAAGGTGTTGACTGGGAACCACTCTATCCACAGGGATTTGTGACTAGCGGGGTCACTGGCTCCATGGCTCTCCTTTAGGTAGCACATAGTCATAACAGCCAAAGGGTCAGGCACTATGGGATATAACATTAACACAAATAGTCTGCACACACCCTTAGTTGGCAAGACCTCACATGTAGGAACTGCAGTTAAATAAATAAATCATTCAATGTTAACATTTTATAAGGCAATAGACAAGGTACATTTCTCTCCTCTTCAAATTGCCAGGTTTCTATGAGTACAACTCCTGTGCAATATAATCATTGCAAACTGGCCATCCTTGGTGGGAAGAAAAAGAGCCAGTCTGTCCTTGCCCTGAGAAACTCATAATGTCCTCAAACTAGGAGGCAGGGACCTGAGATTAGAGGCACCTAAAAGCTCCCTCAGATAACTGAGAAAGAACTCGTTGTCTGGATTTGGTTGCCTCTGGCTTAGAAAAGCTTTAGATGGTTATAACCACAGTGTCCTTCACATACAGCATGAGGAACGTCATGCCCTTGGAATCGGGATTTTTTCTTTCAGGAACCACACAGTTTCCTTCATTGGAGCACTTACTCATTGCTAGTACAACCATTCTAACAAAGCACTTTTGGGAGATGGTTGGCCAGGATTTGGGAATTCCAAAAAATCAGAAAATCATAAATATTCAAAGGAACCACAGAAATCACCTGGCCCAGGATCTGGAAAACATTTCATTTCACTTTCCAACTGCAAGCAATTCAAGTGGTTGTCTAAAGGCCTGAGGATGAGCAAGGAGGATATGCAAGCTGTAACTCAGTGGGAGAATGCAGGTTCTAAGTGATTAGCAATGACTGTCAGACAGTCATGGAAGGAGACGCAGCCCATGTGCCATCACAATCTAGTCCAATCTCCTCTTCTTATAAATGTGCACACTGAGACCCAAGGGGGTAAGGTGACCAGGCTAAGATGACCCAGCAATGAGGCCACAGCACATCGCTACACTCTTGCTGAATGGAACTCCCCTGCATCAAGTACTCTCCGGGCACGGGCTAATTAGCAGTAAGCACCAACCCATAAAATGGTCATGGGTCACTCAGATTTTGTTTTCAAGGAATCAGCACCAAAAGCCACCAAGTATTTGCACTTCTTAATTATTTACTCCTGCAGAGTAGACAAGAGCTCAGATCTGGACAAAGATTCAGATTTAGTGAAGCCCTAATTCGGGCACTTAATGGCTGTGAAATCTTCAAACCCTCAACACCACCACCAGGTATGTTTTCCACCTGTTATTTCCAATTTTGTTTATCCCTTCCAAAATCCTAAATAATAACAAAACTACTTATCTTCTTTAGCGCAAGGTTCTTCTTAGAGCATTATGATTAGAGCAATGGCAAAAGACTGTGTATTGTTTTTTGGAACTATATCACTCGTAGTATTTCTTTGAAGAGGTGCAAAGTATCAATACTTAGAAAACTCCCTCCAACAAGGCACCAAAAGAAAATAATGCAAATAGCGATAGAAACCAAACTGAGGTAAATGAATAAGGGTTATGGCTTACTGTATTTAAAAATCAACTGTAAGAAGAGAGTTATGTCACAGGCTATTTTCTGCCTTCTAATGAGCCCAAAGTTATGCTGCTAATTAGCTGATTTCATTTTCCCATGAAACCACCTTGATTGCTGACCTTGCACATAGCAATAACTAACTCCTGAGATTCAAGTCACTTCAGTCCCTTATTTATTATGCACAATAGTCTTATTTTTCTACCTCCCCATATACTCCAGACAGAACCTTTTCAATTCCTTAATCCCTTCTCCCTTCGTTAGTCATAATTCTTCTCACTATGGGATACTGTGTGCTGGAGAATGTCTTCACATGTCACAGACCTTTACTCTCTGAAACCCCCCTCCAGGTCTCTCTCACGACATCCGTGATGCAGAAGGCTCTGAGAATTTCAATGGCTCCATTTGTGTAATTGTTTACTGACTACAAATGCCTTCCTGGATTCTACAACCACCTCATCTGGCAGGCTACATAAGCAGCTGAGGTTCAGAAAAACTGTAATAACTAGCTTGGGGTTAGACATGGAGTAAGGGACAAGTGGGGTAGGGTTTCAGAGTTAGGTCTTCTGATTCCAGATTCAAAATTTATTACACTACATCACGATATGCTGCAAATAGTCTTCTTTGAACTTCTAATGTTTAATCATTAAACGAAAATCCTATCAGTCTGTCTCAAATTGTAGGCTATTAGGATAACTCACACGTTTTACATGGTCTACATAAATCCTTGCTCCAAAGAAGTATTAGTACCATTAATTACTCTTATTAAAAAGTTCAACTGTCAACAGCAGTATTTAAGCTACTGGCCTTTGCCATCAAAGCATGGTGTCATCAAGACACAGAGACTCCACAGATTCTAGTATGGACTTTAAAAAACATTATAACATCCTCAAAACTGGGATGTGTGTAAACAGTTGAATGGTAAAAAAACATGTTTACTTAACAGTCTTTTTAAGTGATATATGCAATGACAGAGCATCTAACAATGGATAGCCTCTTAGACTCAATGAAATATAGTAATATTTGCTCATGTGTATTTTATAGATTTCCAGCAAAAAAAAATTTAATGAAAGAAATGACCAAGAGAAAAATCATGGCTCACAGTATTCATCACTCATTGCTGGACAATGTCTAACAAGTGGCCAGTCTAGCTGTTTTTGGAAGGATCAACTGCCTGTGTAATAGACGCGCTTGATAATCACAAGGAAAAATCAGCAGAATGGTACAGAAAGCACTGTTTGTGGAACAGAATTCTAAATACCTAAGAAGACAAATATAGTAGTCTGTTTTCTCTAAAGTATCTTCCCTCCTGTTAACCACACACCAAGAGCCACTGTTCGTTCCGTATTCCTCAGACTTGATATCTGGGTCTTTTGTTTTAACTGCTTCAGTTCTGGAATTGAAAAGTGAGGACCAAAAGACTAAATATTGGTTTAGCTCTTGTTAAGAAAATAAATCCAATATTCAAAGTACTGGGCATGAGAATCCAGACAAGTATTTATCCCTGGGCACTATTAACTCCAGGAATCACTTCCTAATGATTTCTCCAGGGAAAGAAAGGCTCAGGGTAAGGTTGCTCATAACCCGTAACTTCTATTTATTTCATTCAGTCAGTGCAGTTCTCATGCCTTCCTTATTGGCAGCAAATCTTCTCCTTCCAGCTTCCACAACTAATATTTTCTGTCTCTGAGATCCTATAAACTCTCAACTTACTCCTCTCTACACTCTGCAACACAGCCTCAAAACTAGCCTCTCCACTGTCTGCCATCTGTCGTTAGTACAAATTTTGCCTAACTCAACATACCTATCAATGGGGACCAGCTAACGAAAAATTTTGTTCAGGAAAAACTGACTCTTCTCCAAAATTAGAATATGTGGATGGAACAGCAAGTTAAATACTGGCATTAATTTACCATAAAGTCCAACTTCAAAGTAGCTAATTCCTTCAGAAAAAAGAGATTTGTATGAGACACAAGAAAAAGCTGCTGACTTTATTCAAATCCTACCAATAATACATAAAGCAGAGAGCAGGTTCATCTCAAAAGCTATTCTCACCTTACGAAGTTGCATTTGTAAGTCAGTTCTTTACAACTCAGAATATATTCAATTCAGTCAGTGGCTTTTAACTTTTTAGGGAGATCACAAACCTCTCCCCATCACCACCCCCAGAGAAATGTACACACCAGTTTTCATATACTTTCAGGGAATTTACAGACCCCAGATTAAGAAGTCCATGTGCTGCCCTGTACAGAACCTAGATATTATTTCTCTATGCCAAGGAAGGAGAACATGGTGGCTCTGACAGTAACCTTGGTCTAACACTTTCAAGAACGGCCCCTTAGAAAACAAGAAATTCCTAAGCCGGGCGTGGTGGCTCACACCTGTAATCCTAGTACTTTGGGAGGCTGAGGTGGGCAGATTACCTGAGGTCAGGAGTTCGAGACCAGCCTGACCAACATGGAGCAACCCCATCTCTACTAAAAATACAAAATTAGCTGGGCATGGTGGCGCATGCCTGTAATCCCAGCTACTCCCAAGGCTGAGGCAGGAGAATCTCTTGAACCTGGGAGACAGAAGTTGTCATGAGCCAAGATCGTGCCATTGTACTCCAGCCTGGGCAAAAAAAGCAAAACTCTATCAAAAAAAAAAAAAAAAAGAAAAGAAAAGAAAAGAAAATACAAGGAATTCTTGTATTTTCAGGTAGTACCAATCAAACTGAGTTAAGAGAATAAAATAATCATAATTATTTTGGCTTGGGTACAGCTATTGAAATGGGCTTTTTCTTTTCTTTTCTGCATAAATTGAGGCAGCACTTTAGGATGTGAGGAGATGCAGGGAGATAATGGGAAACAGATTCTGGTTTTAAAACAATGAACCAGGCGAAAAGAAAGTGTAGAGCCACCAAAATTAGCATATAGATTACAGGTTATGCTGGAAAATCTTCCAACAGGAAGTCAAGATATACCCAGCCCAGGTATACAAGATGAATGTTCTTTGTTAAAATTAATTTGGGAACTTGAAAAGTTAGTTGACAGACAAGACATCTTACAGAGGCAGCTAATTTGGTCACAAAGATAGATCATGTTCTTCCAAGGACCCTGAAAAAGTTCAGCCTGACATTGATCCAGCAGCAAGGAAGCAAGCTCTGGGTGATTTACGATATGAATGGATTTGAAAGGCATGCCTAATGGTTTCAAACCCACTAAAGCACCAGATGAAAAGCTGCCTTTTTCTAAACAGCAGACTGTGTTTGAATTAGTGACTGCTTTTGCACAATGTTATTTATGATGAAGCAGGTGCACCAGGATAGGGTGGTTTCAGGTGACAATTCAAATTGGAAAAGAGGTTGAGGAAAAGATGGGTATGGGAACTAAATCAAAAGCTATCCCTCAATGTCTGCAATAGGTGCTTTGTAAATCTCTACCAGAATGTCCAGTCAGCATTTCCTCTACACTTGGAATGAGACAGAAAATTTAAGAGTCAGAGAAAAAAAGGTTTATTTTTTTCAATCCCTATTTCATCATACATAGAGTGCTTTGGTGAAATATCTAATAAATCCAACGCCTTGATGTTGACCATAATATTTTAGCTTCTGTTCAAATGTTGGGCATGTGTCCCAATTAAAGAAAAAGAAAAAAACACTTAAGTAGACGAAGGCCTCCGTATCACAGCTGAACTTTGAAAGCATATTTGTTTAGTGGGGAGAGGTTTAATTTAATATCCTGGAATAACTGGTTCCTGAATTCCTATCTAGATGCCAGAGAAACTTTGCCCTTTGGTGAGATTCATCTTCCACAACTTGTTTCTTCCTTTTCTCCCTTGAAGTTGCATAGATCTGAATTAAGAGTTCACATATTTCAGCTTTACTCCAGCTGTTATCTCAAGTACTTGCAGCCTGCCTCCTTTTGCCCTGCTAGCATACCAAGATTGGCTGCACCTTCACAGGGTGTATCTAACTATGGATTTGAGCCAGGGTGAAAGGTAAAAGTCAAGTTTCTGACACTATCTAAAACATGACTTAAGTTTGAAAATGTCTAGATTGCCAGGTGCGGTGGCTCACACCTGTAATCCCAGCACTCTGGGAGGCCGAGGCGGGCAGATCACAAGGTCAGCAGATCGAGACCATCCTGGCTAACCCGGTGAAACTTCATCTGTACTAAAAATACAAAAAATTAGTTGGGCATGGTGGCGGGCGCCTGTAGTCCCAGCTACTGGGGAGGCTGAGGCAGGAGAATTGCTTGAACCCGGGAGGCAGAGGTTGTAGTGAGCCGAGAATATGCCACTGCACTCCAGCCTAGGTGACAGAGCGAGACTCTATGTAAAAAAAAAAAAAAGAAAGAAAATTTCTAGATTATCTTCTCATTTCTGTCCTCATTCAGAGGAAGTCCTAAATCAGAGATTTCTAACAGCATCTCTGGAAACTGCAGAAATGCTACACCTCTGCTTACCTCCTTTATAAAAAAAAAAAAAAAGGTATCGTATTGAGAGGGTAAACAACACAGAGAAGACAACTCATAGTCAACTCACATCTTTGGTATGTGAACAGACAGAAACTCCAAGACTCCAAGATAAGTACCTTCTTTGAAAGTGAGTCCCACAGGCTTAGTAGATTTCACAGTTAAGGGAGAAAAAGAAAAAAAAATCAGTATTTTTGAGGAAGGAAGATCCTATTTCTCTCTGCAATGAAATAGTGATATTATTTCCTGATTTATCGGCATCCATACAAAAAGTGAATTTGCATTCTGCTTGATTTGTCTTAGATGCCACTTAAAGATTTCCTTACTAACTCCTAATTGATGGAGGAAGGGGATTCTGACTCAAATAGTTGACTATCTTTGGTTTCCTCGGAAGAAAAACAAAGCTAAGATTTGTCATGTTTTGTCTTGGGGATATGTTGTTAGCAGTTTATTAAAACACAAATGACATTTCAGCACATGACCTGGAGAGTCAATTAAAGCTCTTCTATGAACTAAATCTTTACTACGTGGGAACTGAACCCAGGACATATTGAATGTAAATAATGTAATGCATAAATTCTTTATGCATTAACTTTCTATCATCTACATCTTCCATGCAGTTCCTAAACTGGACAGTAGATGGCTCCTCATTCCTTGTCTTTCAAAGGGTTGGCACTTGATAGCAGTAACAGTGCTGGTTTAGAAAAGCAAAAGGATAACTAGAGTCATTATGGGGAAAATATATTGAGAAAC
This sequence comes from Piliocolobus tephrosceles, assembly GCF_002776525.5. Classification (NCBI taxonomy): domain Eukaryota; kingdom Metazoa; phylum Chordata; class Mammalia; order Primates; family Cercopithecidae; genus Piliocolobus; species Piliocolobus tephrosceles. The sequence continues at coordinate 107,902,905 of NC_045436.1, read as the reverse complement.
TGGTATTTGTGATCTTGGCATATTATTGAACTATACAGCTCATACTGTATAGGTGAAGACATACTGGCTAATGCCATTTGCTCATAATGCCTTACATTGTAGGTGCTCATCTATAATGAGAATTAAATATTTCCTTTTCCTAGAAGAATAAAAATGATCTTCTGGACAATCAAAATCATCATTACCTAATTGAGTGCTGTCAAAAAGAACTTTCTGGGATACTGAAAATGTTTTTCTTTTGCACAATCCAATACAGTAGCCACTAGCCACAAGTGACTACTTAGCACTTAAAATGTGGCTTATTGCAACTGAAAAACTAAATTTTAAATTTTGTTTAATTTTAATAAACTTAAGTTTAAATATTCCCATATGACTAGTGGCTACCATACTGAACAGCAGAGATACGAGTAGCTGAATCATCATTTATACATGGTAGATCTCAACACAAATTAAGTAATATCATATGGAGAACACTCTTTAATAAAAGGTTTTATTTTTCTATATCTAATTCATCTCAAGAAAATGATCTGATACCTAATGAGGATTTTTTTTTTTTTTTTTTTTTTTTGAGAGGGGGGGTTTTCCCGTCGCCTCTGTCGCCTGGGCTGGAGTGCAGTGGCCGGATCTCAGCTCACTGCAAGCTCCGCCTCCCGGGTTTACGCCATTCTCCTGCCTCAGTCTCCGGAGTAGCTGGGACTACAGGCGCCCGCCACCTCGCCCGGCTAGTTTTTTGTATTTTTTAGTAGAGACGGGGTGTCACCGTGTTAGCCAGGATGGTCTCGATCTCCTGACCTCGTGATCCGCCCGTCTCGGCCTCCCAAAGTGCTGGGATTACAGGCTTGAGCCACGGCGCCCCGCCGAGGATGTTTATTAAAAAGTAGAGTTTTCTATTTATATTTTAGTATGTAATATGGTTACTGGGATAATTTTCCAGCTGTGAATTTTTGAAAAACTATATTCATCCCTCCCCATTTTTCTCTTTTAGAGCAACAGAAAGATGTTGGTACTCCAGGCTAATTTGTACTTTCTCTGGGTTAAACTAATTTTCTAAGCAGGGTTTCCTAATAAAATTTGAATCAACTGAATCATTTCCAGACACAGACATACCCTGAAATGAAATAATAAATATAAACCTAAGAAAAAATGGTTGTTCAAAACAAATTTAAAAATTTAATGGATAGTAATATTGATTTAATAGGCCAAAAAAAAATCTGACACCAACCTTTCTAATAATCATTTTTAATATTCATACCTAGGGAAAAACAAAAGCAAAAAGCAGTTTAATATTAAACTTCTACATAAATTAATCAATAAAAAGAAATTTCACTCTCCTCTCTTCATTTCCACATATCTAGAAAGTAGGTGAACATGTAACTGCAAATCACTTCACCCTTCATTAGTCCACCCCTAAGACAGGGTGTAAATGCATGAAGCAGTAGTACAACAAAATAAAGCAGTTATGACAGACCTAAAGAAACTAATAAATCACTCCATTCAACTCCTCACAGTCGTTTTACAGAAACTGCAGGCATAGAGAAAAAATAAATCCCTGATTAGGGCTCCAGATCGGCCAGAACCCAAGTCTCCTTATTTCCAAAGCAGAAATATGCCCGCAGCACTAGGCTAAAACATCTGTCACCTTAGGATAAGCAAAGGTTGCATGGGTCTTTTTTGTAGTTTTAACTGGAGAACCAAAAAGGACAACTATAGGTCTGAAAAAGTGAGGGGAGTGGGCTGGCAATACCCAAATTCAACTACTACTAATACAAATCCCATAAATCTTAAACAGCATTTTCGACAGTGCAATTGGCCTCTTGAAGAAGTCACAAAATGTTTTCACAGCTTTTTCATTTATTATGTGTGGCCTCAGAATCAAGTTTCCTAATCCCTGCTTCAAGGATTCTAGATTCTTCTCCCAAGCAAAGGAAAAGACACTCCTTTCACCCATCTCCTTTCCAAGGAGGTGCTCTCCTGAGGCCATCCCAATGTTCCTCCCAAGTCCAATTCTTTCAGGTACTCTGTGGATATTGACAAAACTGATCCCAACACTCCTGAGTCATACTAGGGATCCCAGTTTCTCCCCTTCAATTTTCTTAACATGTCTTTTTCCATCAGAAAGGTGTACTGAATTGTTTTTATTTGGTCTATTGTACTCTATTAACTAGTAGTTAATTTTAGGTTCTAAGAATAAAATGTCATATAAGAAGTATGTGTTGTTAAAATATTTTGATTTATACATATAAACACATATGTGTATATATACATATATGTGTATACACACACACATATAAAAAATCTATTAATGCTAAGCTGTAGGGGGTTAGCGGGAGACAATACATGTGAATGTTTTCTGGTGATTCTCTTCTCCAAAAGACAGTATGATTCCCAGGTATTAGATGTGGTAGTATCAGATAAAATATCCAATGCAGCACATAAAATGAAGCAAGACTGAAAATGCACCATAGGAGAAATAAATTCTAAGAATGTAACACTTCGTTAGACAACTGGAAAGTGCAAAGCCAGTATACTTAGTAGTCACAAATATTGCCACCTACAAGAAAACAAAGGATTGACCCGGCATGCAGTGGAAGAATGCCAAGAAACTTGTTAATCAGTGGCTGATCTCATCTTCACCAGAAAATCTGCTTGAAAGGCATAATATAACGTTGTTTGTAAACCCTGATGTCTGTCAAAAGTGCCCTAAGGTCCTCCTCTCTAGCTCCACCACTGCCCCTCACTTAAAAAAATAAAATTATCTTTAATGATAGGGTTTAACAAGCTGCCATTCTTTTTTTTTTTTTTTTTCTGTTATGAAAAACTCAACAGCAAAGAATTTTTATTTTTATTTCTTTTTATAAAAGAAATCAACTCTATTTTTGTTCTAAATCTCATGGGACCAGTTATTTTCACCCAAATCGCCAACCAGGTACACACGCTGCTTAACTGTAAACCTCCTTGTTTCTTAGTAGAGGCTTATTGCCATGGTCCAACTATGTTTTAAATTAAAGCACAGCCATCACATGCCAAGCTCTAGCTACTGTTTTCACGAGGAAAGGGCAATTATTCACCCCATCTGAGTGTGACTGGGCCAGACATCATTCAAAAGTGCACCACCCTGATCCCTAGACTCTTCCCCTTTATGCACCCCGTTCAGAGACCCTCCCCTCGGCCATTAGACCATCTGAGCTAAATATAGATCTACACACACCAGCAGTTCCTGATCGTCGTCACATGGTGCTGCTGACGAAGGACTCCTTGGAGACGCGTTCGGCCCAAACACATACACAAATTTGTGTGCATATTCATCTATATACACCATATCCACCGAATTCATCAGGGAGGATGGACACACACATCTACATTCCGAAGAGAAAATCGCAGTCTAGACAATCTCCTTGTGTTATGTGCCACACTTGTGCCACCCTCGGCAGTGTCAGAGGACTAAGCTACGTTGCTTTTGCCTGAACTGCGCCGATTTGGTTGGGGCAAGACAGCAAGCCGTATTGAAATGGTACGTCCATAACCACACACAATGGCGCGCGCACCCCAGCCCCCGTCTCGCCCTTTTCCCTGGTGCAGCACTGAAGTTGTTTTTCACAGCTCCCTTAGAAAGAGCCTCCCTTAAGCTGATTGCCCGCGAGGCTCCCAGATACCTCTAGCTCATCTTAGATTCCCCAGGCAGGTGACCCGAGGCTATTCAACTGAACTCTGGCAAAAGCAATACGACTCAGTGTCTCCCAAGTTTGCCAGGTGAACACCGAAGGATGACAGAACATCACCTTGTCGGTGGGGGGTATGTTACTTCTGTTCCCTTGCCCCTTCCTACGAGTCAGACTTTAGATTACATGGCACTGACAACAAAAATAAACAGCTCCCCCTACACACACACACACACACACACACACAAAACTAGCCAAGAAGTGGAAGAATCAACGTAGGTATGCACACGAAGGAAAGAAGGGATGAAAAAAATGATGGACGCGACTACAACTCAAGACAAATCCTCAAAAACCACCGATCTCCAGACAGAAGGCCTGCATGCAGGATCAGGGAGAAAGAGGGAAGGCACAACCCAACCCAAGCCCGTCCCTACCCGGGTTCCAGCGGCTCGGCCACGCACCTGTTGGGGCCGCGGCAGTCCCAGGTGCCCGCAGCGGCCGGGCAGGGGCCCTCCCCCGGTCCCGGGCTGTAACCCGGCTCTTGGTGCCCGCGTTCGCGCTCACTCGCTTCGGGATCTCCCGCCACCTCGGAGCGCACCCAGCCGGTGCAGTCTCTGAGCCCAGCTCGCTCCCCGCGCGGCCCCGGGATCTCCAGGGAGAGCGCAGCGCTCAGCAGGGTCCCGAGTTCCAGCCACCGGGCTGTGGTGCCCCCGCCGGGAGAACAACCCAGCCAGGGAACAACCTACCTGCAGGTGGACTCTGAGTCCTCCGCCTCCCGGCTGCGTGCCGCGCGCCCACAAATGCGACCAAAGGACAGGGAGCGAAAGCGCGCGGGAAGAAGAAAAACAAAATCTTCCTAACCAGTCGGGTTCCTTGTTTATACTGAAACTACGGCAGCCGCCGCCGCGCACGCCCCCTTCGCTCGAGCTCCGGCCTCCTGCCGCCAGCCCCGCCCCGCCGCCGCCAGCCCCGCCCTGCCCCGGCAGGCGCGGGCCAATCACCGCGCAGCTCACCGCCCACGCCGCCGCCGCCCGACCCGGCCGGCAAGTCCCAGTGGGCCCTAGACTCCCGCAGCGCGTGGACCTGGGTGCCCTCCCACGCAGCAGAGGCCCGCGGAGCCCAGCGCAGCGGTGTTTAACAGAGCTGGTCGGGCTGACTCCGACTGTGCGCGTTTCCTCTTAAGTGCACCTGCCCGGGGCTGTTGTGCAGTTGTGAGTGTGTGTGTTCATTCACGTGTATACTATCTGTAAATACCGGCCCGACTCGTTACACAGTATCTCTTAACATAATCGTGAGCTAAAGGTTACTGTCCATGTAACTTTCAGAAGAGAGCGGAGGCGAACCACAGAACATTTGCTCAGCAAGTATCACGTAGATCCTGGTGCTAAGCACTGTGCAAAACGCTGGGGGCACACTGTTGGCAAAGTAGGCTGGTCCCTGCCATTGTGAAGCTTACATAGTCTAGTGGAGGACATACATTCAGCAAATAACCACCCAAACGAAATGTAGAATTACAGCTCCTAGAAGTTCCACGGAGAGGAACCTGTTCCCTGAAACCTGATTCCGGAGGCAAAGCAGGGAGGCTAGTCCTCAGTGAGGGCTGTGTTGTCATGGTAACCACATACTCCATCATGGGATATTTGATAACTATTTCAGAAAAAAGGTAAAAACCTCAGTGCTTCACTTTGTACACATAAAAGGAGGCCAGAGGGAAGTAATGATGGAAACAAGGGAAGAGAGAGACCTATGGAAAGAAAAAAATTTACAGAATTAGGAGACTCTTACCAACTGTATGTCCTTGAGTAAGTGAGACAGCTTTACTGAGTTTCCGTTTTCTCATATATAAAACAACACTATCATACCTGTCCTATACTACTATAATTAAGATTACTGAGGGGGAGGAATCCTTTTCCCTCCTGCTCCATGGGCCCCTCCCCCTCTCCTTCCTGGGGTGGAGTCTCACTTTGACACTCACTTTGTCCGTTCTTAGGAGATTCCTCCTTTATTTTCTTCATTTATGCCTCCGTTTACTTTTCTTCCTCTTGATCATACTCCTTCCCTCCTTTCTGTAAATAGGACTCCCCCGATTCCGTAATTCACTCTAACCTAGCTAAGCCTTTGACTTAACCATAGCTTCTTTGCAGTTTAAATGAGAAGCCATAAGGCCAACGGAGTTTGGTGGGCCAGCCATGCAGAGTGAAACACAGAGGTTGGGTGACTCTGCCTTGCTGTTGTGGTTGTGCTGGCTGGTTGATTTTTCAAGCTCAGTTTTTCCATCCTGGTTCTGTAGCAAATGAGCCATATGACATTGGGCCAGTCACTTACACTCTTGACATTACTGGTCCTGTAGCAAGAAATTAAGAGTTGCAGGGGATTGCTGGCAAGATGGCTGAACAGGAACAGCTGCGGTCTGCAGCTCCCAGCGAGATCGAGGCAGAAGACAGGTGATTTCTGCATTTCCAACTGAGGTACCCAGTTCATCTCATTGGGACTGGTTGGACAGTGGCTGCAGCCCACGGAGGGTGAGCCGAAGCACAGAGGGTGAGCCGAAGCACGGTGGGGCATCACCTCACCTGGGAAACGCAAGGAGTCAGGGAGTTTTCTCCTCTACCCAAGGGAAACCGTGAGAGACTGGGCCTGAGGAACTCCGGCACAGATACTGTGCTTGTCCCCCAGTTTTCGCAACCCACAAACCAGGAGATTCCCGCCAGTGCCTACCCCACCAGGGCCCTGGGTTTCAAGCACAAAACTGGGCAGTTATTTGGGCAGACACTGAACTAGCTACAGGAGTTCTTTTTTTTTCCATATCCCAGTGGTGCCTGGAATGCCAGCGAGACAGAGCCGTTCACTCCCCCTGGAAAGGGGTGCTGAAGCCAGGGAGCCAGGTGGTCTGGCTCGGTGGGTCCCACCCCTATGGAGGCCAGCAAACTAAAATCCACTGGCTTGAAATTCTCACTGCCAGCACAGCAGCAGTCTGAGATCAACCCAGGACACTCGAGCTTGGTGTGGGGAGAGGCGTCTGCCATTGCTGAGGCTAGAGTAGGCAGTTTTATGCTCATAGTGTAAACAAAGCTGCTGAGAAGTTCAAACTGAGCAGAACCCACTGCAGCTCAGTAAGGCTGCTGTGGCCAGACTGCCAGTTTTCTCTTCTCTGGGCAGGGCATCTCTGAAAAAAAGGCAGCAGCCCCAGTCATGGACCCATAGAGAAAACACCGATCTCCCTGGGACAGAACACCTGGGGAAAGGGGCAGTTGGGGGCGCAGCTTCAGTAGACTTAAAAGTCTGCCTGACAGCTCTGAAGAGCAGTGGACCTCCCAACACAGCGTTCCAGCTCTGCTAAGGGTCAGACTGCTTCCTCAAATGGGTCCCTGACACTCACATATCCTGACTGGGAGATACCTCCCAGTAGGGGCTGACAGACACCTCCTACAGGAGAGCTCTGGCTGGCATCTGGCAGGTGCCCCTCTGGGACAAAGTTTCCAGAGGAAAGATCAGGCACCAATCTTTGCTTTCTGCAGCCTCTGCTGGTGATACCCAGGCAAACAAGGTCGGGAGTGGACCTCCAGCAAACTCCAGCAGACCGACAGCAGACGGGCATGTCAGAAGGAAAACTAAAAAACAGAAATAACACATCCACTGAAAGACCCCATCCGAACGTCACCAACATCAAGGACCAAAGGTAGATATATCCACAAAGATTGTGAGAGACCAGCGCAAAAAGGCTGAAAATTCCAAAATCCAGAACACCTCTTTTCCTCCAAAGGATCACAACTCCTCACCAGCAAGGGAACAAAACTGGACGGAGAATGAGTTTGACGAACTGACAGAAGTAAGCTTCAGAAGGTAGGTAATAACAAACTCCTCCAAGCTAAAGGAGCATCGTCTGACCCAATGCAAGGAAGCCAAGAACCTTGAGAAAAGGTTGGATGAATTGCTAACTAGAATAACCAACGTAGAGAAAAACATAAATGATGTGACAGAGCTTAAAAACACAGCATGAGAACTTTGTGAAGCATACACAAGTATCAATAGCCAAATCCATCAAGTGGAAGAAAGGATATCAGAGACTGAAGGTCAACTTAATAAAATAGAGAGAAGACACAATTAGAGAAAAAAGAGTGAAAAGGAATGAACAAAGCTTCCAAGAAACATGGGGCTATGTGAGAAGACCAAATCTACATTTGATTGGTGTACCTGAAAGTGACAAGGAGAATGGAACCAAGTTGGAAAACACTATTCAGGATATTATCTAGGAGACTTGCCCAACCTAGCAAGATAGGCCAACATTCAAATTCAGGAAATACATAGAACACCACAAAGATACTCGTCGAGAAGAGCAACCCCAAGACACATAATCATCAGATTCACCAAGGTTGAAATGAAGGAAAAAAATGTTAAGGGCAGCCAGAGAGAAAGTCAGGTTACCCACAAAGGGAAGCCCATCAGACTAACGCAGATCTCTGTGCAGAAACCTACAAGCCAGAAGAGAGTGGGGACCAATATTCAACATTCTTAAAGAAAAGAATTTTCAACCCAGAATTTCACATCCAGCCAAACTAAGCTTCACAAGCGAAGGAGAAATAAAATCCGCTACAGACAAGCAAATGCTGAGAGATTTTGTCACTACCAGGCCTGCCTCACAAGAGCTCCTGAAGGAAGCACTAAACATGGAAAGGAACAACCAGTACCAGCCACTGCAAAAACATACCAAATTGTAAAGACCATCAACACTATGAAGAAACTGCATCAACTAATGGGCAAAACAACCAGCTAGCATCATAACAACAGGATCAAATTCACTAATAACAATATTAACCTTAAATGTAAACAGGCTAAATTCCCTGATTAAAAGACACAGACTGGCAAATTGGAAAAAGAGTCAAGACCCATCAGGGTACTGTATTCAGGAGACCCATCTCACGTGCAAAGATACACATAGGCTCAAAATAAAGGGATGGAGGAATATTTACCAAGCAAATGGAAAACAAAACAAAAAGAAACAGTAGCAGTTGCAATCCTAGTCTCTGATAAAACAGACTTTATACCAACAAAGATCAAAAGAGACAAAGAAGGGCATAACATAATGGTAAACGGATCAATGCAAGGAGACGAGCTAACTATCCTAAATATATATGCAGCCAATATAGGAGCACCCAGATTCATAAAACAAGTTATTAGAGACCTACAAATTCATAAAACAAGTTATTAGAGACTCCCACACAATAATAGTGGGAGACTTTAACACCCCACTGTCAATATTAGACAGATCAACGAAGGGTTTTTCATGTTTCTATCGTCTTCAGTTTTGCTCTGATCTTAGTTATTTCTTGTTTTCTGCTAGCTTTTGAATTTGTTTGCTCTTGCTTCTCTAGTTCTTTTAATAGTGATGTTAGGGTGTCAGTTTTAGATCTTTCCCACTTTCTCCTGTGGGCATTTAGTGCTATAAATTTCTCTCTAAACACTGCATTAGCTGTGTCCCAGAAATTCTGGTATATTGTGTCTTTATTCTCCTTGGTTTGAAATAGCTTATTTATTTCCACCTTAATTTTGTTATTTACCCAGTAGTCATCCAGGAACAGGTTGTTTAGTTTCCATGTAGTTGTGTGGTTTTGAGTGAGTTTCTTAATCCTGAGTTCTAATTTGATTGCACTGTGGTCTGAGAGACTATTATGATTTCCATTCTTTTGCATTTGCTGAGTAGTGTTTTACTTCCAATTATGTGGTCAATTCCAGAATAAGTGTGATGAGGTGCTGAGAAAAATGTATATTCTGTTGTTTTCGGATGGAGAGTTCTGTAGAATCTATTAGGTCTGCTTGGTCCAAGCTGAGTTCAAGTCCTGAATGTCCTTGTTAATTTTCTGTCTTGTTGATCTTTCTAATATTGACAGTGGGGAAAATCCTCAATAAAATACTGGCAAACCAAATCCAGCAGCACATCAAAAAGCTTATCCACCACGATCAAGTTGGCTTCATACCTGGGATGCAAGGCTGGTTCAACATATGCAAATTAATAAACGTAATCCATCATATAAATAGAACCAGTGACAAAAACAAAATTATTATCTCAATAGATGCGGAAAAGGCCTTTGACAAAATTCAACACCCCTTCATGCTAAAAACTCTCAATAAACTAGGTATTGATGGAAGATATCTCATAATAAAAGAGCTGTTTATGACAAACCCACAGCCAGTATCATACTGAATGGGCAAAAACTGGAAGCATCCCCTTGGGAAACTGGCACAAGACAAGGATGCCCTCTCTCACCACTCTTATTCAACATAGTATTGAAAGTTCTGGCCAGGGCAATCAGGCAAGAGAAAGAAATAAAGGGTATTCAGATAGGAAGAGTGGAATCAAATTGTCTCTGTTCACAGATGACATGATTGTATATTTAGAAAACCCCATCATCTCAGCCCAAAATCTCTGTAAGCTGATAAGCAACTTCAGCAAAGTCTCAGGATACAAAATCAATGTGCAAAAATCACAAGCATTCCTATACACTAATAACAGATAAACAAGGAGCCAAATCATGAGTGAACTCTCAGTCACAATTGCTACTAAGAGGATAAAATACCTAGGAATACAACTTACAAGGGATGTGAAGGACCTCTTCAAGGAGAACTACAAACCACTGCTCAAGGAAATAAGAGAGGACACAAACAAATGGAAAATTTTTCCATGCTTATGGATAGGAAGAATCAATATTGTAAAAATGGCCACACTGCCCAAATCAATTTATGGATTCAATACTATTCCCATCAAACTACCACTGACTTTCTTCACAGAATTGGAAAAACCTACTTTAATCTTCATATGGAACCAAAAAGAGCCCACATAGCCAAGACAATCCTGGGCAAGAAGAACAAAGCTGGAGGCATCACGCTGCCTAACTTCAAACTATACTACAAGGCTACAGTAACCAAAACAGCATGGTACTGGTACCAAAACAGATATATAGACCAATGGAACAGAACAGAGGCCTCAGAAATAACCCTACACCTCTACCACCATCTGATCTTTGACAAATGTGACACAAACAAGCAATGGGGAAAAGATTTCCTATTTAATAAATGGCATTGGGAAAACTGCCTAGTCATATGGAGAAAACTGAAACTGGATCCCTTCTTTACACCTTATACAAAAATCAACTCAAGATGGATCAAAGACTTAAACATAAGACCTAGGACCATAAAAATCCTGGAAGAAAACCTGGGCAATACCGTTCGGGACATAGGCATGGACAAAGACTTCATGTCTAAAACACCAAACGCAATGGCAATAAAAGCCAAATTGACAAATGGGATCTAACTAAACTAAAGAGCTTCTGCACAGCAAAAGAAACTGTCATCAGAGTGAACAGGCAACATACAGAATGGGAGAAAATTTTTGCAATCTATCCATCTGACAAAGGGCTAATATCCAGAATCTACAAAGAACTTAAACAAATTTACAAGAAAGAAAACAAACAACCTCATCAAAAAGTGGGCAAAGAATATGAACAGACATGTCTCAAAAGAAGACATTTATGCAGCCAACAGACATATGAAAAAATGCTCATCATCACTGGTCATTAGAGAATTGCAAATCAAAACCACAATGAGATACCATCTCATGCCAGTTAGGAGGGCGATTATTAAAAAGTCAGGAAACAACAGATGCTGGAGAGGATGTGGAGAAATAGGAATGCTTTTACACTGTTGGTGGGAGCATAAATTAGTTCAACCATTGTGGAAGACAGTGTGGCAATTCCTCAAGGATCTAATACTATTTGGCCCAGCAATCCCATTACTGGGTATATATATCCAATGGATTATAAATCATTCTACTATAAAGACACATACATATATATATGTGTATTGTGGCACCATTCACAATAGCAAAGACTTGGAACCAACCCAAATGCCCGTTAATGTTAGATTGGATAAAGAAAATGTGGCACATGTACACTGTGGAATACTATGCAGCCGTAAAGAAGGATGAGTTCATGTCCTTTGCAAGGACATGGATAAAGCTGGAAACCATCATTCTCAGCAAACTAACACAAGAACAGAAAACCAAACACTGCATTTTCTCACTCATAAGTGGGAGCTGAACAATGAGAACTCATGGACATAGGGAGGGGAACATCACACACTGGGGCCTGTTGTGGGGTCGGGTGCTAGGGGAGGAATACCATTAGGAAAAATACCTAATGTAGATGACAGGTTAATGTGTGCAGCAAACCACCATGGCACGTGCGTACCTATGTAAGAAAACTGCACGTTCTGCACATGTAACCCAGAACTTGAAGTAAAATGATAAAGAAAAAGAAATTAAGAGTTAGAAAAAATTAGGATTTCTTAATGAGAATATCTGACATATCCTTTGTAACCTCTGGATATGCACAGCAGATCAGAAGATTTTGGCCAGTTTTACTTTCTAAAGTATCCCCCAACCAAGAAGTTTGTTTATTTTAGATTCTTAAGATGTAAAATGGATACCATGATAATATTAATGCAATGCTTTCCAAACATCATTCTCACCCCCTATTCTGGCAGATCTCTCTGGGTTCCTTCTAGCTTTCTGCATGCCAAGTATTAAATAAGGAGACAGTTCTGGAGCCAGGTATCCTGAACCCTAATCCTATTTTTCTCACAGAGCCACCTATAAAGCCTTAGAAAAGGCACTGATGGACTCTGGACCAGCTTACTCATCTGAAAAATAGCATTATGGTTAATGAAAGTAACTTTTTCATAGGATGTTGAGAAGACTAAAAGAGATCATACAGGAAATGAGTTTGAAATAATGTCCCTCAGAGAAGCCTTTCCTGACCTCCCTATTTAAAATTGCAGTCACCCCCGATTCCATGTAACCCTTCCCTGCTTTCTTGTTGTTGTTTCTTCCACAGGATGTATTGCCACTTAACAAACTATATATTTCACTTATTATTGCTTCTCCCCTCTCACTAGAATATAAGTTCCATAACAGCAGGGAATGTTGCTGTTGTCATTGTAGTTGTTGTTTTCCTGCTGTATTTCCAATGTCTAGAACAATGTCTGACATATAAGAAGCAGTTAGTAAATATGTGTTGGTTGAACAAATGAATGAATGCTTAGCACATAAGTACTCAATAACTAATTGCTGTTATTATCATGTCTGAATTGTTTTCTATCATGAAAAAATTTCCTTTCTCTACTCCTCAATTTCTTTCTGATCTTTTTACTCTATTGGTTCAACTCCTATCTGTAAATGCCAGTAAGCTCAATAATGCCAATCAAACTGATGCAAATCTGCTAAGTAGTAGCTCACTCCAGTATTAAAAAACAGCCACCTGTATTTAGAGCTTCTGCTATATGGCAGGCTCTGTGCTAAGCATTACTTTCTTAGTTTCCAGTCCTCTTGCAGCTCAAATGCATAAAATTAGAGTAATCATCATGACCAATCCATGTCCAACCCTCTTTCTTTTATTTTGGTTCCTTTCATTCCCCATCTAAAATTTCAGTTTTTACCACACAGTATTCAGTGTGAACTTTTCAATCCACCTTTCACGAACAATGATGGTATTGTCTTATGTGAGTACACATGAGTGTATTTACATAAATGTTATTGTGCAATCAATCTCATTCTGTTTCTTGTTTTCCCCACAACTTAGACTTTTGATCATCTATCTGGGTTGATATATGTTTGTGTTGCTCACTCTGTTTATCTACTGTTGAGTGTTTCACCATATCTGTGTAACTCTGTTAATAGCTCCCTGTTAGCAGGGAGCTATTTTTTATTCGCATTATCATCAATCCTCACCCAAACTCTGAGAGATAAGTACTATTATTTCCATTTCTGAGATGAAGAAATGATGCTTGGGAAGGTAACTCACCGGCCAAGGACACTCAGCTGGAGAAGCCATGAATTAAACCTGTATATCTCTGTTTAATCCTCCTGCCTTCCCAGTTCATAAAATTCACTCAATTACTGTGGGACTTATGAAATAATGTTTAAAAATACTAGATATGTGTATTTAAATTAAACTGGAAGCCAGTTTCTTTTTGCAAAGCAATGTTATTTGTCTCAAAGACACAAGTTTAGTTTTCTTCATAGACACGAGTTTAATACTATTATTTGTGGTTTATAATTTCTTTAAAACACTTGAAGCTTCCATGAAAATCTCACAATGCGTGTTTGTCTTCAGATGTTTAAAATTTATCATTTTAAAGAAGAATGAGGCACCAGAACACTAGATAGGATTAAAAAGGAAATCATATAAGGGAATGGATTATGGCTTCAATGTAAGAAAAACATAAAACATGTCTAAAGCAGAATGGTATCCTTTTTCAGCATTAAATTCCCATTCTGTGCATCTTAAAGGGTCTTGTGAAATGGCCATGTAACTCCCCAAAACACTCCCACATTTTCTCTTTCATTTATATTCTCAGTGTCACTCTGGACTATGGAGATGAGCAGTTCAAGGATATGTAATCTTAACCTCAGATTGTAAATGGAAGGAAAAATGGGATTGATCACATCGCCTGTCAACAGTCAATCTGGACCCCAGCCTAGGCCTTCTCGCTTTCAAAGCTAAAAAACACAAACCTTTTTTTGATAAGTCTGATGTACATGGCCTCTCTTGTATGATGACAAAAGATTACGGGGTCTTAGGCCAATTAGACCAACCCAGCTCCACACTTTAGAGCTAATCCCTTATTTTCCCCTTGCTATTTAAGTACGCTTTTCCTTGACTTCCCTTTCCTCATTCTCTGAGGGCCTACAGCAAAAAAGAGAAGGAGGCTGCTTGGTGTGCTTTGGTTTCATGCTCTCTTCCTGCCATTAGCCTGAGTGAAAGGAAGGCTGTCCATGAGTCAGACTTTTTGTTTCTTTCTGAATAAGTTGGTCTTATAATGAATTAAGAACAGGTTTCTCTAAGTCAGATTCTGGTAGCCTTTAATGTTAGGTCTGATTATTTTACTAGAAGATCTTTTTGGTTTTGACTAATTGCCAATCTATGTCTAGCATATTGAGTAGGAAGGGACAAAGGAGAAAATGAGTAATAGAATAATAAAATTCATAGGAGACCATATTGGAACTGCAGAGTAATTTTATAAAGTGTGTGTATATGTTTAGCATCAACCTCTGTACATATATAGCCCTGAAATCTGATGGGAAGAATGACCACAGCAGGACACAAAGACTTCAGTATTCAAGATCCTGAGTCCCTGTCTAGTGCCATCAATCCCTACATAACTATAAAATGAATTCTTACACTTAGAAGGAATTTGTGTGATGAAACAAATGATGGGGTCAGCCTTTGAATGGTAATTTCAATAATAATTTCCAACACTTGTTATAGTGTACATTGTTCTTTCACATCCATTATCTCATTTAGGGAGAACATGGGGTCTGTGAGGGTCATCCAATTCTGACAGTGGTCATTATAGAAGACATATACTTTCCTCTTCTGGGATCACTAAAAACATTATAGATAGCCATCCATTTAAACTTGCTAAGAAGATACTCCTAAACAGAAGAGAGCTGGCTAAAAAAGATAACTTCAGGAGGTCTAGTGAATATATCCGAGTGATTCATCATCACTGTCACGTTTTATCTCCCAGACCCTAAAGTTGTAGGAAAGAATGTGACAACTGCATAGGAAATCCCACAACAGATAGTAGGTTTTCAAGTCTGCTAAGAAGATGTAAAAAAATACTCTATTTTCATTTATAGACAAGAACTGTTGAAAGGCAACTTTACTGTTTTTTCTTAGATAGGCATTACTATTTTACTCATTTGCCAGTACTTATTTACTCTTACAAAGTAATTATTTGCAACACCCTCAGAAAGAATATTGGTAATGAGAAGTAATATAACTTGGCCTGATCACAAGGTCATGAGACAGTCATTCTCTTCACTGATTATATAATACATAGTAACTTACCTTCCCTGGACTGACAAAGAAACATTTAATAATCTTAAACATGCATCATTTTGATTAGACATTTTACTGTTTGGGGTAGAAATTCAAATATGTTTAACATAAATATATTTAGATAAATATTATTCATCAAAAAAGTCTTTATAGTAAATATACATATATTTCTCTATGTGTAATTTCTCTCTGTAGCAGTTTTTGGTTTCTTCTGAATGAGTTGGTCTTTTTTTTTTTTTTTTTTTTTTTTGAGATGGGGTCTCGCTCTGTCGCCCAGGCTGGAGTGCAGTGGCCGGATCTCAGCTCACTGCAAGCTCCGCCTCCCGGGTTTACGCCATTCTCCTGCCTCAGCCTCCCGAGTAGCTGGGACTGCAGGCGCCCGCCACCTCGCCGGGCTAGTTTTTTGTACTTTTAGTAGAGACGGGGTTTCACCGTGTTAGCCAGGATGGTCTCGATCTCCCGACCTCGTGATCCGCCCGTCTCGGCCTCCCAAAGTGCTGGGATTACAGGCTTGAGCCACCGCGCCCGGCCTTGAGTTGGTCTTATAATGAATTAAGAACAGGTTTTCCTAAGTCAGATTCTTAGAGCCTTTAATGTTAACTATGGTTATTTTGCTAGAAGATCCCCTTGGTTTAGACTAATCTTCTAGCACATTGAGTAGGAAGGGACAAGGGAGAAAATGAGTAATACAATAATAAAATTTAGAGCTGGGGAAAGTATTAATGATCATCTCTTTTAATCTTTTGCTATCCCTGTGCCACCAACCAAGGCATTTTTGAACAAGGAAACTGAGTCTCAGAGAGATTAAATGATCTCTCCTAGGCCAACAAGATAATAGCAAAGTTATGCTAGTCAAAGAGCACAGATAATCTCAGGACTTCAAATCCTACATGATTTTACTTCCTAATAATTCCTGCAGGGTAGAGTTATAGAGCTACTTTGACATTATAGAAGTTTAATTTGTTTTCAAATATTGATGACAACTATTCTCTGTTAAATATATCTTGATAAAATAAGTTCTCTAGATATTACATTTTATTAGAATTTTCTAAATGATGCTAATGCCATTTATTATCTTATTTAATATTCAAGGTAGTAAAATAGTAAGCTCTTCAGTGGCTTTATCATTAAAGTAACCACATTAAAGTAACTATTAATTACACTTCATAAAGTAAATTCAAGAAATTATGTCAATCAAAAAAGCTTCTCTAATTAGCATTTACTATTGTCACCAGGAAAACACGTACCTAAGATATTTTCTATTTTGTATAATAAAATAATTTTCACAAGACTATTAGAGCATTTCCCTGAAGTCTTCAGATGATTTCTAAATGATTCTGTGAAGTTTAAATTTGTAAAATATCTAAACATTCATTTTGACACATAGATGATTTCAGTAATAAAGCCAGAATTTCTGTGCAATATATTTAGATATTGTTATGGAAAAGCATAATGGTGAATCTATTTTCTACACAAAAATAAAAGGAAATATTATGTAATTTAATTGTATTTCACTAGACAGAGAAGATGGCTTTCTCTGGGAATAGGAATGGAACTTCAATTTACTTGTAGTATTTGATTTTTTTCCTAAAGAACAACTTAAAGCTGATATGACAAAATGTTCATTATTATCATTTGTGCATCACAGGTAGATGGGTGTTTATACTTTTTTATTGTGTATGTTTCTTCAAAAAAATTAAAGAATTTTATAATTAAAATTGGATATTTTCATGTACCTATACTACATAACCTTAAACTTCTATATTTAAAGCTTACATTTTAAGGCAATACATACTGATAATGTTATTGCTTTGCCTTTTTCCGCTCATTGATTAATCACATTTATAAAGTATAACTGTCAATCAATAGTCCAGAGAATTTTATTTGGCTTCACTGTACAAAATTATACCCTATGTGATATAAAGTGTGTTAAAGAATGTTATGCATCCCACACAGCCTATCAAATTAGCCGCCTTTTGTTTTTTGATGTGATTGTGGGTGTCTCCTCTGAAACAGTGATGTACATTGTGACACATAGTTAACACACAAATGAGCTTTGATTCGTGACTGAAGCCTGCTTTAAAGTCAAATCTCCCACAGGCTAACACCATTAGCACGTGATTAATGTTTCCAGGGCCTGGGATTAACCAGTGATAATTTTAGAATCTACAATTATCCACATAATTGTCTCCAATTAGCTGTCTCTGAAGAGTGGTCAAGAACTAAAGTGAAATGGAGGTTGAATGTAAGGATATGTCCTCTTATTAGGGGGATGATCCATTTACTTCAGGTCTGTCATGACAGTCAAGGAGTGTGTTTGGAGATGTATTTGGGAGAGGAGATGGGGTGGAAGAATATGACTGTTGCTTGAAGTGGAGTTTGGGAAGTATTGAAGAGATGAGGCATTTTCTGACCTAGACAACTGCTCAATAATTTAAAAGAGATTATCTCCTAAGTATGTAAGGAAAGAAGTCTAAGAAAGACTAAGGCATGAATTTAACACCTCTCACAGCAAGAAATTCATAGCCAAGGGCAAAATAAAATCTCTTAGTCTGGATAAAATTCCATAGATAAACACAACATGTGTCTTTAGTCTGTTTGTTGTTTTTTTAAGAACTCACAACAAACTCTTGAATGCCCTGCCTTCTTAAGTTAAAAAGTCAAACACTAGCTGTTTACAAAAGGCAGTCATGAACCCAAATTTCTAAATTAAAAAATACTGAGAAGTTTTATTTTTCTCCAAAATAATTGAACTAAGGCATACTTTTGAAAGCATCATTAAATAGATACAATTTTGGTTAGTCCTGTTCTTGCTCTTGCATTAAGGCTAATGGCGGATATATTGCCATCTTTTGATTCAGAACACAACAACAACAACAACAACAAAATGAACATGAATTTTGTTCTGTATCTTTCCACTGGTGAGAAAAAAATAAGCACATATCCTGCCAGAACAAACCCTTCAAAGCTTATCACAATGACAAACCTGAGGCACATCTCACTTGACAAGGTACCTAGTAGACTTCATACATGAATACAGGAGTTTTGGGATCCTTTTTAAATTCCTATTTCCTCCCTTCCATCCTTGCTCTTTTAAGAACTGCAAACTACATAGTGGTAGAAATTTTTCACTTCAAATTTAACAGTAACAACCCATGCTTCAAGGAGGGAATGTTTGAACCTGTTAAACAATTCTTTTAGAAAGAAACAACCAGCATACTGAAATGAGTCATTTGCACAAAGGCTAGAAGAACTCATTCCAGAGCACACAGAAGGAGGGAGGAAATGCAAAACAGGACAACCTGTTGAGAGCAAACAGTGGAAGGGACTTATTGTCTCACCTGGGGAGCAAGAGCCTTTGGCGGATATTTCAAAGAGACTCTCGTCAGTGTAGGAACAAATACAGGAACCTGTCATACTGGCTTTGCTGTGGGAGAAGCTAACATTTCAGATTCTTGGTGTTTTCATCTGTAAAGTGAAGGGATTAGGCTGGCTCCGTCTGGATACCTTAGCAGCCAAGAGGCTTGCAGAGGTCCAGAAGTGATAGACTTGACCTAACCACACTGATATTATGGATTATGATCATATCTTTTCTCTGAACCTCAATTTCTGCATTATGCTAATCTTTATGATGCCCAAAAGATCCCCTGGGGATCTGCTTCGACTTTTCCCTAAGGCTCTGGGATACTAAAGGCAGTGGCTGCAGTTAAATGGACCATGGCATAGTAATACCTCCACTCTGGGTCTGATTTAAACAGACTTGAGATTCACCTTCAATGATGGAATTCTACTTCTGGAGTAATAATTTATCGGCAGGTGCATTGGTGGTTTGCTGCACCTATCAACCCATCATCTACATTAGGTACTTCTCCTAATGCTATCCCTCCCTTAGCCCCCCACCCCACGACAGACCGCGGTGTGTCATGTTCCCCTCCCTGGGTCCATGTGTTCTCATTGTTCAACTCCCACTTATGAGTGAGAACATGCGGTGTTTGGTTTTCTGTTCTTGTGTTAGTTTGCTGAGAATGATGGTTAACAGCTTCATCCATGTCCCTGCAAAGGACGTGAACTCATCTTTTTTTATGGCTGCATAGTATTCCATGTTGTATATGTGCCACATTTTCTTTATCCAGTCTAACATTGACGGGCATTTGGGTTGGTTCCAAGTCTTTGCTATTGTGAACAGTGCTGCAATAAACATACATATGCATGTGTCTTTATAGTAGAATGATTTATAATCCTTTGGGTATATACCCAGTAATGGGATTGCTGGGTCAAATGTTATTTCTGGTGCTAGATCCTTGAGGAATTGCCACACTGTCTTCCACAATGGTTGAACTAATTTACACTCCCAAAAACAGTGTAAAAACGTTCCTATTTCTCCACATCCTCTCCAGCATCTGTGGTTTCCTGACTTTTTAATGATCATCCTTCTAACTGGTGTGAGATGGAATCTCACTGTGGTTTTGATTTTCATTTCTCTAAATGGTATTGGGAAAACTGGCTAGCCATATGCAGAAAACTGAAACTGGACCCCCTTCCTTACACCTGATATAAAAATTAACTCAAGATGGATTAAAGACTTAAATGTAAGACCTAAAACCATAAAAACCCTACAAGAAAACCTAGGCAATACAATTCAGGATATAGGCATGGGCAAAGACTTCATGACTAAAACCCCAAAAGCAATGGCAACAAAAGCCAAAATTGACAAATGGGATCTAATTAAACTAAAGAGCTTCTGCACAGCAAAAGAAATTATCATCAGAGTGAACAGGGAACCATAGAATAGGAGAAAATTTTTACAATCTATCCATCTGACAAAGGGCTAATATCCATAATCTACAAAGAACTTAAAACAAATTTACAAGAAAAAAACAAAAAAACCCATCAAAAAGTGGGTGAAGGATATGAACAGACACTTCTCAAAAAAAGGCATTTATGCAGCCAACAAACAAGAAAAAAAGCTCCTCATCACTAGTCATTAGAGAAATGCAAATCAAAGCCACAAAGACATAGAATATAAATTATAATAGGATAATTAGAATAAAAAGTACACGCTAACAAAAATTTTGTCTAAACCCTAATGTCTACAACAATACTTGATATCTAGTAGGTGCTCAATATCTATTGAATAAATAAATGAGACAAAATATGTTGCATTTTTAAATCTACTATCCATCTCTCCCAAACTCCCTTTCCAGAATTATTCCCTTTCTTTCTTCCTTTCT